>NC_092502.1:147757375-148061168 GCF_047511675.1 Marmota flaviventris
GGGGCTCGGGATATAGTTAAGCACCCCTGGGTTCAATCCCTGGTACACCTGCCAAAAAAGAAGTGAGCCTCAGAGCAAACTGGTGTCTGACAAAATGAATTTTGCTTTGTGAAATTTCCTGGGGAAACAATGTTGTCGTTTGGGGCAGTCTCTGATGTCCTCTGGTAGGTGCCCTGCGTTTACTGGTAGAAAACAGTTCTGGGGGCAGGGGATGTGACTCAAGCAGTAGCGTGCTCAGCAGGCATGCGCGGGGTCCTGGGTTCATCCTCAGCACCACATAAAGATAAAATAAAGATGTTGTGTCCACCGAAAACTGGAAAATAAATATTAAAAACATTCTCTCTCTCTCTCTCTCTCTCTCTCTCTCTCTCTCTCTCTCTCTCTCTCCTCTCTCTCTCTCTAAAAAAAAAAAAAAAGAAAGAAAAGAAAACAGTTCTGGTGGGGGTGGGGCCGGGCTGCCTCCTGCCCAGGACAAATGCCCATCCGTAGGTTGCTCACAACTTGCACAGATTCAGATATCCCTGCAGCTGGTCCTTACACGCGTTGCTTTCAGAGAAATAGACATCCTGCTTCATCCTTCCTGGCAGGGCGACACTCATCTTTATTGCAGATTTTCTTAACCGGTGCCTAAAAACCTTTTAACCATCCTGCCCTGATCCCAGAGTTTCCTCCCCTAGGAGCTGCAACAACCTCACCCAGATAACATGCTCCTGTCCTGCCGACACCACCCATCGCTCCTACACATCACAACTTTCCCGGGAGCCCACTGCCCCTGTGTGCATATGAAGATCCTCAAGTATAGACCAGACCCCACAAAGTCTTCTCAGGAAAAAAGAGTTGTGACTCTGGACTAATAGGACTGGCTGCAGGGTCTGGGGGTGGGAGGGGTGACCATAGACTCATATCTGTATACACACATATACACACACACATACATACATATATATAATATTTTGCCATGTTCTTACCTGGTCCATCAACCTACAAATTTATATTTTTAAAATATATGTAAAACATAAAATATTTATGTATACATAAAACATAAAATGTTCCCTTTTGACCATGTCTAGGTGTGCAATTCAGTGACATTGGTTACACTCACACTGTTGTGCAGCCATCACTACCATTTCCAAAACTTTTTCATCACCCCAAACAGAAACACTATACTCACTGAGCAATAGCTCCCTAGTCCTTTCTGCCTCCACTCCCTGGTCCCCTTTAAACCATGTTATGTTCTATCTATCTGAATTTGCTTATTCTAGATATTTCATATAAGGAGACTCATACCTGATTTATCATCTTTTGGGGTGGCTTCTTTCACTTTCATCATGTTTCTAGAGTGCCTCCGAACTACAGCATGTTCCATAGCTTTGTTCCTCCTCATGGCCAAATAATATTCCACTGCATATACATACCACTTATTGTTTATCCATTCATCTATTGGAGGACCCTTGGGCTGCTGCTATTGTAAATAATGCTGCTGTGAACATGGGCATACAAATGTCCCTCTGAGTCCCTGTTGCCAATTATTTGGGGTATATACCTAGGACGGAATTGCTAGATCATATGGTGATTCTGTTTAACTTTTTGAGAAACCACCAGATTCTTTTCCACAGGGACTGCACCAGTTTATGTTCTCACTAGTAACATTCAAGGGTATCAATTTCCTCATATCCTAACTCTTGTTTTTCTGTTTTTGTCTTTTTGTTTTTTAATCATAGCCTTCCCAGAAGATACAAAGTAGTATCTTATGGTGTTTTTGACCTACATTTCCCTAATGACCAATAATGCTAAATATTTATTGTGTGCTTGTTGCTATTTGTACATCTTTGGAAAATATTTATTCAAATTCTTTGTCCATTTTTAAATTGTGCTATTTATCTTTTTGTTGTGGAATTACACTTTTTTTTTTACATATTATGGATATTAAACCTTTATTAGATATACGACTTACAAACATTTTCTTCCATTCTGTTGTCTCTTATCTCTAGTTAACCCATTAAATCCCAAGTTTTCAATTGTGTGAAACAAAATAACAAATATTCAAATATTATCTCGAAGTCTCCCTGAGTGGTGTATATGTTGTTCTATTTGTATAGGTGTTCCACATCTGGGCTGATGGCACCAAATGGGTTTAATAATGTTCTTTGATGTACAAGAACTTTTACTTAAGTCCAATTTGTCTTTCTTCCTTTGTTGTTTATGTTTGGTGTCTCATTTAAGAAACCATTGCCAAATCCAGTGAAGTTCTGGTTGAAGTTTTTCCCTCCATGTTTTTATAGTTTTTAGCTCTTAAACTCAGGTCTTGGATCCACTTGGGTGGGTTATGATGTGAGGGTCTGATTTCATTCCTCTGCATGTGGCTATCCAGTTTCCTAGCACCTTTGGCAAAAAGTCCATCCTTTTCCAATGGAATGGCATCAGTACCCTTGACAAAAATTAATTGACTGTGGCTGTGAGGGTTTATTTCTGGGCTGTCAGTTCCATTCCATGGGTTTATATGTCTTTCCCTGAGCCAGTACCACTCTGCTTTGATTACTGTAGCTTTGTAGTAAACTTTTAAACTGAGAATCTACAGACTCAAAATGCAAAGAGCTTCTCCGTTGGGAAGTCAGTGCTCTCTCTGCTTTTTAGGAACTGTTCCCGCAGCAAGTGCAGACCTGCCTGCCAGCCTGTGGTCTCTCTTCCTGTTCCCAGACGGGTTCTGGTGGAGGTCACCATCCTAGCAGGAAAAGCCCTTAATTTCTAAGTCTTGGCAGGGCCAGGACTAAGTGAAAGCTCAAAATAAATGCTTTGAGGTCTTTCCAGAGAAGCTAGGTTCATTGGTTTGTATTCCCAGGCAGGGTCAAGGAGTGGGGAACTCAGAGCAATCCCAAGTAAAGAGCGGATGTTAAGGAGACAGCCTGAGAGTCGGCCGGTTCTAAACAGGACTCTAGACACCACTTCCGATGTCAACACAGAAATAATGAATTCAGGGAACAGATACAAAGGGATGGAGAAAAGGAGAAGAATAAAGAGACAAAAAATAGAGACAAGCCAAAGATGGGAAAGAACAGGAAATCCACTGGCACTCCCTAAGGGACATGGGCAGAGGGAAGAAGCAATGTGACCAAGACCTTTGGACCAAGATCACCCTGCGGAAGATGTGAACTGTCTTCTAGATGGCAGGAGCTGGGACCCCAGGAGAGAGGGGGCCTATGCCGGCACTGCCCCCCCTGATAGACGGGAAAGGGAGAGTGGCCCTGGCTTCTCCCTCCCTCCCCTTACCCCCTTACCACTGGCTGAATCACTATGAAGTCATCTGTCCTGGGAGCCCCAGGAAATGCAGTCTCCCCATTCATTCTGTCTGCCTTCTCTTCCCACTGGTGATGGACAGTGGAACAGAGGAGATGGATTGGAACTCAGGCCAGCAATTACACACAAGAAAACCAGAACACCACTCACGCGGGAGTGCAGGACCACTGCTTTGAGATGTGCTGTTAAAAATTCAGTAATGAAGCCGGGCAGTGGTGCACACCTATGATCTAAGCAGCTTGGGAGGCTGAGGCAGGAGGGTCAAAGCCAGCCTCACCACGGTGACATGCTAAACAACTCAGTGAGACCCTGTCTTTAAATAAAATGCAAAATAGAACTGGGGATGTGGCTCAGTGGTTGAGTGTCCCTGAGTTCAATCCCTGGTACCTGCCTCCCCCCACCCCCCCCCCCCAAAAAAAAAAGCACAATAATGACCACAGAAATACACTTGTGAAGACAGGGATGAGTGAGAGGCCAACATGTTATAAAGTTATGCTGAAACTTTCTGAGAAATCGAGGCAGCGCAAAGACTTCCTCTTCAAACTCTGATTCTTGCCATCAAGTAGCATCACATGTTGCTTAGAATGATAGGAATGAGTTCACTGAAGGAATAGGAAAGGGAAAAGGAGACACTCTCAAGAATAGAGTGGGTCCTCTCAGAGAAGAGAGGCACGAGGTCCTCTCCTGCACTCCAGTCTTATTGGGGGTCCCAGAGAAGTTTCCAGAGAGTCCCACCCGAGTCCACCTCTTGACTTCTGACCTACAGCAGGGTGACATCAGAGTTTCAAGTCCCCACTGTCATTGTAACTCTAGGTCACCTTGGCCCAGGCTGACTGACTCTAATTGGATTCTTAACCATACATTCTTACAGATTTTAGGGTTAGGAGGAACTATCCTCATCTCCCAGAGTTTCAGGATCTGGTCAGAAAAGTCTCCTGGGTCCCTCCCATTGACATTACTTGGGCCTGCCTTTCTCCTTAAGTGAACAGCAGTTTGCTGAGGAATGTGGCATATTATGTCTACTTAAGCCAGGCAGGGCTGCAAGTAAATTGCTTCTTGGAAAAGAAAGTATGTGGGGGTCAGCACAGTGCGCCCATTTTATAGAATTGTTCCTTTAACCTCATGTTCCCAATCCTCATCTGTTCCTTAACATTTATGTGTTATCAGATTTGAATTCTTGAAAAGGCCCAGTGAGTCCAGTATGTCAGGTCAGTTTTAATGTCAGAGAGAAGGAGTTCTGTTGGCCTTTCTGATGGCCAGAAAGGGAAATCTGGGTTCATCTTTCTCCCCTTAGTCTGTGCTTCTAACCCCAATGCTTGCTGCTTCTCCAAAGAAAAACCACAGTCTAAAGTTCTGTGAGACAATTGAAAGAAGTCTGCTGGTCACAGCATACTTCCCAGCTGACCCCTGAGGGCCATGGGAATGTGTGAGCTTCCCCTAGCCAAAGTGCCATGGAGAAGATGGGAGGAAAGGGGTCAGGAAGGACAAGAACTGCTCCCAGGAGAACCCCCGGGTGTCCCACAGGACCTGGCACCAGGCTGCAGGTGTAGAAGCTCTGGGGGGTCCTGAGGTGCCCTACATGGTGCTTGTCCCATCTGCTTGGCTTCTCCATGCCCATCCCTCTGCGGTCAGTCCCCTAGGTAGAATTTTCTGGATTCCTTCAAGAATCGTTAAGGGATGAGATGAGCAGATTCATCAGAGATGCTCAGGGCAAAGGGAGAAGTTCTCATCTAGTGAGGATATCAACTAGAGCCCACCGGATCCGCTACCCACGCCCAGCGCTCCACCAATCTAACTTCATTTTCTAGCACTCTCTCCTGGTTCACTTGCTCTAGCTACACTGATTTTTTGGCGGTTTCTTCTACACACAAGGCATGATTCTGTCTGGGGGCTTTTGCTTTTGCCATTTCAACCACATAGAAGAATTTTAACTGATTTATCTGCTTCTTTCTCATACTTCTCTCTTTTGGTTGCTGCCTCAAAAGTCACCCTATCACTGAGACCTTCCCTAATTATTCTATTTAAAATAACAAAGATACTTCTCTATGGCAAAGTTCCCACTTCCCTGTCTTCTCCACAACTCTTACCACCTACACCAAATCTTTCAAACTCCCGCAAGTAGCAGTCACCTGGCATGGGGTGGGGGGCGGTGGAATATGTTAAAACCCAGATCCCTGGCCCCATCCCCAGCACCTGATTCCATAGGCCCTAGGAGGGGCCTAGGAATGTGCATTTGCAGAAGTTCCCAGGAAATACTTGTGTTCCAGAATCACATTTTAAGAGCCAGTAATATGTAACCATCCATATACAAATTATTTATATAAGTATACACATAGAGATCAATTTTTGTTGGCATTTAGTGACTTTTTTTTTTACATTTTTAATACTTATTAAAACGTGGTACTTCTACAATTATATTCTCTTTTCTTTATATATTTGCAATCACTCCCATACCTGGTAATGAGTTATATGAGCTTTTTATAAAAAATACTTTTTCATTATCCACTTTCTCCTTGTATTTACATCCTTTGTCTTATTTTCTTTCCTCTTGATACCTTATGTATGCTGCATCATTTCTTACTTTTGTAAGTTCAAGAGTAACTTCATTTTCTATCTTTCTTGGTTCACTTAACATGTATTTAAAGTTTTCTGTTGTCTTCTTGACTCTTTGGTAGAACTCCAGTGATTTTGAAATGGCACACTTTCCTTGGACAGAGATCTAGATTTTTAATAATGCTTCTGATTTTCTTCTGAAACCAAATATTAACTTATTTAGGGTTTCCAGACAGGGAATTAAAAAAAAATACTATCATTTTTTGGGATTCCTAATTTTATGGCACTGTGGTCAGAGAACTTAGTCTGAATGATGTTGGTGTCTTTCAAGGTCTTAAATCTTTTCTGTAATGAAGAGCATGTCCAATCTTTGCAGTTTCATATGAGCATGAAAAAAAGATAAATTTTGTTTGTTGGGACTGAAAGAAAAAAATATATATAATAGCACTTATTTATCATGTTGTTCAAATTTTCTAAAGTGGCTGTTGGTTGCTGTCTGGCCCACTATTTTTTTTTCCATTCATTTTGTTCATTTTTCATGGTACAATATTTTTAAAATAAGTTTTTGTATGCAATTTGGCAGAATTTTATTGAGAATTTTTGCATCAATGTCCATCATGGATATTGGTCTGAAATTTTCTTTCCTTGATGTGTCTCTGCCTAGTTTTGATATCAGGATGATACTATCTTCATAGAATGAGTTTGGAAGGGTTCATTCCTTTTCTATTTCATGGAATAATTTGAGGAGTACTGGTATTAATTCTTCTCTGTAGGTCTTGTAGAGCTCAGCTGTGAATCCATCTGATCTCAGGCTTTTCTTGGTTTGTAGGCTTTGATGGTGTCTTCTATTTCCTTGCTTGAAAGTGATCTGATTAAATTGACTCAGTTTGGGTTAATAATATGCATCTAGAAATTTGTCAGTGTCCTTGAGGTTTTCTATTTTACTGGAGAATAAATTTTCAAAATAGTTTCTAATTGTCTTCTGTATTTCAATAGTGACTGCCATAATATTTCCTTTTTCATCACAAATTTTAGTAATTTGAGTTTTCTCTCTCATTCTATTCATTAGGGTGGCTAAGGTTTTGTCAATTTTATTTATTTTCCAAAGAACCAGCTTTAGGTTTTGTCAATTTTTGAATTGTTTCTTTTGTTTCAATTTCATTGATTTTTACCCAGATTTTAATTATTTCCTGTCCTCTACTGATTTTGGTGTTGGTTTGTTCTTCTTTTTCTAGGGTTTTGAGATGTAATGTCAAGTCGTTTATTTGTTGACTTTTTATTCTTTTAATGAATGAGCTCCATGCAAAAAAAAACCAAACCTTTCCTATTAGCACTGCCTTCATAGTGTCCAGAGATTTTGATAAGTTGTATGGGAGTTTTCATTTATCTCTAAGAATTTATTTATCTCCTCCCTGATGTCGTCTGTTATCCATGTGCCATTCAATAGCATATTGTTTAGTCACCAGATGTTGCAGTAGCATCTGTTTTTAATTTTATCATTGATTTCTAATTTCATTCCATTATGGTCAGATAGACTTCAGGGTAGTATCTCTATTTGTTTGTATTTGCTAAGACTTACTTTGTGGCATAACATATGGTCTATTTTGGAGAAGGATCCATGTGCTGCTGAGAAGTGTATTCGCTTGTAGGTCTTGTAGAGCTCAGCTGTGAAAAATATCTTTTTTTCACATATATCTGTCTCTTAAGTACAAATTATTGATTGTATTATTGAATTCTATAGTTTCTTTGTTTAGTTTTTGTTTGGAAGATCTATCCAGTGGTGAGAGAGGTGTATTAAAGTCACCAAGTATCATAGTGTTGCAGTCTATTTGGTTCTTGTAGTTGAGAAGGATTTGTTTGATATACATAGATGCCCTATTGTTTGGGGCATAGATATTTATGATTGTTATGTCTTGTTGATGTATGAATCCCTTAAGCAGTATGAAATGTCCTTCTTTATCCCTTTTCTCAGTTTTCCTTCTGGAGTCTTATTAGAAAGATTGACACCTCTATGTCTTTCTTCTATATCTCCTAATTCTCCTCTCCTTCTTTTCCTCTCTTCCTCAGTACTTGGTATCTACTGGGATAATTCTTCAGCCTGAAAACCCAGCTTGCAAATTCATACCTGCTGTCCCTCCACCCACCATTCACACATAGAGACTTTGTTGTTTCCTGGCCCACAGTAAGGATGAGGTAGAAACTGTGTCAAAGAATGTGGGGGAGAGAAAGTGATAAAAATTATAAATTCTCCCCCAGAGGCTGGCCTGGGCTTCAGATGTGCCCTAGGTTGACCCCAGTGCAAGGTTATTATCTCCCTCCCCTCTTACCCACCCCTTCACCTAACTGGGTTCCAATCAAGACTGTCCCTTGAAAAATATCTGTGTTACTTAGTTGAACACACTTATGATCCATCCATCTCCCCATCTTTTCTATAGAATCTGCAGCTCTGGATTCCATGTGAGAGTCAGCTGTCTATGAATAATCATCCTGGTTTATCTGTGGGTCCCAATTCTCAGTTTTTGTAGCCATTGCTTGTCTTAATTTTGTTCTTTTCAAAACAATGCAAGGAAAAAAATATGACAACGTTTAGGATCATTTTATTAGCAACAAATGTCTGTCGATATTAATTTATCCCATGTGTGATATATGAGTGAGACAAATGCCAAACTCTTAAATTCAACTTAAATAACAGGAATGGCAAAGAATGAACTGAAATTCTTGGCTAACAGAGTGCCACATTTTCCCAAAAGACCTGACCTGCTGAAGTTCAGAGGTCAGAAGTAAAAAGCTTTACAGAGCAACATTGAGACCAGTACTGAATCTGGGGGAATAAATTTCTCAGGATAAATTCTCCAGGGTTTTAACAGAATGACTTCTCCATTGGGTTGCTTAGCTTATCAAATAAAAATGGAGGACACCCAATTAAATTTGAAAAGTAGCTCTAACAGCCACAGGTTTCTAATTTGTTTTTTTAAAAACAATGGAATGCAAGGACATCTGACAAAGTGAATGCATGACATGACAAAAATCACTAAATACAGGGCTGATCCTGTCTGTCCACATCGCCTGGCAACTCCACTTCTCCACTGACTGGTGTTACTAGACTTGCACGGGCCTAAGGCTTGCTCACAGCCATTAGGAGACAGGACTTCCTTCCAGAGTGTGAACCATGACCACCAAGGGAGAGCATATTTGAAATTGTGACTGTTCAGGAAATTCCAGAACAGGTATTTGCATTGACTCTACTTAGTGGAAATACTCAGTCCTAGATGTCTACTAGCATCACTTGGAATTGCTAGGTGAAATACAGTTAGATCTAAACTTTAAGCACAACCATTTCTATGCTACGTATAGAATATGCATAGTGTTTATATGTCCAGTAAAAATTATTCATTGTTTATATGTAATTCAAATGCAACTGAGAATTCATTTGTTGCCAGCTCCTACATGGAGAGTTTTAAAAACATATCTCCACCTAGGCCACACCTAAGATAAATTAAATCAAAATCTAACATTAGGATGCACTTATTGGTCCACTTCAGAATTCCTCTAGGTGATTCCAATGTGCCACCAGGGTTGAAAGTCCCTCCTTTGATGTTCAGAGCTTAGCTTCCACATCCATAGGTGTCAACTGGGATTTGTTTGAGCTCAGATTCAACACCCAAGGTGAGCCTGAGAGTTTCTAACAAGCTTACAGGTGATGTGGTCCTACAGGCCATAGCACTGTTTTCTTGTTGAAATATTTATGAGCACCTGTGGATAAGATGGTGCTAGGCAAGGTGGCAGAGAGGCCCTCGATAACTGGAAGAGTATAAGCTCCCCTTTCATCTTTAGACTGTCCACAACAGGTGTTTGGTGAATTTTTCAGACCTTTTCTTTACTATCAGTGTAGTGGAACCTCCTGAAATGAGCAAGCCCTTAGTTCAACTTGTAAGCTCCAAATGGTCCTTTTTCTGTTGTTGTTGTTATTGGGGATTGAAACCAGGGCACTTAACCACTGAGTCACATCCCCAGCATTTTAAAATATTTTATGTAGAGACAGGGTCTCGCTGAGTTGCTCAGAGCTTTGCTAAGCTGCCGAGGCTGTTTTGTTTTGTTTTAGTTGTAGATTGACACAATACCTTTATTTTTATTTGTTTATTTATTTTTTTAATGGTGGTGCTGGGGATCAAACCCAGTGCCTCACACATGCTAGGCAAGCTCTTTACCACTAAGCCACAACTCCAGCCCCACTGAGGCTGGTTTTGTACTCACAGTCCTCCTGCTTCAGCCTCCCAAGCCACCGAGACTATAGGCATCTACTGCGCCCAGTTCCAAATGGTCTCCTTTCTGAGTAAAGGATGTCCCTCAGGTGCAGAGGAAATCTAGTATTTGTGTTGATTTGGGTGTGTGTATAGTCCTTGTCCCTGAAAGCTACACTCTGGGAACAGCATCTCCTAGGAGGCAGAACTGACTGGCATGGAACAGCAGTCCCCTGTGGCAACAGCTGGCATGCATCTTCTCTCTTTGGGCCTGCAGGAGTCTTCTCTTGGCCTGACGGAAGCTGAGGTTTAATCCTAGGAAGAATCTGATCCAGAAAGTGTTTTAGACCCCTTACAGTAGCCACCATACCCCTCCAGAAAATCATGAGCAATCATGGTGCAAATATGGAAACAGATGGTGCAGGGTGGATGTAAATATAGCCATGGCAGGGGAGCCTGTGAAATAAATTAGATGGGATCTATGGCACCAGGGAGTGCACTTGAACTTTATTCAGCTACTGAGTGAAGTTCCAGAGGTCTTTTGTTCTTCTACCAGCCAGCTGCGTCTTCATGTTCATTGTGGAATCTCTCTCTCTCTCTCTCTCTCTCTCTCTCTCTCTCTCACACACACACACACACACACACACACACTCACACACACACACACACTTCCTTAATTCAAATCTTAGGGATAGTCCAAAAGCTATCACTGTTAAGATCACCAGGAGCATGTTGACTTGTTCCTCAGGGACTATTAACCCAGGTGACAATCTTGAAAGGAATTTGTAGGAGTTGGTTGATCACTAAGGCTGTCAAGTGTGGAAACTTTCAAAAATCATCCTGCCAGCTCTCAGGTGTCACCATGCACCAAAGCTACTCTCAAAATACTCTGCAGAAGTAGCACAGAGTGGGCTCCTGCTTCGCTGTGGGCAGATCAGTTGGAACAGTAATGTTGCTTCGGGAACGAGAAGGTCTGGTCCCCGTTTTGGTTTTGCCTCCTAATGACAGAGTGACTTTAGGCAAGATGCTTGAGTGGTTTGATCTCAGTTTCCTACTCTAACGATTGGACCAGTACACTCAAAAGGGCTCCTGGGGACTCACTGAGACAAGATGCATGACAGCCATTGGCACAGGGGACCACTGATCCATGTCAGTCAGTTCTGCCTCCTGGGAGATGCTGTTTCCACTACAAGGCCATGATCTTTGCCTCTCTAGTTTTTATTCCCAGACTTGCTCTGCATCAAGAATCAGCAGAAAGCAGCAAAAACTGCAGTTCAAAGAGAACTGCAAAGCCACGCGCAGCTTATGTTTATAAAGAATGGCATTTATAGCTGAGCATTTTCCAGGGTAGCATATTTCAATAACACAAAACAAATCACACAGAAATACCAGCACACACACAAACCCCTTAAAGAAAGTATTTACTATTAATTTTATGAGAAGTTGACTGAACTGTCGAAAGAATGTTGAAATGAAAAGCCACTTCTAAAACACCCTCTCATGTTTGAAACATTTTGGTATACTGTTAGTGTTATTCTTTCTAATCTGGAGGCTCTTGGCTGCCCCCACCTGTGTGACTGAAGGAGGAAATGGTCCAGTTTGATGATCAGGAATACTACTTACTGGTTATGTTCACTGTGAACATTTGTTGATTTCAAATGAATCATCACCTGTGAATATCTAGAAATGTCCTTTACCTCTTACACCCAACGGATTGTGTTCAGTGAACTATATTATTACATAAGATGAAACAATTCTGTAGAGATCAAATTGTTTTCAGAGACTGGAATGCCCTGATTTTCATATTAGTTTATGATTGAAAACATTAATTCGACTTCTTTTTTTTTTAAATGCTACAAAGTACACACACCAAGAAGAGAATTTTATTTTCGTTTTGACCAGCATGATCAGATATAGATTATGGTGTTTTTGTAAATAATGACCAAATGCACCTTAAATATATTTTGGTCTGTGTATACACATACATAGGTATACATGACAATATAAATAACATATATGCATGTGTTAAGTACCTCATAATATGTATCGTTTCCCTCTGTGTGGAAATATGTATGTATGTGTGATTACTATTGTACAACACCAAAAACTGAGGCAATTGCAGAATATTTGATAACAAAGGGAAATACTAAGCTGAAAAAAGTTATGAAAAAATATTATGGTATGTTCCCATTTTGGAAAATTTATATGAGTACACACATATGTAAAACATATGTACAAAAATTAGTATATGTAACAATGTGTAACCAGTGGCTTACATATGAGTGGCTGGATTACTGGTGATTTTGTTTTTCTGTATTTTTTTCAATAAACACATGTTGTTTTTTATAATAAGAAAGAGATCCCACAACAAATGTTATTTTTAGGAAATGAAATCTAAAGGTCCTGGTATTGGCTGGGGATGACTCAGTGGTAGAGCACTTGCTTAGCATACACAAGGCCCTGGGCTCGATTCCTAGCACCACAAAAAATAAAATAAAAATTTTAAGAATCAAAGCTCTGATTTCCTCTATGGCTGCCTCCTTGCCTGCTTGGTTTTCCCGCTGAGGCTTCATGAATTTCTTGGCTGGGCTGGCAACAGCTAAAGAGAAAACCCTTCAGCCAGATGGCAAAACTTGGAAAGTGACCCTGGCAACCTTGCTGCTTCCTTGGAGGAAAAAACAGGCCTAACTGCCCCAGGGTTTGTCCCTGAAGCAAAGCCATCCTGAAAGCCAGGGGTTATGCCCACAGAAGGTCCTGCACTTGGCCAATGCTCTCCTGCCACCATATTGAAAGTCTACCTAGATTTTGGACAAGGATCCCTGCTTTTATTATTCACTGGGAATCGGAAATTATATAGCTAGGGTTGCCTGAAACGCCGACCTCTCAAAAGCAGCTTCAAAAAACAAAAACAAAACCAATATTATAAGAGCTTAGCTTTCTTCTGCTTCAAGTATCCCACGTGCAAAAACACCATCTAGGTTGAATTCACCTGGAACATTTTATATCCTCCATGGCGTTTCACACTCTATCTGCTCACAAAAATACCGCAAAGTGACAACCACAACAATGCTGCAGGATGGATGGCATTGACTTGGACTCAGTTTACACATCAACTTTTTATCCTTTTAAAATTATGTCTGATCCCTAGAGTGCAGGGGGAGTTTCCCGGCCAAGAGTTCCCCTAACTGGGGCTGCCATGGCATGTATAGATCCCTTCTCTCTCCAAAATGCAGACATTTCCAAGCTGCTTGGGTTTTGGCAGCCCCTGACAAAGGGTCTGCTGATTTCCAAGCTCTTGGTCCTAGGACTTGGGCCCTGAGACAAAGTTTTCTTTCTTTTTCTAAACACACCTGTAGAAAGTAATGTCAGTAAAATTCACCTGCCTTGTTGAGTTGATGCATACTTTTTTAAAAAATTAAAAATTAAATAAGTTTGCATTTCACTCTGAATGACTTAAGAAAACCAAAAATTTAAAGCAGAAGACAAGCAACAGGAACACTGTTGGCTCTTTCAACCTTTGGAAAATAAGAGACAGAGAGCCATTTGTAAACACCCTCCCTATGTCTGCTGATATTTTTGGTTTGCTAATTATGGAAACCTGTGCTTTAGATATTTTTTTAATGGAACAAAACAAAAGCCTGCAGCATTCAACATCTTGCACTGGTTGCTTTCTAATGTTGCTCTGTTTAGCTCCAGGTGTTGGGTTCCTCGCTGAGCTGAGGTCTCGTCCTCCTCCACCTGGGTTAACCTGCTGGGAGCGCTGGCCGCCCTGATTAGTCTTGGTCTCCCTGGACCCTGTCTCAGGAGCAGCTTCTCCCATTACAGTGTCATCCTACCTCAGCTGTTGAAATCTGGTCATTTCGCACCTGCTTCCATGAATTCTGAGTGCCTGTGTTCTTGATGGGCTGCTCACTTCATAAATTCTCCCCTCTCCAGTTATCAGCACTCGGTCACCACTCAAGTGCTTCTTCACGCAGCCTCCTGGGCAGCACCAGGAGGAGGCTGTTTTGAAAGCCTCCGCTTCCCTTAAGATGACCAACTATGATGTTCTTTCTGTCTGAAAATTTGCAATGACGTAATTGACAGAGGATGAAAATGAGATCGACAGCTTGACCCCTGTGTGCCAGCAGGCCATCCAGATCCGACAAAGTGTAAACTGAACTTTTCCTGAAATTAGCATAAAAATCTCACTCACCCTTTCGACCCTGTTTAGGGGTTTGCTTGGTTGTCCTTCCTTTGTGAACTCACTGCCAGAGGGTTTTTTTTCCCCTCCTTAAGGGTTTGTTTATTTTTTTAAGTTGTTGATGGATTTATATATATATATATATATATATATATATATATATATATATATATATATATATATATATATATATAACACCCAGGGCCTCCTGTGTGCTAGGAACGCACTCTATGTTGCTCTGTTTAGCTCCAGATGTTGGGTTCCTCTGTTGCCCTGGGCTCCTCTGTTGCCCTGGCAGCATACATTCTCCTTCTGGTTCCCCGCTGAGCTGAGGTCTCTCTTCTGCCTGGGTTAACCTGCTAGGAGCGCTGGCCACCCTGATTAGTCTTGGTCTCCCTAGAACCTGTCTCAGGAGCAGCTTCTCCCATTAAAGTGTCTCTACCACTGAGCCACAACCCCACTCCTTTAAGGGTTTTTAAATGCCTTGAATTGCTGGAAACACCACAAGGCCAGGAGCTTCTGGGCACTTCTAGCCTTTGGGGACCAGCTCACACCAGGAAATACTTTGAGTTTGATCAGGGAACCTGATCTCTTGAGGGTCCTGGACAGACAGCTTTGGTACCTGAACCCTCACTAGAGTTCAGAGGACAATGCCCCTTTTTTCTTTGTGTCTTGCTGAAAAGTAATCTGCCCTCAGGTCTGATTCAAACAAATTCCTAGCCACTCAGAGAAGCGCTGGCCATCTCTGTGGTCTCTGGTAACTGATGATTGACGTGCATCTATCGGTGGGTGTCTGTTTATCTGTGTGTTCAGGCTGCACTGAGTGTCTGAGAGTCTTGCAAATAATCACTCCCTGGATTTACACCATTACCCTACCCGGGAATTCAGAAGGTAAACAGTAACACACCCTGGACTTCTACTGATTCACAGACCCAACCATCAAGAGCTTGGGGACTCCTTCCGTGCCTCAGAGATCTTTTGTCAGCTTCTTCCACAAAGAACCCACTACCTGTGAGGAGTATGCCCGGCTTGGTAAAAACTCAGTCCAGAGTGCCTCTTCCCCAGGACAGACCTAAAGCACCATGGAGCAGTCTCCCCAGGCCTGGCTGTGCTCACCCCTTGCACTGTGGCCTCACCTGCCAATGCCTAGAGTACCCATACATTCTTGGATTCACAATCATTGCCAGGGGATCTTCATTTGTTCAATCTAGGCTCCCTTTGGCTTCTGACTCATGTCTCTGTTCATTCAAGGTCCTGCATCTGCCCTTTAAGGACTCAACCGTCTGAACTTCAATCCCTATGGTGGGATTTTAAGCTCAGAGTCACCTCACTGGCTCATCTTTTTTGTTTTTTTTTTTAGTTGCAGTTGGACAAATACCCTTATTTTATTTATGTATTTTTATGTGGTGCTGAGGATCGAATCCAGTGCTTCACAACTTGCTAGGCGAGCACTCTACTGCTGAGCCACAACCCTAGCCCTCACTGGCTCACTTTGGAGGACCACTTTGGGAATTCTGAATCCATCCTTGGCTATTGCTCTTGGGACAGGATTTTGGTCCCTTATGCGGGATTCAGAGAAAGAAGATTCATTCCTTCTCCAGTATGAGAAAGAACTACTCTCTTCTTATTACTGCTGCTGCCAATGGTCACTACTTAGGAAATGATGTCCTCCTGCTAACAGCTGCCCAGTTATCTTCTGCCCCCACTGTGGCCATTCCCATAGGATACTCTATAAGGAAGAGCTACCTAACGACCACGATGGCTCCGTTGGTGGGAAGTATAATGTGAGCTAGCAGAAGTGGCCCCTGGCTGTGACTCCTTTCAGGCCTCTGTTGCTGTGGCCAGAGCAACAGTAGGGACATGTTGACATGTCCCTACTGGGGAACTGAACATAAATCCCTGAGAGGCACTTGGGTCTATGAGTCTTGGAACTCCAGAGAGGAGACCAAGAAGATATTTAAATGGTTAAAGCCTGACTACATGAATGAAATTAAATATTATCACAGCATGCAAAGATGAGATTAGTTTTTCCAGACTTTTTATGTTTGGGTGGTCTGGCTAGGATATGTACAACAGCCACTTTGGAAGCCCCAAAGAGAGGCCATCAAGGAGGTGGACAGTCATCTTCCAGATACACTGAAATAAGTGGAAGAGTCAACTGGGGGAGAAGTGCCATTTCTATTAACTTACCATGGACAATGTGGACAATGACAAGTGTTGGTAAAGATGTGGAGAAACTGGAACCCTCACATATCACTGGTGGAAATATGAGATGGTGTTGGTTCTGTCTCCAAAATGATAGTCCCAGAGTTATCATACAACCTAGCAATGTACTCCTAGCTACCCGCCAAATAAAGTTAAAAAGAAAATACTCATCAAAGTCTTAGATGTGAAGGTTCATAGGGTCATATTCATAACAGCTCCAAAGTAGAAATGACCCAAATAACCTCCAACAGATGAATGAATAAAAAAAATATGGTACACTCATACCACATTATACCATATTATTTAGAAATGAAAGGAATGAAGTACTGATACCTTCTACTACCTGGATGAACCTTGAGAGTATTATGCTAATTAAAGAAGTCAGTTACAAAAGACCTTAAGTTGTATGATCCATTTATATGAAAAGGAAAATCTATGGACAGGGAAATATTAGGGTTGAGGTCAGTGTAGATGCAGAAGAATTGTTAATGATTGGGAGGTTTCTTTTGGGACTGATGAAAATGTTCTAACCTTAGATAACAGTGACGGCTGCATAATTTTGAATAAACTAAAAACCATTCGATTTTACTTGTGTGTGTGTGTGTGGGGGGGGGCGATGCCAGAGACTGAACTCAGGGGCACTCCACCACTGAACCACATTCACAGACCTATTTTGTATTTTACTTAAAGACAGAGTCTCACTGAGCTGCTTAGTGCCTTGTTTTTGCTGAGGCTAGCTTTGAACTCACGATCCTCTTGCTTCAGCCTTCTGAGCAACTGGGATTACAGGCATGCGCCACTGTGCCTGGCCAATTTTACATTTAAAATGGGTAAATTTTATGATATGTAAATTGTATCTCAATAAAGCATTTAAAAAAATCCCAATGTAAATCCATGATTAAACATCCACATAAGGGGGCACCTAAGTTGCAAGTGTGGGTTTGCAAGTGTGGAGCTGGGTCCAAGGTTATAGCTTAATGGGGGTCAGAGATTTGTCCAAGTAATCAAATTCACAGCAGGTCCAAGAGAGTAAGCTATCTGGTGAGAGTCTTCCTGAACTGAGAGGCTTCATGTCCCTGAGCACTTGGACCCAGTGTTCCTGTGCATAACTGCAGCCTCAGCACACACCCCAGGGCAGATTTCAGCAGTCCCCAGTGGAGCTTGGAGTGTTTTGCCTTTGGCACAGGGAAGGAGCTATGATCCAAAGTGGATCTTTGTGAAAACTACGTTTCTTGTATAAAAACCTTTCCATTTTGAAAAATCGTTCCAGGTCCACCTGCATTTGTATCTTTATTTGGGTCACTTGGGGTCACTTGGCTGGAAAATGGACAGAAATTTTCAACATGACCATTTTACAGCTTGAAAGATAAACTTTGTTTTTTTTTGTCTTGCTTCAAATATTCTACTTGTTGCTAAGATTCTGTCAGAGAAGGTTGAACTTCGCCTTTAGGATTGTTTACACTGTCTTCTATAACTCACTCTGGATATTGTCATAACCCTAGACATGGAACTTCTAATTCAGCAACTTCAAACTCAACGGAGGTGTAGCAACTTATTTCTGTTCCATCTCATGACACTCCCATACTCCTCACCAAAGAATCTGGAATAAGGATCTGAGATCTTAGCCACAACCTTATCACTTATTGAGAAAACAGTCAATTAATTTAGCATAATTAATTTACAACGAAATCTCAGTACTGGATGGGATGTCAGGGAACTCATGATTTAATATCCTCACTCTACAGATCAGACCAGGTTTCTTTGGGAAGTTGTGACCTAGTTACAAAGCTCGTTATTTTAGGCCTCAATTTCTACGTTTGCTCATCTCTAAAATGGGATGGATAATCTATTATTATTATTATTATTATTATTATTTCACTTGTAGAATTTTTGTAAGATTGAAGTAACAACATCTTTGTAGATGTGTTTTTTTAAAAAAACTTTACATTTGCTAGATAAATAGTACCTTTAATAAACACATGCAGACTCAAATTAATTTTATTCTGACAAGGTTGTTGTCTCAGAGACCCTAAACAGGGTCATGTTGCTAGAGAGGGCACATATTGCCCCTGTGTACAAAACATTGTCTGACAAGGACAGAGAGTTAAATTAGTTTCCTTGGAAGGAGAGAGGAAACACATATGATGTGTGCACACATATCTTTTAAATATTAATCAACTCTGTAATTTTTCACTGAGATTAGTTTATAAGAATTGGAGCATCGAGCAAAGGTTTGATGTGATTTCCTAAATAAGAAGAAGGCTTGGAGGGAAACTGCATTGATTTGGTCAGGGTCAGAGCTACCTTGAATCAATCACAGGAAAGGGTTTCAGACAAGGCAGAGAGTAGGTTCCAGAAAATGCTACTAGAAAACTGGAAACAGATGCAAATTGTTGATTTGAATATGGGAAGATGAGGCAATTCAGATGTTGTTGGTTTTGATTCTAATCAAGGATTGTATGAGTTATGGTAGCAATGACAGATTTCCAAGCCAATATTGTTATCTAAATGTGTCAAAGGCACCATAACTGTGTGGGGTGATGTGTCTTAGGAGGGAAATCAGGCTGGAAATCTGTGGAAATAGATAAACTCCAAAGTAGAGTATATGTATTAAATTGATCGTGACTGCAGAGGAATGCACTCCTCTTATTACATCCCTAAAAAGAAAAATCAGGTGCTCTGCCATGATCATCACCAAGACCATTTTGCCTTAGAGGATCAATCAGGTCTCAGAATGAATTGCAACTTTGCCTCCAGCTTTACAGATAAATGCATTTATTCTGGTTTGTTTCTGAAAAACTGAGTAGGTTCAGGACTGGAATATTATCTTTAGAATCACATTTGAAAATGTCATATTTGAAAAGCTCACATGTTAAAGTGCTTTCTGTTTGGTACAAATGAAGAAAAATCTTAGCGTTGTCTGCCCGATCCTTGGTTTCCATCTCTGAGAATGTCTTCTCCCCAACCATAGGAGCAGGCTCTTCTGGCATATCTCGACTCTGTAACTCTCTCTCCCTCATTGTCAAAGCGGATTGGATCACTGGTGGGTACCCAACCCAGAATGAACCAATCAAATCTTTTTCCAGAATTCTCAGATGCTGGCCATATCCTGCTGAAATTTTGAGCCAGACCAAGATGCAAATTAGATCTTTGGCCATCATATGCAAGATAAAGCAGAACAGGCTGGTGTTCAGAAAGGAACAAAAGAGAATGATGTCAATCAGAAGACAAACACAGAAACAAGAAGCCACATGGCCTCAGAAAGATGGAGAAATACTGGATCTAGCTTTATAGCATCTGGTCTAATATGAGGCCCAGATACACTTTCTGTCCTGAGATGCACACATGTGCTTAAGCTAGTTTCAGTGAGTTTGTTATTTTTTTTAATGTAACAAATCTTAACCAAAATCTCAGGGACATTTGCAGATGAGAAAAGATTGGATGGTTCTCTTTCATTACCTTCTTGACCTTAAAATAGTTTTTCTTGAGTATTTCATCTTAGGAAACTTGAAGGTAAAACACATTTACTTTTATATCATTTTAAAACCATTCACATTATTATGTACAAATGCCACTGTAGCCACGGAAGGCATGATACTTAAATTTCAGCATTGTAGCTGCTCACTAAATAGTTGCTGAGTGAATGAATGTTTCTTTGAGAGCTGTTTACAAAACATTGTTCAAGTATTGAGCTAAGTACATAGTAAGCCTACATTTCCCAAATTAATAATTAATGTTCTTGGAAGATTGTTGTGCCTTTCATCAAAGCATAAATGAAGCATTTTTATGGATTTGCTAAAACACATGGCTTACATACGCCATGTAGTTATATCTGCATTATTTCCATATAAATGATTTATGGCCTCATAATAGCAATTAGGAGAGGAAAAATGGTGTTAGGGCTTTGAAGACATAGTTTATACAAAGAACCAGTGGTTGAATTTTTACATGCACAAAATTTAGTGTAAAATCTACTCATTTCCATGACTGAGATACTAAATGTGAAGTAAAATTTCTGTTCCTTTATTTTTCTAGTCAGACCTAGAGTCAAATCTTCTTCAGTGTCTGCAGCGAGGAATTCATTGCTTCTCTAAATTGCATGACATTGTTTTCAGAATTACCTTGAAATTGTTTTGAACATACTAGTAAGAATGATCTAGTCTGCTCAGGAGGAGAAAATCTCTGTCTACCAAATATTTTACATTAGCAAGGACTCCACCTTAGGTCAATTTATAGGGCTGTGGTTTATGAATCTCTACTGACTGAAGGAAAATCACAAAGACAATTTATTTTGCTTTTTCTCTAACATGCAGTTTCAAATTCTTATTTGGTCCTGCAAATCCCTAAGGAAATAGGTCTGTATTTTAGAGCTAGTCATGGCACCGAAGGTGTGTATGGAAAAATGTGGAGAATTTCTCTGTATCAGGAACTGTTTCAGTTACAAGTAACCTCCCAAACTGTGGCTTATAAATACTAGGGGTAAATGGTACAGGTCCCCTAGTTCTTTCCTCCTTTTAGGGCCACCAAGAAAATTATTTTCACTCCTTCTGGGCCACACTCTGTCTGCAGGGGGTACTGGAAAATGTGTTGGATTTTCTGCTGGTCACACTGCACTTCCCCACCAAGTTAAGGTTGGTGAGAAGGTGGAGCAGGTGCCCAGCAGGTCGGCCCTACTGTCACCCCCAATGGAAAGGAAGGAGCAATGTCCTCATACCTCTTGTGGATGTCTCACCCTGAACATACCTGAAACATGCTTGCTTAAATTTACTTATACTTCCAGCCAATTTGCCTTTTGAGGGGACAGTCAACAATGTTAGTAATAAACTTGAAAGTAGTTATTTATAATGTAAGATGAGGAATAACACAGTTCCCTGAGAGCAACAAGGGGATGGGTAATACTTGGAGAGCCTCCCTCCCTACCTGCTCCTCTGTCCTTCACACACAAACCAGTCATGCACAGCAAACGTCCGCCAAGCACTCTCTGTGCACCTGGAATTGTATGTGCACGTGTGTGCATGCATTCATATGATAGTCTCTGTATGTTATGATGTTTTGACATCTTAAAAGTTCTTTTGTCTGGGGAGAGACTGCTGGCCTCCAGATTAGTGGATTCTTAGAGATAACACAGGGCTCCACGGCAGGGAGCATGCCTCTGAGATGTGAACTACTCGATCCAGAGCCAGGTCTTCTCTCTGGTTCCAGCAACCAGGAAGCAATATCCACTTGCTTTAATCATCCCAGAGCCACGCGCCAGACAATGAGGGACCACCCCTATGCCTCACAGCCTGCTGGAATTTTTCAAATTAGCCAAGCCAAAATTGTTCACCCTGCCTTACCCGTCTTCCTTGGGAAGCCCCAGTGAAGGCTCCTGTCCTCTGCCTTCTGACAATCCTCTTGTCTTTGCACGTGGCCCTGCGTGGCCTGCTGTCTCTAGGACCTGTGAGGATAGTAGACTTGTTTCCCCAAGCCTCTTCTGAGTCTCCTCCTCTGGCTGTACAGGACTTACCATCACATGAAAGACGCACTACAAGCAGACTCTGTCCTGGGTCCCTTGACACTCCCATTACTCAACTTTCCTAGTTTCAGCTCTTCTCAAATTCTCAGTGTATGATAATTTGTGGTTGAACTGAAGCAGGAATTTAAATCCTGCATATGCAGGAATGAATTATTTTGCAGTGTTTCTTAAGGTTTTTTTTTCATTGGCCACCTGCATCAAATCACTCGGGGTTTTTGTTAAAAAATGCAAATTCCTAGTTTCAACCACATTTTTGAAGTCAGAATCTCTGAAGGACAGCTGTGAACATCTGCCAGAGTAATGCATGCTCAAGAAGAGCAGTGTTTTCCCTCCCTGCTGTGTCCCTTCTGCATGTCAGAATGCCTGCCATGAAGTTAGCACTCAACAGATAATTGTTGGATATGTCTAAATGTACAGCCATTCCTCTGTTTTGGGCATGGTTCTAATGGCTTTCTATGCATTAACTCTGCTTAGTAATCCTTTGAGCTAGGCACTGTTGTAATTCCCATGCATAGATAAGAAGTCTGAGTCAAAGAAATTTAAAGACTTGCCTGTTGCGTTTTAATCTGTTTTTCATTGGTATAACAAACTACCAGAGATTGGGTAACTTATAAAGTAAACAGGTTTATTCAGCTAACAATTGTAGTAGTGGAAGAGTTCAAACATCATCATTCTAGTATCCTAATGACGGTACCCCTGTCCGCATTCACATGGCAGAGAAGTGGAAAGGGAACCAGCCATGTGCAGAAGGGAGAACGAGAACACATGGTGAGACAGAAAGCAAAAGAGAGGTAGCAGGCTCACTGTTTTTATAACAACCTGCTCCATTAGGAACTAACCCACTCCTACCAGACCTGAGCTACTTCCATGAGACAGCATTCATCCATTCGTGAGGGTGGGGACCTCTTCTTAAAAGGTCTACCATGTCAACACCACCCCCCTGGGGACCAAGCTGCCCACACAGGCTCCTTTCTTTTGTGGAACAAACCATCTCCAAACTACAGCACAAACTCTCACAGTTTGTGAGTGACAGAGTTGCAGATTGAACCTAAGCAGCCTGAATAAAACTGGGGATCAACACTGAACCTGGAAATAGAAGTAAAAAGAGAAAAAGGTACTAAAACACCTAGGGATTTGTGACAGCCTTGGGATGCATCTCTCAAGACTATCGGGAGACAATTATGATACGCTGAGTAAAGGAGGAGGCTACACCTACAGGGTAATCACAAAGCCACGTGGCGTGTGACAGGAGAGGGGTTGGCGCAGTGTGTGCTGAGAGCTTGTGGGAAGCCGGAGGGAGGCTTGGGTAGGAGGCTTGGCGGAAGCCATGGAAGAGTTGAGGCTGTAAGTTGGCAAGAGCCTGATCCTGAGGATGGAGTCATTTGCCTTGAGCATGCACATCGAGTAGCAGGGCCTATCCAGAGCAGAGCTGCGTTTCTCGGAGCTTCTGGAGGGAATGGAACTGAATCAGAAGCTGGATGAGTTCAGGAGCATGTATTCACCTGTCTCCAGCCATCCTCATGAGCATTTGTGACACAGAGCCAACGGTTACTGAGCATCCCCGTAGTATGTGCCTGGGACAGCACTGTCCTAGTCCTCACAATCCTAGGAGGATGTCATTCTCCATTTTACAAACCTGGGAAAAACAAAAGAACAACTGAATCTGCCGTTTGCAGGAAGAAACTAGAGAGTTCACAGTACAGTACAGAACCTTCAAAATAGCAGAAAGGAAATATCTAGAAAAAGCTATTCCTAAAGAAAAAATAAACGGTGTACTAAATTTGATGCAGCTGTCACTTTCAACAGGATCTTGCTGTTTCTCTTTAGTGTGCCCCTTTGTCAGGGCCCATCTTCTGAGTATCAGTATTACGAGTATTTCATGATTTGGTCACTTCTGAGCACCGTCCAAAGCTCAGTATTTCATATGTGAATGGGATGACTTTCCCTTAAGTGCCTTTTGTCATGGATGAAGTGTCAGATGGGGGAATCGAGTCTGCCTGAGTTCGAGTGTGATGTCACAGGGGCAGATGCTTGTGTGTGCGTGTGGATCTATCTCTCGTCAGCACACAAAGAGGTGCTGGGTATTGGTACATGAAGGAAATGTGGGAAAACTACTCCCTGTTCCGATTTCCCCACCTCTGATGCCAAACTTTTATTTTTCTTGGATTTAGTAAACATTGTGGACAAAATCAAGCACACCTTTTATTGAAAGTAGAAAATGACTTTATTATTAACAAAAATCTCTTGAAATTCATTCAATACAAAAAAAAAAAAAACAAGAAAGAAATAACTACATCACAAAATATAGTTAACTTTAAAAGGATTCCAGCAAAACATGAACTGGTCTCAGCTCCATAAGTGATTAGGATAAGAAAATTTTAAGCAAACTGATAACTTAAGACGGCTTTGAACTCACACTCCTCCTGCCTCAGTTTCCTAAGTCCCTAGGATTAAAGGTGTGCACCACCACGCCCAGCCACAAACCAATAATTTAGAAAATTTATTCAGCTGATCAATGTTGATGACGTTAATTGATTTCTGGAGAAATGGGCCTAGGATTCGGTTTATGTAAATCATTTAGAATTAGGCTGTATAGCTTAAAACAAAACCCACAAATGACAGTGGCTTAGGGCTTAAGATAGGGGTTTATTCTTCTCTTTTGTAAAAGAAGTAGGAGGTAGGTGATCGGGGGCTATTGTGGATACACATAAGATCCTCAGTCTTCACGGCTCCTTCTGCCCTTCTTCTTGATCCTCTTGGGGCTGCCTTCCACCTGCTAGATTACCCCCATGGGCCAAGATGGCGGCTGGCACTCCAGCTGTGACTTCTGGGTTTTAAACACAATGTAGGAAGAAGAAGAAAGAAGGGGGAAAGACCAAAAAAGGCATGTAATAGCTATCTGTCCTTCTTTGAGAATTTTTCCTTGAAGTGTCATTTGAAAAAATGTCACTGATATCTCACAAGCCACACCTACCTGCAAAAGAGGCTGAGAAATGCCATCTTTCAGCCAGGCACATTGCTTCCTGGAATGAGTTTGAGTTTGGTAAGAAAGAGATAATGAATGGGTAGACAGACTCAGCTGCATTTCAGATTTGCTTCTGGGCATCAGGGAACACATTTTAAGTGAGGAAACACAATGCTGTTCTTTGGATTCTTCCAAAAATGTAGTTTCCAGGTCAGTGGCCTGAGAAGGGCACCTGGACAACCCAGCAGGCAGCCATCTGTCTAAAACCACAGCAGCCTTTTCCATGTGATGCACGTCCGCATCCCAGATATCTGGGATCTACTATGGCTCTGAAAATAGGTAAGCACCCCCCCTGGGAGTCCCCAACTCTGCGGCACACACTGACTTCACACAGCTGGGACACACTGAATGATTCTTAGTAATTCATTGGGATTTGCTTGCCTCCTTCCAAAGTCTTTGGGTTGTACCTGCTCCACTCACTCAGTCCCCTGTCTCTTCATTTTCTCTACAGCTAGAAACTTCCATCTAGAATCAGATTCCATTCTGATATTTGCTCCCAAATCACCAAAGGCTCATAGTTCCCTGAACACACTCCAGACCAAGCCCCAGCGTGTTCTCTGAGTCGAAAGAGATTTTTTAGTGTACCCAGAATTATGCTGAATGTACTTACTATTAAAACAGAATGAAAAGGCCGATTCTTGACAAGGTGGCTGGAGAGGAGAAGGCTGCAAAGCGGGGAAGAGAAGACGCCCATGGTTCTAGGAGCCCCCGGGGCGGCTGTGGAGAGGGACAGGAGTGAAGACTGGCTGAGGAACCTGGGCGCCCTCTCAGTCAGAAATCCCAAGGCAGGAATAGGGCACTGCCCTTCCTCATGGTCCCTTCATGACCCCTGGGTCCCCGGACCAGAGGCTGCCTCCATGCAGAAACCTCGGCTGAGGCAAGGTGGACGATGACAGCAGGCCTTGACCCTGGGGCTGGGAGGTTGGTGGTGAGTGGCCAACGCAGTGGTGGGAACAGAAGGCAATCCCACTATTTCTCGGGGTGACGGAGAGGAGTGCTGTGCATAGAAACAGAAAAAGAACACGAGCCCCACGGGGGAGTTTAATTTTTCCTGTAAAAAGTAAAAAGATACAGGTGGAATGAATTTGAATAACAGTTTATTTAACCCTATGAGGCCAAAATAGTATTGTGTCAACATGTAATCAAATAAAAGTATTAAGGAGTTACTTTGCAATTTTTTTTTCAGTACAAAATCTTCAATATCTGCTGGGTAATTTGTACTTACAGTTGATTGTGGTTCAGGCTAGCCACATTCCAAGTGTCCAATGCCATGTGTGGCTAGTGGCTGTACTAATCAGCACAGTTCTAGGAAGACCCTTTGCTTTAATATATCAAAGCTGCTTTCAACTCTCATTCCCAAGCCCCTCTCTGATCTCTCCCTTTCTTTCTACTTTCTCCAGTCTTGCAACTCATGTTTTAATACTCTGCCCTTTCTCTCTCCTTTCTTTGCATATAGCAATGACTTTCTCATTAGAAATGAGAAGAGTCAGGACCAAAAAGAAACGGAGAAAAAAGAGTTTAATTTTGTGGTCAACTGGAAGGGATAGAAGGGCTCATGCTATGCAGTCATAGCCCAAACCATATGAAATCAGGCTCCAGAAGGAAAGACGATTTCTAAGTGGATTGTGTAAGCAAAGCAAGTCATTACATTTATTTCATTCATAATAAAAAAAATGCGAATTTTTCTGATTTAATTACTCCCTGCCCATGTGTGTCAGATTTTCTTATAGTAACCATCCTGGATTTCTTTTAGTAGCAAAGAATCTAGTTCAGGCTCAATCTTTATGCATCAGAGCTCAAACAGGGGACACAGGAGGCCTTCTCAGAGGCTCTGCTCCTGTCTGCCACCCGAAGCCACTACAACTCATAGCCCTGCTTCTTATAAAACAGGAATGAGGGAATAGTTTCTCTCCCCTCTTCTTCCTCCCTCCTCTTTGATGTTTAATAACCCCTGGGAATCAGGTAAGGAGGCAGTTGACTCAAAACTCTGAGCTGTGGGTTTTGGGAACTGAGTGCTGCTCTTCAGTCTTGAACATTTGAGAATCCCAGCTTGGGCTCTGAGAGATGTTGTGTTTTCTCTGAATTTCCTTATTTCTCTCTGGTTTGATAATGCTATTATACTGTTAATTCCATCAAAGGTCATTTTTGGTCCATGCTGGGCTCTCTTCTTGATGATCCCAACTTCTTCCTCTCATTAGAATGTATGATGTGTATAAAGAGCATTTTTACACTCTGGATAGGGGGCTTTAGGGACAGGCTGCTAATCCATTAGGCTAGAATGAGTCAAGTCCATTGTCCAGCTTCTGAAATAGAAATTGTTTGTTTAATATTTTGCCTGTTCACCTCTGCATTTTGACATGATTTTGGTTAGGCTGTCCTTTCCTACCATGTGCTAGTTCAACACTGAAACACTTCAGTCTTTAGCTTTTGCTCACTGGCTAGGCTAAGCCAAAGCTTTTGTTGTTTTCTGTCTAGCTTATCTACCACCCACTTTATCTGACCTTATAAACATGTTTAAATAGATTTCCCGGATAATGACCATTTTAGCTAGCAACTTCCCGTTTTGATATTATAGCAGGCACAGTGCAAATTAGAGGGCAGAGCAAAAGCACTAAGAATCATGAGACCCTGGATAAATATAGTAGAACTGCTCAGCCGGGGTAGGACAAGGCTGGGTTCTAGTCCCAGTTTACCCACTGACTCAGGGAGTGACTGGGGAATGCAGAATAAAACAATCATCGGTTTCATCCACTGCTGACTCAGTCATGTTGATCTGGATAAATGGGGGCCAAAGAATGAGTCTGCTGTCACAGAGACACCTCATTTCCACCCGGGTGTTTCACTGTTCCCTGGGCTTGTGCTGAGTTCACTCGGAGGAGAACAAAGATGCCCTTTATGCACTATTATAGGCAAAGCTGTGCTCATGGGGGCAATGAGAAGAATGTTTTAAAGGTTAGTGGATGGGCAAATAGGAAGTGTTGCTTAATATTAAAGATTGTCTTTGCAAGTGTTGTCTTGTTTCAATATGTTTCACTGCTCTTGACATCACTAATATCTCAGTCCACAAATGATATGAACATGCAGCAAGAGCCGGGGTTCCTGCTCAGCACCTCGTACAGCACTCTGCACAGTTAGGTGTTCAGTGAATGTTGAAAGAGTGAGTGGGCAAACGGAGAGCAGAAGCAGGTAGAGTTACCTTGTAAACATCTCACTCACCTTCTTTGACAGCAGCTGTTTATTTGTGGACTTGATTTTCCAAGTGTCAGAAATGCCAAATCTTCCTCAAGTCTTCTTTCTTTTCCTGACATTTAGAGTAAGGGTTGATTTAAAAATTATGTTCAGTTACTCTGTGGGCATTTGATGAGTCTTTTAATTTAGCTACTTGAAGGAGACTTTTGTGCCCTGGAGGGAAAACATTTTGGATAGGCTTTCACTAATCTTTATTAAATAAGCTGATCCTAACCCTTCCTCATTACACAGAAATGTATCTCCATGTTTTTTCAGCACGACCAAAGAAATAAAAAAGTAAATTCTGTACTGCCGTTCACCTGCTTGATGAACAGGTAGATTGATTTTTTTTTTCAAAATGCAGAAAATAAACTTGTGTATTAGAAGGAAAAAAAAATTTGCAAAACAAATTACAAAAAAGGTAAATAAATCCATATTTTTCCCTTTGAGAGAGAAGCAACAACTTCAAACGGGTGAATGGTATTATTATTGATTAGTTAATAAACCATCACCTTATATTATATAGTTAATGTACTTTTTTTGACAAATGCATTTATGTCCTCATAAAAATGATCTGAGGCAAGTGCCACAGGTGCACCATTCTCTTTGGGCAGAGGCAGTAACAGCTTTGCAGATCAGCCTTCTCCTCTAAGGTCACACAGTTTGAAACTGAACTGAAACTGGAAACCAAGAATGCTGGATCAGAGTTCAATGTTCTTCTCCCTGAAAAGGAAGGCAAGTTGAATGCCCAGAATGTACATGGAAGAAAAGCAACCCGTAGTGAGGCATTTGAGGTAGGGTCTGCTTGAAAGCCAAATGGCCTTCACAGTTTTCCCCTTGATTGACTAAGAAGTTGTAAAAATCCACCTATGTTAAAAAGTAAATATTGAAGGACTTTTAAACAAAAAGTAATCTTTCCACATATTTTCTCTCCCTGGGTGGGGCCTAAGTCAACTTCAAGGTTGGACATGTGGGATAACATGAGTGGGATTCACGTTGACTGAGCACAGTGAGGAATCAAGGGTGGGAGCAGTGCTTCTGTGTGGCTTCTTGGATTCCAGCCCTCCATAAAGAATGAGAACACAGCTGATAGAGCTTTTGGAGTTGAAGGGACTTTAAAGACCATCTGGTGTAGCTCCTTCAGCTGGAGCACAAAGGTATGAGATGCCTGCTGATGGCCTCATGGAGGCAGGAGCAGTCCTGATAAGAACATTAGACTTTTGTTCCAGTGTTCTTCCCTCGGCACCACCTCCTGCCTGCCTGGTGAATGTATATGTGTGTGAACACACATATACACATTTATATCTATATCCATTTCTGTGTCTATATCTATATCCCTGTCTACCTTCAAATGGGCTGGTCATTTAATAAAATTTAGTAACATGAAAGTCACCAAAATTCAACAAGAAGGGGTACATCTCTTTCAGAGTCTATTGTCAGTGAAACATATTTTGTGTTGGCACCCAGTCAATAATTATCATAAGCAGCTTTGACAAACTCATCCAATGGTTAAGTGTTCATTAACCCCCTATGGTGGGTTGTAAGACAGTTTGCTGAATGTTGGAGGAAGGGCTGGAAGGCGGGAAGATGTGGGAGGCAAAATCCCTGCCTTCAAGGATCTTGCAGTCTATTTGGAAATTGAGATGTATGCAAAAATGAGTAATATGGGGCAGACTTGGGGCCCCTGTTATATAACAGGAGTTCAAGGCACAGTGCTACCACCTCACAGTATCTTGCAGCAGGAGAGGGGGGCAGAGGTGGGGTGTTGATGTATTCAAAGAACTGTTAAAGCTAAAGCATGTGGAAAAGACTGACTTTGGTGGATCAGAGCTGCAGGGAAAGAAGCAAAACCATAAGGCAATACTTCTAATGTTTTCAAGATTTCTTAAAATATTTCCATCAGACCCATTTTCCAGCATAGACGGTACATGGCACTCTGCATGAATTGCTGCATAGACCTTGGTGAAAATGAAAGTTTCTGAGACAAGCATTGATAGTTGCAGAACAACCTTTGTCCAGAGGACACAGCATCTGCCCAGGAGTGTAGTGCACACTGCTGTGCTAAGCTCTCCTCTGATGCAAGTTACCATTTTGGTTGCCCTTGCCCTGGCTTCTGTGTGATTTCCCTTCTAGGTTCATACTTGAGACTCTCTCAAAAGAAAGTCAGTGCCCTCTTTACCTGAAAACCTGAAGACCAGAAGCATCTTAGGGTTTATTTCTCTCTGCGCAGTCCTTAACCAATGACTGACAAAGGAGACCGAAAGCCCAGACCCTCTGCCTCAATTTCAGATAAACTGAGAGATGTGATTCTTGCTCCAGAGTTCCCCTGTGGGATCAGGCTTCATTAAATACTCTTTGTGAAATTTCTCTTAAATCACTCTCCTGCTTGACTCTTCTTCTCTATCCATAATCCATCATCTTTCCTTCCTTTTGAAACAAATCTGCATTTCATAGTCAGCATCTGAATAAACTGCCCTGAGGTAAGCACTGATCTTCCAATATTGATCGGCTAATTTGAGCGAAAGTCTGTAGAAGAAAGACAGAGTGAAAGGGCGACGGTGCAGCTAAGGCAGAAAGGAGTCACTTCCGATTTCACAGCACAGAAGACTCTAGCCGGTGTCCTTTCTTCCTCCAGTTCCCAGGAGAAAACAACAGAAGTCAGGAGGTGGTAAACTCTGATAACTGTCCCCTGAAGAGAAAATAACAAGCCCTCCCCTCCATCCTCAGCATCCCCAATACAATCTGTGTTCCTAATATGCAATTAGGAGCGGATGATGACCAAAAGCACAATCATAATCACAGCCCTGTGTCAGTGCTCTGTACCCACACATCCTCTTGCTCACCCCAGCAATGTACCAGAAGGCGGCTTGCCAGAAAGGACACCAGCTGTGGGGGCCGCACAGTTCCAGGAGCCAGCCCATCAAGAAGGCATTTGTGACTTCTTAGGGCGTGGGGGTGAAGTGGAACAAAAGTAGTGTCTGTTTGCTTGCGTCAGGAAAAGCAGGATTGGAGAAATTGCAACTGACCAGCCAATGCCAGTTGGTGAAACCCAGATTTTTGAAGACTAACTGGCTGCTCAACAGGAAGGATATCTGAGGAATGAACCCCATCACCGTGACGCTCTCCCTCTCTAAGCTTGATATTTTTTTCAGGAGTGCACTCATGTGATGATTACTGTATTGTGCATCTGTTGTCACTAACGATGTGCAGACTCTCCAGAGTTCAAGTGCTTTATAATTTTCCAAAATGAATACCAAGAGCATTTCTGGGAAGAGGAAGTGAACGACTGTGACATATGAACCAAATCAGATGATTCATCGGAAACTGATCAGCTGAATCTCTACCTCCATGACAGCCTTCTAATCCCAAGAATTAATCATTGTCACATTGTCTAGTAACTTGCACTATACCTGCGTGATAAGGTAAGTGAATTTACATGTCATGCCTTTTGGCTTATTGAGGAGAAATTCAATCTCAGTAATGATTATTCTTGTTAATTAGTGAGGACTGAATGTTTTGTGCAAAAAAAAAAAATTGTATTGGAAAGAATGTAGCCGTAAAAGATGTATCAAATACTTTGATAACATTAAGATACATTATGTTTAGCACTGCCCTCCCCCACCATTCCAGGAGAAAGCACATTAAAATAAACAAGGTTATTTTGATATAGTTTTTGATCTTCTTCAATTCCTCAAGGATGACTAAGGAATTATTACAAAATCACAGCTGAAGGAGCCTCGCCAATTCACAGTTAAATGAATGAGTGAATAAATGTGATGTCATTGATCCACCCACTTATTCATCATCTTCTCACCTCTCTTTTTAGAAGTGCTTCTAATGTGTTATTTATAAGATTCTTGTAAAGCAAAGATGAAATTCAGTTTAATCTTTTTCTTATCAAAAACACCAAACTAGGAAAGTCTAAATTTATGAGGTTTGACAATTTTATGGTGTTGACATCTACAGGACAGACAATCGGGACTCCATAGGATCCATGGGACATCTATGGGTTGTGCAAACAAAGAAAAAGCTGCCTTTCCTGTGTTTCTTTTAATCTGCAAGAAAACCGTCTCAGAATCCCCTCAGCATGTAAACCGGCTGAGAAAAATGGAATGATAGTAGTTACTTGAGATTAGCTTGGATTTGCTCCCAGAGTCAATAAAGGATGGGGTGAGGACCCAAACAAAAAGAAAAATGAGCAATGACCAAGGAACCAACAGTGTCTGCTTCCACTACCTCTCCAGGAGTCCAGTGTCTTCTGCAGTGGCAAGATATGTTTGGGGGATGAGCTATTAAAAAAAAAAGAAAGAAAATAAAGATGGCCAGTGCTTATAATCAAAGATACAAAGGGCATTAATATATGATCAATGGATGAACATTCTTACCTTCCTCAAATTTTTCCACTTATGAATCTCTAGAAAAGTTCAACCTTGTTCCTTTGGCTTGTTTTATCCAGAATAAAAGTATCTATCCAAGAGCATGTATAATTTTAGAATGATATAACACAGTAAGTAAACATTTTGGCAACTCTTTTTTTTTAATTAAGCCCAAGAGCAAAGCGCTGTGCTAGGTGTTGTGGAAGATGCATGAATTCAACACAAGTGGCCCTTTATATTGACAGTCTATTAATGAGAGGGAGCTATAAGCACCAAATCCATACTAGAAAGTGATGCTATAGATATCTGGTTGGCTACTGGAGTCCAGAGGTAGGAACTATAAATTCTGATTGAGAAAGAAAGGAGAATAGTGGAAACAGTGGTATTAGAGTGGGCCTTTACCTGGAGCAAAATGATGGCACTCTATGGTTGATAAGACAAGGGACAACTCCCAGAGGCACATGATGCCAGGATAAGGAGTTTGTCACATATTACAGATTCAGAGGATCCTTCAAGGGTATTGGAAGGAGGAAGTGACCCTCCTCTAGAGCTGTTATTAAGAAAATTGTTTCAGTTTTGATGGGGAGTGAAACTGCATGGAGGAAGGTGATAAGATACTGTGGCAGTGGCAATGAGAGTCATGTATCTATTATTTAAAAGAACTTAGCAAATCCATCAGCATTTGTACATTTTGCTATTTTCAATGGTGAAGAAAAGATGAAATATTTCAGAACAAGTAACATAGAGAACTTCAAGCTCACACAAGTCACTTCATGAATTGTCTTGGACATCAAAGAGACACTGTAAAGATATCAGGTCCTCTAGGGAGTTTGTGGTGGGTGCAGAGGTTGGGGTGAAGTCCAACAGCTGTTTTGACCAGGCCCAGCCTTTGGCCCAAGGCTTCTCCCAAGCACTGCCAGGTTTTGTCATCCACGGGGACTGCGTTCCCAACCACTGTTTGTGGTCCCTGGCATTCCCTGAATTGGCAGCAACCTGTGCCCAAAAATGCCCTCTGTTCTTCATTTTCCAAATGACTCAGAATATCATTATTCGTGTTGCCTGAGTTGGTTTATGAAATCCTAATGTGATAGATGAGACCAAGTTTCCTTGGGGAGTTTTATTTTTTCTAGGTAGTTTTCCATTATGGCAGCTACAATTACATGTGCATTTCTGCCAACAATACTTAGTTATTTATTTTGTACTTCAGAGATTCTTGGCAGCAGGTCCAGAGTTCTGGAATTCACTCTCCCAGCTATTTTGACTATGTTTGAGTAGAAGTTCTGGGAGAATATGCCAGACTATGCTATCCATGATGGGTTCTCCTTGAGGAGTGGGAAGTAGAAATATTGCAAAGGCCAAGGGCTGCTGCTGGCTGCAGAAATGGTGGTGAGCCAGCTGATTCAACCCGCCTGCTAGGCAGACTCACCTTTATTAGTCTATCAATCTATCATCTATCTATCTATCTATCATCTATCAACTAGCATTTCATAATTTTAGGGCAAGTTTTCATCACGAAGCTATTAGCAAACATGTTTATTCAGTAATACAAAGAGTCCAAAGAAACACAGTCACTAAAGTATGAAAGTTGAGAAAAGTACAAAATAGAGGGAAAAACAGCTTATTCAGAAAACTTTAACCTTTAACTTAGCCACTCTTGTGTTGATACATCCTGTGTTAGATATTGCACCTACTGGTGATTTTGTGTCTACAGATAAGTGCTAACATAAAGGTCAAGGAGGAACATAATGTAGTTCTGAAAACTTAGGGGTATATTCAGAGGTTCCTTTGGCTTATGGAACTTCCCTCTCAAGAAGAGTTGACAGTGTAGTATATTCAGAAAAGTGTTGGGGGAGGACATATTACCATCTAGATGGGTGTATTCATCTCCTATAGTGGCTGTTAAAAATTATCACAAATTTAGTGGCTTAAAACAGAACAAATTTGTTATCCTAAAGTTATAGAGGTCAGAAATCTTGATTTAGTGGTTGCAGATCATGTTGTTGGCAGCTTTGTTCCTTCTCAGGAGTGCTGGTGGAGGATCTGTTTCCTTGCCCTCTTAGTTTTGGTATTCTCCTGTATTTCTGGGCTCATGGTCCCCTTTGACATCTCAAGTCTGCAGTGGCCAGCCAGGTTGTTCTTGCACTGCATCACTCCATCACGATCTCTTCTTTCTCTCTTGTACACTAAGAGGACCCTTGTGATCACATCTGGCGAGGATAACTTCCCCTTCTCAAGGTCTTCAGCTTAATGACACCTGTTAAGTCCCCTTCGCCATGAAAGATAACATTCTCAGGTTCTTTTTTGTGCACTTTTTTGTGGGGTGGGGAGGTATTCTGTTTACCACAGTGGGTTTCTAAATGTCCCAATAATCATCTTTTATATTTGATCTCAGACAACGCAGTCTGGCTGTCATCTCCATCCTGTCTTCTCTCTGAAGTTTGCAACTGAAAGACTGGTTTGTTCCATTTGTGGGAATGACTTAGATGGTGAAAATGAGTTAGAAGATGGAAATGAGTATGAAAAATAGAATAGATGGAATAATGAAAAGTTGGAGATAACTATGAAAAATGAAAAAGTTAAATTGGTCCAGAATCAAAAAGTATTTATTTCTTAATTCATCAGTCAAGGGATTTTTTTTTTTTTTCTAGTGCTGGGGATTAAACTCAGGGCCTCACACATTAGGTAACACTCTGTCACTGAGCTGCATTCCCCAGCTCGTTAATCAAGAGATATTCATCCAATATAGTCTATGCTAAATTTTGTGGGCAAAAAAAAAAAAAAAAAAAAAATAGAAGAAAACATGAGCCTTACTCTAAGGAGCTTCAAGTCTTGAAGGCAAAGCACATAGACAAATAACTGAAGTTGTAGAGTCAACCATCATTTGCTTGATGAAATAGACTTTCTTGTGCCCTGCAGATCACTGTTTCACTCGCACTCCAGAGCATGTCTTGGCATCTTTTCTGCGCTTTCTTGGTGGGCTTTTTTTGTGGGGTGGGGAGGTATGCTGTTTACCATAGTGAGTTTCTAAATGTTACATTCTTGGTGTGGCCTGGACCCATGGCCATGTCCCAGAAACAATGAATAAGTTGATTTGGCTAAAGCTGAGGGAGCATATCTCCCAGAAAGTGAGTTGGGGAGGGGCCCAAATGTTTGTTGGAATCAGGAGGAGCTGGCATATTAATGACCCACCCGGGAGTCTCTTCTCCCATCTGTGTTGTCCCTTCCAGGGTGGGTGATCTGGTCAGTACTAACGCTTACAGCTAAGTTTCACGGTGACATTTCATCGCTACCATCTAACAATAACCAGGTTAGCTAAAAAAAAAAAAAAAAACCCAGCTTTTATCAGCTTGGGTAAAACAGGGAGAGGCCTTGGCCCCATGGGTCATTTTGATGACAATTCCTTGGACATGTTAACATTTGGGTATGCTTCAGCTTCAGCTTCATCATCTTGGAGAAACATTTCCATTCTCCCAGTGTCATCGATTATGTTCTTATTACCCTTTGATGTCATAAATAGTTGCTTGTCATCAATGCTTCAAGAACGTCCTTCAAGTAGGCCTAAGAAAACAGGATGTGTGTAAACCTCAAAGCAATAAAATAGCCCAAACATGGAAATTTTTCTAAGATACAGATAAAGTGGCCCATGAGCAGCAGATTTTGGGAGTGGGTAGGAGGGTTCTTCTTCCCCTGCTGCCACTCTGTATTCCTAAGCATGCTTCTCTCTCCTCATTCATTGATGATTTAAGATGAAAATGTTGGTATATATCTCATTGTTCCAGTTCAAACGCTAATGCACAACTATGTCTTAAATTTTCCTTCCAGAATTACAAATATGTATGCTAAAATAAAAGGAAATGGATAGAAAAAAAATAATAGATGCATTCTAAAAGCAGTTACTTGAGAATATTTACAAAATAGAAAAATTCCTTGCAAGTTAAAATAAAAAGAAATAATTAGAGAAGAAAAGCATAAATGAATTCTAGAACGGGTTCTTTGAAAATGTCTGCAAGATGGAAAAATGAAAAAAAAAGATAAAGAAAAATAAAATTCTTTGCAAGTCTGGTTGAATTTAAAAGATGATGCTAAAAGATTAGGAATGAGGGGTTGGACAGTGGTAGAGTGCTTGCCTCTGACACTGGGTTTGATATCCAGCACCATAAAAAAAAATAAATTAATAAAAGAGAGTGGGGGAAATGGTTAAGGATGAGAATAGAGGCGTATACAGTGTCAACAAAATTAAAGTCATTATAAGGTAACTGCCCTTGGTAATAAAGTTGAAAACTCAAAGTAAATAAAACACTGGTTTTGTTTATAATAAGGACAAGTGAGATATTATTAGACCAATCATGAATTATAGACAAAAATACAATTCCTTGAAGGCCCTGGAAAGGCAGATTCTGGAGGCAGATTCTGAATTGACCCTTAGAAGAAAGGAACAGCACGGGGCAAGCTCCCTTCCTCCCATCTCAATCCCAGAACAGGATTCATATATCTATATCATAGAGGGTTTCAAAAACTATGAAAGAAACCCTCAAGTATATTGGCTTACTGAACCAGAGAATTCAGAATAGCCATAGCCACAAAAATTAAGGAGATCTTTGGAGAAAGCCAGAAGGAAGGGCTCCAAATTCTGTATATAAACTCTGCTCAAACCTCTGGCTGAACCCTAAACTATACATACATAGAGCAGATTCTGGGAGTCTCAACTAAGGGAAAGACTGGAACTGAGATTTGAGATCCAACCCAAGAGATAGAGTCTTTCATTGGAATCCAACCAAATTAAAGGCCTGCTAAAATAAAAACACTTGCAGTCATTGGGGGTATATAACAAAATGCAAAATGTCTACAACTTATCATTACAGTGTTCAAGACACACAAAATTTACTGAACATAAAAAGAGACAAGAAAATATGACCCATTCTTGAGAGAAAGAGGGATCCTAATATTCTCAGATATTAGAATTAGCAGACAAAGATTTAAAGTGGTGACCATAAATGTGTTCAGTGATGTAAAGGAAAATATATTCAAAATTAATGAAAAGATAGGACATCCCAGAAAAGAACTAAAAACAACTTAAAAATGGAAAATTTAAAAATTTGAAAAAACAACTTAATGAATGAGATTCAGAGTCAAATGGTAATGACAGAGAAGAAAACCAGTAAGTTTAAAAGATACAGCAATAGGATTCATACAATCTGAAGAATTAAAAGAAAAATAATCAAAAATAAAAATGATTCTCAAGAACTTATTTGGCAATTATCAAATGGTTTGTGTGGATTTGGAGTTTCACAAAGGGAGCAGTGAGAGAATGGGTATCTCAAAAAAAAAAAAAAAAAAAATAGAAGAAACAGTGTCTGAAGTGTTTCCAAACTTACCAAAAGTGAAAAAGTCTGTCTTAAACTCAATTAACTTCATGTAGGCTAAATACAAAGAAAACTGTGCCTAGGCACACTGAATGTCTGAAAACTAAAGGTGAAGAGAAAATCTCAACACTATTCCCGGTAAAATGACACATTGCATACAGAGGGATAATTTTTCAGATGATTTCTGTCCTTTCTCCAGAGATTATGGAGATAAGAAGACAAAAGAATGGTAACTTATCAAGCCAAAACTCTGTTTGCAGGGAGAGTATACTTTGAGAATGAAGGTAAAACAAGAATGTTTTTAAAATTTCTTTAAAGAGGTTTTTTTTAAAAAAATATTTTTTAGTTGTTGATGGACCTTTATTTTATTTATTTGTATGTGGTGCTGAGAATTGAACCCAGTGCCTCATGCGTGCTAGGCAAGTGCTCTACCACTGAGCCACAACCCCAGCCCCCCCAAATGTCTTGAGACTAGAAGTAAACTAAGGTAATTTGTCACAGCAGATCTGTTCTTCAGGAACAAACTAGTTTGTTAGGCTGAAAGGAAATTATACAGGAAGTGAACTTGGGTCTTCAGGAATTAATGAGAAACATAAGAAATTGTAAATATCTTGGAACATATATTTTTTGGTCCTAATTTCTGTAAAAGACATAACTATTTAAAGCAAGCATTACAAATTTTGTACTGTGTCCTTTAGAACGAACATATAGATGCAATGGATACAATGACTATAGTATAAAGTACAGAGTGGGGGAAAACTCACTTAGATAGTTGCAACATACAGTATTAACTCCATGACGACTGTGAAATATTTGTTATATGTACCTTAAAACATACAGCAGCCACTTAAGCACTATGATAATGCAAAGAGGCATAGCTTAAAAGCCCATAGTTAAATTGGAATACAATTCTAGAAGGATGTAAAGTATCCAAAACAACCCAGGATCAGATCCAACATTTGTAGAGAAGGTTTAGTATGAGGACATTAAGGAAGTGATTAAAATTCTCTACTAAAATGTTTTTAGGACTAAATGGTGTCACGGTGGATTTCTAACAAGCCTATAAAAAAGGAGACAATTCCAATGTTATTTACATTCTTTGAGATCTCAGCAAGAGAAGGAAATCTCCTCATGTGTTTTCTAAGGCCAGCACAACTTCCACTCAGCTGATTTCGGGGTCTGGCCACCCCTCTGGGAGCTGATCTATGGTGGGCCTCTCGTGTAAGCCATTTCTTCCTTGCTACTTTGAGGATTTGCGCACTCACCTCACCTCATTATAGTATTCCCATAAACATTTGCATTCCAAATATAGAATTCACATTTGATACCTCATTGTTGAAAAGGCTTTGATGTCTAGAGGAGCGGATGGCCTTGTTTGACAGGAGGGAAAGGAGGAAAGAAAGGAGAGGGCAGGGGAGAAAATAATAAGCACCGATCACCTACTATGTGCTTGCAGATTCACCCAGTATTCGTTACCTCCCCTGGGAGGGGGATAATAATATTGTTGCTTTTATACATGTGGAAACTGAGATGCCTTAAATGAAATACAGGAAAAGACATTCTGCCTTCTTCCATGAGGCCATACAGGTAATTAATGACAGGTGTGAGATGTGAAGCTAGAGCTTCACCCAATCTCACAGCATGTGCTTTCCCTCCCCTCCAACTGCCAGAAAGATTTTTTAAATCATTGAATTGAAACTTTTCTTTGTATTCTGTTTCTTCTAGAAACTTGAAGAAGAATGTTCTCAGTCCTAGTGTAGGCTCTGCCCATCCTTCTGACAGCTCTGTCCTTTCCTGTTAGAAATGGCATTAGAGCCACCAGCAGCTGGATTTTCTAAGAAGTGTGATTTGTTTGTCTGTAATACCCTAGAGCTCCCCCCCCCCTTATACCTTTCAGCCTCTTGTCCCTACCTTATCTCTGGCTCTCATCGAAGAGTTTAAAATCACCAATACCTTTATTTTTTTTTTCCAACAACAAAAGCAACAACAAATTTGTAGGTTAAATATTTTTGTGTGTGCCAAAAGCAGTGGTCAGCTTGGGGACAGCATTCAGTAGTTCTTGACCTGCTGGGGTTTATGTTTTAGTGGGACACAACAGTTTAATGCCGGCTACACAACAGGAATACTTGAAAAGTTCATCCTTAACAGTAGAATGAATCAGACATAACTTTCCTATGTTCATATATGAATATACGACCAGTGTAACTCCATATCATGTACAACCACAAGAATGGCAAGTTATACTCCAGGTATGTATGATATGTCAAAATACATTCTACTGTCATGTATCACTATACAGAACAAATAAAATAAATAAAATCAAGGTGAATAATTGGACCAGGGGGAAAAATAAGAAAAAAAGTTTATCTTTAACGCTTAGGTTCTTCCTCATGATCCTAATTTCGGGGGCATCTGGGGTGAGGCCTGAGCATTAGTGTTGTTTTAACGTGTAACCCCCCATCCCAATAGGCAACCATACCAATTTATTGTGTTACCATCAAAGGAATTAATAAGAGGATGTTTGGAGTGGTTGTCAAAGGAATATATCCCAGGCACAGAATATCAGTAAGGCTTTGGGATAAAGAAGATACTTTGGAGCTGAGAGTTCTTCCCACTATCCATAAGTTCATGCCATGTGGCCACTGAAAGCTCTATCCATGACTATAGTCAACTTGACCCCTTTTGTATCAAATTCCCCACCCTGATGGCAATCACACAGTAGCCTTGTTACCATTCACGGAGTGCTGTTAGTACACTGTCCTATCTTGTTCTTACAGTGATCCCAGGAAGCAGGCATGATGATTTTTACTTCACAAGGGAAGAATCAGGAAGGGTAAGTAGCATGCTGAAGGCCACGTAGCCACAGCTCTGCTGTTACCCACAGCACTGCTCTCCAGGGGCCAGGAGCTCAGACCGAGCAGACCTGCTGTGGAAAGGGCGGGAGGAATAACTCAGTCCTAGACTAACTCTGCCCATAGACAATGCACCTGTGCTGCAACCTAACTCAGGCCAGTTGCTCTTGCCTCTAGAATTGTGCTAGGCTAAATTAAAATAACGCCCTTCCTCCCTTCTTCTACATGAGCGCCCTTGGAACAGAGCAGCATTTCCTTTCTTCCCCATCCTTTCAGAATAGAAGTTGAGGAAGACCGTTCTTTACATCTTCCCTTGCCCCTTTTTCTTGCTCTCAGGCTGCTGGAGACACGTAGGGCTGGATGAAATTGGAGAGTGTTTGATGTGCTCTTTGTCATCACCCTCCTCTCTTGCACTCTGTCTTCCCCTTTGTGGAATCTAGAACTTTCGGCTTTGTAGTCAAAACTTTCTTGGAAAGGATAGGACAAATCCATTGCACTACAGTGTGAGCGACTGATAGGATTTCGTGTGCCACCTTTCTCAGGGACAGTCACATTTTAACAGGGGACAAAGAGTTCAATCTGGGATTCCGATAAATGTGGATTTGAATCTTAGGCTGTCTAATGGTTATGTAATGCTTGGCAAGTAACCTAACCTCTCTAAGCTTCAATTTCCTCATCTCTAAAAAGAGAATAATACTTCAGAGGGTTGTGACAAGGATTAAAAAGATTTGAGACTGTGCCTAGCATGGTGTCTGGCACGTAGTAGGCAGCTGTTAAATAAAGTTTGTACCTTTTCCTCTCACTTTGTGGCAAAATACCTGCACCAGGCAGCAGTTAAATTTCTTTGGAAATACGTTGTTTTGGAAATTTCTCAAGAGCACATGGTCTCCCACTTCCTCTACTTCATAGTCTACATAGGAATTGTTAAGGAACACATGGGATTATGTTCATGAGTGTGCACGCATGTGCACACACACATACCACTCTAGGACCTACTGTTGTGGGTGGGATACAGGCATTTCATGCAGGAAGGTCATGACTCTATTTCACATCCAGGCTTCTTGTCAGCCTGTCCTCATAAGACCCAGCCTCCTCTGAAACAGATGCAAAGGTTAATATCTACTCTCCCATGTATGAAACATTTAGATATTGCCAGCATTTGGGCAGAAAGAGCTACCTTTGGTCTTTCTTTATGCAAAGGTTGAAGTGCAGTTCCTCTGAATGAAAAACTGGAGCCTGTGTTCACAAGCTGGGTGGCTGAAATGCAAATATATTTCAGAGTTTGTGCCTTTATTCCGATGCATTAAGAAGGTGGCTGTTATTAAAGAACAATGCAAAGCCGTTAATTACCAAGCTTTCAAGGAAGCTTTGTGCACAAGTTCGACTTTTATTATCTGTCTTTGTCAGCCTTGTAAAACATCCCATTAGACTTTCCACTAAGGCAGAGAAACCAGGCTGACAATGGAAACCAAGTTATTTAATTGCAATTACCTTTGAAAGTTTGAAGTGCATTTTTTTTTTTCCCTTTCATAATGGTTTCAGGGAAAGAAGCTTAAATTTAAGATGGAGGTTAGACAAGCTAGGGATGGAGATTTAGCCCACGGTCACATCAGAACTCTTCTGCTGTAGCAGACCCTGCCCAGCTACAGTTGGGTGCTGATTAAACCTGGACTGGGTCGACAGGCCCAGGCTTGAAGCCACAGAGATTTGGGTTCAAAGTCCAGCCAGGCCACTTGCTAGATGACAGACCTTGGCCAGCCCTGTAATCTCTCCTTGGCAATGACCTCATTGGTACAATCAGCAGAATGACAGGACCTCAAAGGGACTCTGTGAAAGTGAACAGCAGAATTGATGTAAGCAAAAGTAGTTGGTCCAGCGCAATCAGAGTTGAGAAAACAAAGTGGGCATCAAGGGCAGCACAAAAAAGAGCAATCACAGCAGGAAAATACCTGTGTGTGTGTGTGTGTGTGTGTGAGCCCATCTTTGAAACTCAGAATATAAAATACAAAAATTCCAATGCATCTGGATAGGCACCTCAGGGCAAGGGGTGCAAACATGGACCCCAACACCAGTATTAGTAAGGGGGTCCATTTAGTCTACCTGGTGATGTTAGTTCCCATCAAACGTCAGTCACATTCACAGCAGAGGATTTGATGAGTTAATTCAAATCAAAAGGCATCCTTGCAGAGTATAAGAGGATAGCTCATTTTTAAGACTTGTTTTCTGGGATTTTTTTTTAACTAGTTTTTCCTGGCTCCTGAACACAAGCTGTCCTCATCTATTTCCTAAGATAATCCATTATAAATTATGACAGGCTCTCCAGCCTGGCGGGCGGCGCAGCCTGATGAGCTGCCCTGGTCTCACTTTTCTGTCCTGGTCATCTCCGACAAGTTCCATGCGTGACTGGTCAGGAGACAGCTAATTCGAGTCCGCACATTTTTCAGATGAGCTTTATTTTATTTTTAATTTCCCCACAAACGCACACCAGGCGCAGATTTCGTCAGTTACAGACATAGCTCTCTAATCTGTGCCGCCCTTCCGTAGCTCGAACTACCAAATGAATTAAGGTCCAGTTACATATAAAAGTGATTATGATCAGCGAAATGTCTGCCCAGAGCGTCCTCCCAAAACAGAGAGACGATTTGAGGCTCTAAAATTCCTCTCTGGCCATCTTGAGGCCATGCACTGTCCAGTAAAAATGACCCCAACAACCACCTTCTAAAACCTACACGGCCTTCAGAACTGACAGCTCAGCGCCTCAGGCCATCATCATGCAGCAGAGAAATAAATGACTTTTGATTGAGGTAACATCATTTGTTTTTTGTTTCCATCCAACAAGATTTCCTTCTAAGAGAACTGACTTCATCCTTTTGAAAGCTTCCTATTTCACCTTTGCAGCATCTGACTTTCGCTTAAAGGGTAGAAACTTCTTCCAAATTCTGACAGTGGAGGGGCAGGATTCTGCGTCTTCTTTGGGATTGGTGTTAGGCTCCCCTGGCATTTCTCAGGACGGCTCAAATCTGTGTGGAGACCCGCAAGGTTATATCAGACCAGGCAGCAAAGTGACAGAGGCCATCCCCTCTGCTGCTAAAGAGTTCATAAGCTAACTGGGGTAGTGGTGGTTGGGGGATATTCCCAAGGACACATTTGCTTATGGCAAATTATTATCTCCATAAATTAACATGATATGAATACGACTGAGAAAATAAGAAATAACACAGCTGGAATAATATTAGGAACCACCAAAAAAAGTATGTGATTTTGTATATTTCAGTGCCTCTCCTTGGGCTTTTGACCCCAGAAATACAAAATCTAGAATATTCTGGGCTTCTATGAAAAATGGGAAAAAGAACTAGGGAACTCAGGAAGGCGGTCTGCCTTTCCATTTGGTGTTTCTAGAACAATGATCACAAAAGCATAACCAGGTTTACCCCAAGGGGGTCCTCAAAGAAGCGCACCCCCGCCCCGGCCAGTCAGGCGGCTTAATGTGGATTTTTCCCAGCTTTCTTTGCAGACCACAAGGTAGACGAGGGAAATACGTTCAAGCCCTTTGATGTGGTTCTTGGTGGGGTGGAAGCTATCTCAGAAAAGGTCCAGCAAATTCTCCTGGACCTGAACTCTCTGCAGAGCCAGCGGGGGTGGGGGGTGGGGGGTAGTAGTGGCCAGGCAATGCTTCCCCAACTGGCAGGAGCCTGCCTTACGCTTGCAACCCCACCGCCCGCCAGGCTGGGGCCCAACTGCCCTCTGGGACAAGCCAACCTTGGTCGTCACCCAACCTGAGAATCTTTTGAGCTCTTCCTGTCGCCATGCCCCACCCCGTCCCATTCCACCCTCTCCTCTTCTTTCTGCTCCCTGGCAGCCGCTCTGTTTTCAGATGTTTACCCAGAGGAGGACAGTCATGGGGAGACCTGGGGGCAGGGAGGTACCCTGAGAGTGAGATTGCTTCTGGAGGCTTCTAGGGCACACAGGATGAATGCCTCCTCGCCCTCTGTGTCCTGATGGGCTCTGTGTTAGTGTGCATCTGTGTGTGTTTTCACTGGTTGACCGTGGTCTGTGTCTCTGGCTTGCAATGTCATTGACCCCAGATCAGCCCAAGTCAAGTGCCTTTTTCAGGAACATGGGTATCATCTGCACTCTGAATGCCCCATCTCAGTGGTCCCAATTTGACTGGGACATCCGGATTTTGTAGCTTCATTTTATAACTGTTCCCCCGACCCTGATTCCATCCTTCAGAGCTCTGAGGACATGTAACTGGAAGCCACTCCAGTTACTCTCCCCCTCTGCGGTGGACCCGTGTCACCTGCCGCTCTGGCATCATCACCCAGGCATGCACTGTCACACTCCCAACCGGAATGTCAGCTTGCTGTTTGAGATTCACACCGACACTGGGTCCCCAGAGGGCTCCTCCTGGAGCCAGGGCGGCCTGCGCTTGGGAACACATAAAAGCACAGGAGTCCCCTCGCTTCTTGGCAGCACTTCAAGCGCCAGCCCAGTGGAGAGATCTTGACAGCATACTTGTAAACTCCACAGGCCCCAAGGGCTCAAACACCACGATATTTATGCTCGTGGGGTGGAGAGCCAAAACAGTTGGGTTGTTATGCACACGCAGGTCTCTGAGTGGGACCAGTTTTTCTGACACCTGTTAATTGGCATTTGAAATAACTGAGCTGAGGGGGGGGGGGGGCTTTGGAGCCTCTGCCAACCTGTACCTGAACGTTGGGGAGTCCAGCAAGGTTTTGGCCCCCCAGCTGATCACAGATTCCCTTGGAGGGAGGGATGAGCAAAGGAGTCCAGCAGTTGCCAGAAAGGATAATCAGAGAAGGAAGAAAATAGGAAGGAGGGTGAGAAGAAAAGTAAGTGTCCAGGAGAGGAGGGAAAGTAAAAAAAATAGAGAGGGTGAGTATTTTTAGATTTGCTAGCACAGGGCTCTGTGCTATAGTGCCTGGTCCCTGTGTGTGAGGTACAGGAGCTGCCGGTGCAGACTGGGATATGCACTCCCTTCCTCTGGGGGCAAGAGGGCCCTCTCCTCTTTAAAGGTCAGCTGTAGGACCTCGTTCTCCAAAAAACCCTCTTGGAACACTCCAGACTGCTGAGCTAGCTCTTCCTTCTGTAACTCCTATTGTAACTGTTTAGCATTTCACTGACCTCCCTTAAAATTACCTCTCCCTACCCACAAGTTTTAACTCCTTGGAATCATATGAGAGACTTTTTCTAGTTCACAGTGCCCAGTGCAGCCTTAGACTCCAAGTAGAGTCTCCGCATCCACAGTTGATAGTTTGGTTTTTTTTCTCTCTCTCTGGATGTGTTTTTCTCTTTTTCAGTTACAGACACCTGCCTTCAACAACCCCAGTCTGTCCTCACAGAGCCTCAAGCTAACTAAGAGGGCTCTGTGAATCTCTTTCCTGCATTTCAAAGTTTGAATGCCCTCCTCCCCTGTGCTTACTTGATCTTAGGCAACACCAAGTTGAAATTTAGTAAAAATGGCTTCTATATTTCATTATTAACCCTCAAAACATGTCCAGAATTTCCTTAGTTGATCTGACTTATGTTGCAAAAGTCAACTTGTGTGTTAGTTGTTTGCATCTGGAAGTCCACAGAAACATTATAAATGGATGCATTCCCTCATGCATTGAATATATCTTAAGCATTAATACAAGGTGGCACTATTTGAGGTGCTGGGGAGTCTGTAGGAAACAAAAACATAAAAACCCTTGTCCTCAAATATCTTATATGCTGGTCAGAGAGGCAGACAACCCATAAATCAGGGAAAATATCTCATATCCTAAATGCCAGAGGAGGGAATAAAATAGAGAGGGGCAGTAGAGTACTGGGATGGGTGGGGATTGGAGACAGGTTGACCCAAGACATTGTTTGAGGGAGCCCTGAAGGAGTGAGAAAGTAGAGGAGTTTCAGGCTCGAGGCAAGACAGGGCTTGGTGTGTTAAAAAAACAAGGAAGGCAGAGCTACTTGAGCCAAGAGAGCAACCAGGAGATCAAGATACTGATTGCTCTCCTCCACGAGCACATTGGTGGTCTACTGAGCCCATGGAAGTCTGAACTGGAATCCTAATTCAACAATATCATTTACAGAATGCCTGTTAGTATGACTGTCCTTAGCCATGGTTCTGTAGAAATATCCCCCTGAGTATCATCCGGGCTGTGCTACAGACATACAGTGCCCACTCAGTACAGCACAGGGGTCCAGGCAGATAAGGCATAATGCCTAGTAGATAAAAATCTCCTTCCAAGGGACAACTTGGAACATTGGAACCATCTCCTGATTTGCAGCCTAGGGTGATTTGTTGCTGACTTTTGTTTTTTTTTGTCCTTGGACAAGTTGTATAACCTCCCCGATCCTTGATTTCGGGAGATAAATGAATCTGTTTTACTTTTGTTGTGAAAATTAAACAAGGTTAGTGTACAAGAAAGAGCCTTGTAAAACCCAAAAACATCTACTGATCTGAGCTGTCATGATTTTAGGTGAGTTATTCTCTTTGTCTTCTATGTCAAGGAGTTAAGGGATGAGGGCTCAGAAACAGGCATCTCCCAGGAAACCTTTCATATGTAGAAGTTGCTGATAAGTTAAGCTGTCTATCCTTTTCAGGAAGAGGTGATGGGGCTGGGCATTTTAGGACCAGTGAATAGCTCAGCTAAAAGATATAGATAGAAAATAAACAATGAAGAATAAAACTGATGACCCTAGTGGAGTGGAATCTGAAGAAAGATATACAATTTGTTTCAAAAACAATAAGCAAGAGGACAGACCCACACACATCACTACACAGGTAAAATCACATTTTCCGTTTGGATATGATTCTTTTCTCTGCCTTCCTGAATTCTTCAGAGCATATTTCCCACAGTGTTTAAGTTGCCCAAATAGCCCAGACCCCAGCCCTCCAGTTCCTCCCCAGACTGCCTATCTTCCTTCCAAAGCCCTTTAGGACAGGGGATTCTGTGCGGGAAGGAAACCTTTTAATGATAGAGAACTCACTTCCTCATTTTAAGGCAGGCTGTTCATGCTGGAGAGCCCTTGTTACTAGAGAGTTCTTCTGTATAGCCAATCTGTTTCCTTGTGATCTCCACTGCTGTCCCGGGTCACTCTCCAAGGTACTCAGAGGAACTCTAACTCAATCTTCTTCCAAGACACAACTCTTCAGGTATCTGAAGATAAGTCCCTATCCTACTCCCTAACCCCAACACATTTGGTTTAAGAATCTCCTTAGCCTTTGTGTTCTTTGGTTTCACTATGCAATAACCAGGATTTATGTTGTTGTTATTTTGTGTTTTGTTGCTTTTTATTCTTTCCTGGACACGGTATGTGCAGAAGAAAAGCATCTCAGGATTCATGACCTTCTCCAGTTCTCAAAAATTTCTAGCCATTTCTTCTTTACCTATTAGTTCTCCCCTAGTCACCAAATCTTTTGCTGAAATGACTAGACATTTCAACCTACCTTCTATGCTTCCCACTGGACTTTTATCTCCATCTCTTTGAGCTGTGTTCTGAATGAATTCATCAGAATCATCTTCTAATTCACAAATTCTCTCTTTGACGGTGACCAGTGTAGTGTTCATCCAATACTGTTTCATGCAATTCTGCTTATTCACTTTAATTCCCTATTACTCCACAGGAATGGAATTCCAGTCCACTTTATCTGTAAGGCTGTCAGCCAGTGGTAAACAATGCCTTGACTGAGGTGAAGTCAGGACAAATTCCAAGTAGGAAGAACAGAAGTCATCAAAGGCCAGTGGGGAGGAGCCAGGAGAAACAGGAGGGCCATTTGTGCTTCAGCTTTGGAGGTGATTATGTTCAAAACATTCCAACAGCAGAATCAGCACCTGCCTCCTCCACCAAGTGCGGGGTACACAGGACAAATGAAGTTCCAGGCTGAGAGCAGCCCTCAGAAGGTGGTAGGTGGCTGGCTTCAGTGGATACCTAACCCCTTTCCTGCAAGGGCAGGCGTATCTCTACAAATTTTCTAGCCACTGCCAAAAAAATTATCTTAAATACTACTTATTTCAGCAATGAGAAAATCTTTTGGCATGTTCTATGCTGATTAACCAACTAAATCTGAGAAACTGAAGTCTTTTCTATTTCCTTCTCTATGGTGTAAAGTCCTGAATAGGTGTCTCCCAATATTCACTAACACAGAGCACAGTTACTATCACAGAGTACAGTTAACTTGCCCACACACTTACACGTACACCTCAGGCTATCCACACTGGAGGAGTTTAAGGGAAGTTACAGGCAGTACAACAAGACAGGCAGAATACCAGAGAAACCTGAATCCTTCAAATATAATCTAAGGACAGGGGTGAATTGCAGTCACTTGTTTAAAGAGAGGAACAAGCAACGCTTTTTCAGAGTTAAGTGATTCCTATTTTATGGTTTGTTTATTATGATTCCATTTTTGGCCCCAAAATGACTCAGTTCCTACTCAAATTTGCTCACTCCACCACCCACCCACTCAGTTTTCAAGAGACATTTCCCCTATTAAAAATTCCTCTTTAGGCTTGAAACTTCAGAGTTAGAATAGAAGAAATGCATAAAACCATGAGATTATATACCTACATCTGTATTTCTTTCAAATTCTAGTTTCTTTAGTGAGGTTGGATCCCTAAACTCGTTCTAACTCTCCCTATTAATTTGACAGAAAGACCCTGAGCTTCATCAGTAGGCATGTTTTGAACAAAGTATAAAGGTAGGGGATTGGGATTGAGGAAGCCAGCACACATGCAGGCCTACCATAATAACCAAGGGTGTCACTAGCATGTGTAGACATTACCCTTTCTTCCTGGTATAGCCAAACACCCTCCATTTTATCAGTTTTATTTGCCTGCTAAATGCATGAAAACCACAGGAGATGAAGGGCTCAATGCCTGGATACAAGCTTCTACTTTCACTTGCCTAGCTAGGTGTGTTTGGTGAGTCACCTGAAATCTCTCAAAACCCATTTACTAATCCATCAAATAGGGCTAGTGAGTCTACTCTGAATCACAGGGTAGTTGTTGGATCAAATGGTAGATGGAACAGATTTTGCTTTGTAAATTATAAGCATTCTAGGGGCATAAAGAGGCATTTGTATTGGCCATGCTCACACACTGGAATATTTCTTGTGAACATACCTTTTATTTCCAAGTGGACTTGAGGATTCTAGGGAGGGAAGGCTACAGGCTACATGTCTTCATGATGCCAAACACCATCCCTCCCACCTGCTGGCCCTGAATGTGTGAATGAAAGAATGAGATTTTTTTAAAAGGAGAAGGTGGCAAAACTTGGTTTGATGTAGTACAGTGTGCCTTGAAAAGAGACTTCAACCTCACTTATTCTATAAAAGTTATTATAAAACCTGTTATTTTCAATGTTTTGTGTTTGGATGATGAACAAGAAGTAGTCTCTGCCTTTAGGAAATCCAGTGAATAAAAGGACTAGCAGGACAATCTATATTGAATACAAAGAAGAGGTTGCCATTTCTACTCTGTGGAGAGTTGAGGGTAGAAATGAAAAGAAGGAAGAGTTTGTACAGAAGCGGATGCATGAACTGAGTCCTGAAAGCTGAGAGTGCTGTGGTCTGCATCCTCCCCAAACTCAGAGGTTGAAACCTAATCCCCAGTGTGATGGTATTAAGAGGTGGGGCTCAGGATGTGACTAGGTGATGGGGTGGAGCCCTCATGAATGAGGTCAGTGCCCTTTTTATGTAAAAGATTTGATGAGCTTGCTTGCCCATTCCTTAGTGCAAGGATGCTCCAAGATGGCGCCATCTATGAAGAATTGTGTCCTTACCACGTATTACTGTACCTAAATCTTGGACTAGATGAAACTAGAAAAACTCTTTTCCTACTCTTCTTTTCTAAGAAAGAGGAATTTTTCCCCCCAAATGCACAGTTCTGACTTTTCTCTATACTGGTGAAGATGCAGCAGTTGCCCTGAAGAGAATAGTTGGGCAAGTTCTGCTCATCCCTGTCTTCCTTCTTCCTCTTGCGTCAAGAATATCTACCTCATGGAAGCTTCTGCTCCTCTGTGCCCCAGGCCAAATGCCTGGGACAATGGGTAACCCTGCCTTATTTAGTGGGTCAGTTGGCAGGTACATTGGGCTGTCATACTAGGCTGTGATCTCCAGTTTTTCAACGATGAGGCTGATAGTCTACCCCTGTTTACACCCTTTGTTTTGCACTTGTGCAGAGCCCACATGCATTGGATCCTCCGCCAGGTAGAGGAAAAGCAGAACAGGGAAGGGTTTGCCCAGGATCTTGGAATCACGTGGTACAAAAGGTCTCCACTTCAGTGAGGGTGGGTAGAGAGGCTGCAACAGCACACGATGCCCACAGCCTTTGGAGGCTGAGCGTGGATCTGGTGTGGAGAAAAGTAGGAGCCAGTCTCAGCTCTGTCACTTGTCACTAACCATCTGGATGATCACGAGCAAGTCACTTCAACCTTCAGGACTCATCTGCAGAGTGAATTGCATTATGAAAACTTTGAAGGGCCTTCTCAAACTATATAAATTTTTTTTAAAAGGAGGATGTCCTCACAGGGGAAGTTTTGTACTTTGGGGCAGATTAAACACTGGGGCAGATTCTGGGATTTCTTTCCTTAGAGATCTGGGAAAAGCAGTTGGTTTAGCATCCAATTTACATGTACAATTTAATTCGTATATGATGGGTACTCTGTTATGACCATACATGCACTATACCTTTCATCCTCATGCCAATCTATGAAATGGACAGGATTGTCATTCCTATTTTACAAAGAAACCAAGTTTAAATAAATAACCTGCCCAGGAGCCTACACATAAAGTGTCAGTGCCAGGCTTTGAACTTTGGCAATCTGGCACCACAGCTGCAACCTCCAGCACCTCACTGTGTCACCTCCTCTAAGGGGCAGTTCTAGGTCCTTTCTCAAGAGCCCATCACGATCCATGGACTCTTAGGAAGGACCCAGTTTGCAGCTTCTCAGACACGTGCAAAAGGCAGGTGCTTGGCTAGTGTGAGAAACCAAACTCTTTTGGCTCTCTCTTAGCTCAGTGCCCTAGGTTTTGACATTCAGGGGTGAGAAGCATTTGTTTGGCAATTAATAATGCACTGCCTTGTGACATCTCTTGCATTGATGTCTTTATTGTTGCTCAGTTTCAATGTGCCTATGATTTTTCCCAACCCCTGATATTGATTGCATACTGACCAGGTGTCAGCCACTTTACATGTTTTATTGTTTATTTCCCTTAATAATTACAGCAATCCTTCAAGGCAGGCACTATTATTATTTCCAATTTACAGTTGAGAAAATTGAGGTATAGAGTGAAAGATACTATAAAATTTCTCATAGGACTATGACATTCGACAGCATATACTAGGTCCTCATTACATATTTGCAAATAGATTGATTGAATCAAGTTACTTTGTTTCAAAGATATCCTTGCTCAGGTCCTTCCGTAGTCTTCCATTTATTCTCCACTTTGTTCTATCCTTCCTATATTTCTTTTACAAACTGGGTCTAAAATGCTGGTTGAGGGATATATACAGAACTCCAAAAACTTAACACCAAAAAAAAAAAAATAATCTAATTGATAAATGGCAAAGGAAGAGAACAGATGCTTCACAGAAAAAGAAATGTGAATGGTCAACACATATATGAAAAAGTGTTCAACATCAGCAGCAATTAGACAAATGCAAATTGAAAGTACACTGAGATTTCATCTCACTCCAGTCAGAGTGGCAATTATCAAGAATACAAGTAACAATAAATCTTGGCAAGGATGTGGGGAAAAGGTACACTCATATGTTACTGGTAGAACTGCAAATTGGCGCAACACTCTGGAAAGCAGTATGAAGATTCCTCAGACAACTTGGAATGGAACCACCATCTGACCCAGTTATTCCATTTTTTGGCTTATAACCAAAGGACTTAAAATCAGCATTCTATAGTGACATGGCCACATCAGTGTTCATAGCAGCTCAATTTACAATAGCTAACCTATGGAATCAATCTAGCTGCCCTTCAATAGATAAATGGATAAAAAAATGTGGTACATATACACAATGGAATATTACTCAGCCATAAAGCAGAATGAGATTATGATATTTGCTAGTAAATGGATGAAACTGGAGGCTATCATGCTAAGTGAAATAAACCAATCCCCCAAATCCAAAGGCTGAATGTTCTGATATGTGGATGCTGACTCACAACAGTCCTGGGGGAGAGAGGAGTGGAGGTTCACCAGATTAGACAGAGGGGAATGGAGGAAGAAGGCGGAATGGGAAGGAGAAAGATAGTAGAATGAATCGGACATAACTTTTCTATGTTCATATATGAACACACAACCAGTGTAACTCCATATCATATGCAACCACAAGAATGGGAAGTTATACTCCATGTATATATGTCAAAATACATTCTACTGTCATGTATGATTAAAAAGAGCAAATAAAGTATTACTTATATTTTTTTAAAAATGCTGGTTGACAAGCAAATCAGCCACATAAGTGTGGGTTGTTCCTATATGTTTATTTTAGAAGGCCCTGGAGGAGCCATAGGAGCTCCCCAGAATAAACCCAACTTCATGTAGTTAATAATTATGCACCAATCAACTAACATATTGACAATGTGTTGGTTGACTAGCAGTCTGCTGATAAACATTTTTGCATTCTTTTATGAGGCCTGATATGCTGATGCTTGCTTTTATTGTTGTTTTTCTAATTACCTAACTTTTGACTTTTCCTATTAGTAAGAAGCAGAAATAAGAGAGACTAAAATGATTAGAATGAGGGTTGCATGAAGAAGACATACTTTTCTGAACCAATGTACATGTATGTGTGCATGCGTGTATGTACATGTACATGTATATTTTTGAGGTGGGTTGGGGAACTTAGGAAAAAAAATAACTTTTCCTCTCTGCCTCTTGAAAAAAATAATTTTTCCTCTCTGCCTCTTGAACTACATCACAATTCCAAAGTCACAATTTCCATTTTTATTTTAGGAACTGAAAAATGAGAATCTTTTTTCTTTTTCTTTTCTTTTTTTTTAATGGGGATGCAGCCACTTTGGACATTCCAGTCAACATTAGCATTGCACTTTGCAAACCAACACAACCTGGCTGTAGCTAGGACAACAACCTGTAATGACAACATGCCCACTGTCTCTTGTGGACAGAGTTAAACCTATTGTGTACAAACTTAGTTGTCAGTAAGAAGAGTTAAAGAAGAATTAACACAATAAGCTTCTTCTCTTTTCATGGTTGGCACTTCGTTGGTGAACACTCTGCTTCAAATGGCAGTCAGAGAAATTTCAAATTCAGCCTAGGTCATGTTTCCTTTGGCTTCACTTGTGACATGTCTCTAAATAAATATTAGCATTTTGCAACTTTGGGAAAAACCCAGGAATACAAATTTCTCCATAAATCCTAAGAAATTCTAAGCATTAGAGCATGAACCATAACTCCCTGTCCCTTTATGTGGAGGATTAGTATGCACAGCCTCTCTTCAACGCATGCTGAGGCCCCTCTAGATTGGGTGGTGCACATGGCCATCAGAGAGAAGCAGCATCAGTTTAGTGACAACTTCTGGGGGGAAACTGAGCTTCAATCCTCTGAGGGGAGACCCACATTGTCGATGGGGCATTGCCCCAGGATGCACAGTCATGTCACCTGCACTGACTGGTATGAAGAAAATATGGATATATATACTGAATGCAAGAAGGAACAGTGACACTCATACAATCTTGTGTCACAATTGGGAGCTATGTCATAAATTCCTCAAGAGTTCTATTCACAATAGTGAGAGCTGGTGAGGCAGTCTATGATTTTCTTGAGATAAAGAACAATACAGTTCACCCAAGTTAAAGATTGAAGGCAGGCACATAATATGAAGAAGCAAATTCTCAGAGAGGGAAACACAAATGGTTACTAAACGTCTAATAAAGGGGGCTACCGTGGTGATTACCAGGGAAATGAAAGTGAAAGTTATGCCAGGTACTATTTCATGCCAACAGGTGATTAGGCATTAAACATCTAATACTAATAAGTGAAGATATGGTTATTGAATGATGGGAAATGCCCTGCTAGTGGGAGAACACATCAATTACTTGGCAGAAAAATTTGGCATCATTTAGTGAAGGTGAAGGAGTACATTCATTCCCTATGTTCCAGGTAGTTTTCCACTAGAGCAAGCACACAGGGGATATGCATATAGTTATTTGGAATGAAACAAAATAATGCAAACAATCTAATGTCTATCAGCAATCCATAAATAAGTGATGACACTTAAATAAGTGATTTTATTTATTTATTTATGTTTACATACAGAGGTGAAAATGAGCAAGTGCTACATGCATCAATAAAAGTGAAGCTCATGGGCTGGGGTTGTTGCTCAGTGGTACAGCATTTGCCTAGCATGTGTGAGACCCTGCATTCGATCCTCAGCACCACATAAAAATAAGTAAGTAAATAAATAAAATAAAGGTATTGTGTCCAACTACAACTAAAATATAAAATATTTTTTAAAAAGTGAAGCTCATAAAATGTTAAAGAAAAAAATGCTACTTACAGACTACTAAATGAAAAATGATACCACTCATATACAGTTTAAGACTGACCCAAACTGTTACACATTCCCTGTATCCAAATATAAAATAAAAAGCATAAAGAAATGTTTGGGAGTGAAACTCACCAAATCCTGGATGGCGTAAGCTGCTGGATTGTGAAACACAGTGAAGAAAGAGAAGGCAAAGGGTTATCTGTTACACCGATAACTTTTATTACTTTGGCTGGGTAAGTATTCACTATAGTCTTCTTTATCATTTCATATGACTTATATATAACATATTTAAAAATGTACTTTTAACATATTGAAGAGTTTCAGAGCTAACAAAGCCCTTAGAAATACCATTGTTCAACAATTATGCACATAATGAAAAATAACCAAAATCAGAAATGAAAGAAGAAATATGAAGGCACAGAAATACAAGGAATTATAAGAGATTACTATGAAAACGATTCACTAACAAATGCTTTACCTAGAAGAAATAGATAAGTTTCTAGTAACGCACATCCTACCAAGACTGAATCATGAAGAAATAGAAAATTTGAATAGACAGGTATTGCATAAGTTGATTCAGTCATCAAAAACCTTCAGACTAGGAAAGGCCAGGACTAGATGGCCTCACTGGAGAATTCTAACAAATATTTAAAGAAGCACTAATGCCAACCCTTCTCAAATTCTTCAAAAAAATTTGAAGACAAGGGAACACTTTCAAACACATTTTATGAGGTCAGCATCACTTTAATACCCAAATCAGAGACGTACACTGCAAGAAAAGTATAGAACAAAATATCTGATGAATATTGATGCAAAAATCCTCAATACAATACTAGCAAACAAAATTCACCATCACATTAGGATAGTACACCATTATCGAGTGGGTTGCAAGGATAGTTAACAAAAGAAAATCAATTTAGATTATTGTTATAGTTTGGATGTGAGGTGGCCCCCATGTGTGAGACAAGGCAAGAAGGTTTAGAGTTATGAGAAGGTTTAGGTTTGGGCTATGAGAGCCTTCATCTAATCAGTGAATTAATCTCCTGATGGGATTAACTGAAGGTAGGTGGGTTTTGGATGGGGGAGGTAGGCACTGGGGGCCAGCCTTTGGGGTATATATTTTGTATCTGGTGAGTCTACTTTTTCTGGCTGCTTTCTGATCATCATGTGAGCTGCTTCCCTCCGCCACACTCTCCTACCATGGTGTTCTGCCTCACTTTGAGCCTGAGGACTGGAGCCAGCTGCTTATGGACTCAGATCTCTGAAACTGTGAGCCCCCAAATATACTTTTCCTTCCCTGAAATTGTTCTTGTCAGGTTTTTTTAGTCACAGTAGGGAAAAAGCTGACTAAAACAGTTATACACCACATTAATAAAACAAAGGGAAAAATCACATGATCATCCTGATTGCTGCAGAAAAGACATTCAACAAAATGTGACATCCTTTTATGATAACAACACTCAACACACCAGGAATAGAAAGAAACTGTTTCAACCTACCTAAAAAACCCACAGCTGGTCTGGGGATGTAATTCAGTGGTAAAGTGCGTGGCTAGCATGTGTGAGAGCCTGGGTTCAGTTCCTAGTACTGGGGGGAAAAAAAACAACTCTTAAGACAAAATCCCACAGCTAATGTCTGACTAAACTTAAAAGCTTTCCTTCCAAGACTAGGAACAAGGCAAGGGTACCCACTCATGCCACTTCTGTTCAACGTAGTTCTGAAAGTCTTAATTAGAGCTATTAGATAAGAAAATGAAATGAAAGTCATCAATTGGAAAGGGAGAAGTAACATTATCTTTGTTCATCTTATATGTAGAAAACCCTAAAGATTGTAATCACACACAATGTTTTGAACTAATAGAAAAAAAAAACCAGCAAAGTTGTAGGGTGCAAAATCAATACTCAAAAACTATCTGCATTTTTATGCACTAACAATGATCGATTCAAAAGGAAAATTAAGAAAATTATCCTCCTTACACTAGCATCAAAAGGAATAAAGTGTTAGGAATAAATTTAACCAAGGAAGCAAAAGACTTGTACACTACAAAACGTTGCTGAAAGAAATTTTTAAAAGACATAAACAAATGACAAGATATCCTATGTTCATAGGTTGGAAGACTTAATATTGTCAAAATTTCCACACTAACTGAAGCAATCTAAAGATTCAAAGCAATTTCTATCCAAATCTCAATAACATTTTGAAAAAAAAAATTGAGGGGGGGGGCAATCTTGAGAAAGAACAAAGCTGGAAGCCTCCCACAGTCTGATTTCAAAATATATTGCAAAGTTACCATGATCAAAACAGTATGATATGGACACAAGAATAAACATGGACCAGAATTAAAAACTCATGTATATGGTCAAATGGTCTTTAACAAGGGTTCCAATGCTACACAATAGGGAAAGAAAACCATTTTCAACAAATGGTGTTGGGAAAACTGCACTTACAAAAGAATGAAGATGGATTAATTTACACCATTTGCAAAACTCAACTCAAAATGCATTAAGAACCTAAATATAAGATCTCAAACTACAAAATTTCTAGAGGGAGACATGGGGGGGAGCTCCATAAAATTGGAATAGATAAAGCTTTCTTAGATGATATCAAAAGCAAAAATTGACCAATCACACTAGGTCAAACCTAAGAACTTTGATGCAACAAAGATAACATTTGGCAGAGTGAAAAGGCAAACTGGAATGTAAGAAACATTCACAAACTACATATTTAATAAGAGGTTAATATCCAGAATATATTAGGAACTCCTAGAATTAAATAACAATTACATCATCAATAACAAAACCCAAATAACCAAATTTAAAAATGAGCAAGAACTTGGATAAGTGTTTATCCAAAGAAGATATACAAATGACCAACTAGCATATGAAAAGATGTTCAACATCACTAATGGTCATGGAAATGCAAGCCAAAACCACATGAGATATCACCTTACATTATTAGGATTACCACTATCAAAGCATCGGAAAATAGCAAATGTTCATAAGGATATGGAGTAGCTAGAACCCCTGTCAATGTTGGTGGGATTGCAAAAATGGTGCAACGTGAGGAGAAACAGTGGAGACTCCTTTGAAAATTAAAAATAGAACAACCATATGATCAAGCAACCCCACTTCCAGACATATAGTCAAAAGACTGAAGACACAGTCTCAAGGAGATATTTGCATACTCATATTCATCGTGGTTTTACATGTAGTACCCAAGGTGTGGAAGCGACCTCATTGTCATTGGCAGATGAAATGGATAGAAACAAATGTGTTCTACCCACACAGTGGAATATTATTCTGCCTTAAAAAAGAAGGAAATCCTTGCATCAGCTTAACATGGATGAATCTTGAGGACATTGTGTTAAGTGAAATAAGCCAATCACAACAAGGCAAATATTGCCTTATTCTAGCTATGTGAGTTATCTAATGCAATTCTAATGCAATTATCAAACTCAAAAATAGAAAGTTGAGTGGTGGTTTCCAGGGGCTGGGTAGAGGGGGGGAAAGCAGGGCTGCTGTTGAATGTGCACAGAGCATCCGTTATAGATATAGAAACATGATGATGGCACTCAATTGTTCATCGTGTTAGCAATATTGTACAATTAAAAATCATCGAGAGTCCAATTATGTTATGTGTGTTGTTACTGTTGTTGTTTATAACAACTTAAACAAAAACTATGATAAAAGCAAGGGCCAGAGTGCAGCATTATGTGCTCAAGATCACAGAGCTGGTCAGTGTTGGGACTAGAGCTGGGCTGGCTAACGCTGGCCACTGGTGTTTTCCCTGCACTTTGACTCCTCCCCTTTTCCTGAGTTCTGCTGCATCTGTTACAGCATTTCAGAAATGGGAGACGGCCTGGGGAGACGACTGCTCTGGAAGAGGATTGATTTTGTTGATCAGGGCTGTGTCTACATTAAATGTTCACCTCTATCTTTGTGAAGTCAGCCCATCAAACTTCTACAGCCTTTTACATTGAGTCTGTGAGTTTATTGCCAGCAATTACACAGCAAGACTGTGCTTGGCCTTCACTACGTTTCAGATGCAGGGCTCAAGGCCCTTCTGAGGCAGTTAAAATTCATGATTTGCTTACTGGATGAAGTGGCAGTTATACTGTAGAGAGAATAATTTGAGTCCTAAAGGTTAAAGGACTTTCCAGCATTACAATACACCTTTGCGGGGGGAACAAGCTTTGTTGTAAGTTCAAATTATTTAAAACTTCTCCAGCCCCCGAGCCTGCTTCCCAGGACATTTCTTTGCTGCATTCATGACAGCGGAGAGTGATTAAAATGTAGAAATGTGGAAGTTTTAGTTCCAGCAGGTCCACCTTTTGCCCTTGGAAATGACCTTCTCCCTGTATCCTACTCAGCTCTTAGGGGTTTAGTGAGAAAGGTATGGAGCGATTGTCTGATTCTGTGGACATCTTTCTGCACGTTTTCATAACTTCAGGGTGACTAAGACTTTAGAAAGAGGTAGCATGGGAAACAGTTCCCAGAGGGAGTTTCAGTATGCTGAAAACGAGAAGCCCCTTTAAACACCAGTCAAGCCAAAAGGCCCCTGAGTCTAACTCAGGCCTCACTGTGGCAGTCATATTTCCTGAGCACGTCCTAGGTTCCCGAGGACAATTGTGACTGCCTCCTCAGGCTATTTGCCCAAGACAGGGCACGGGTAGGCAGACCAGCCCCTCAGGGGCTTGGGGCTGGGCATCTGGTTAGCTGGATTCCTGCCACTCAGGTTCTCATTTAGGAATCAGAAGCAGACCAGTCATTCCACCGTCGTTCCTGACGATTTGCTTCCCCCTCAGTGAACTTGCCTTAGCTGGCTTCCACGGTTTGCAAAGTGCCACTTTGCAAGACACTGAGAGGCAGATGATTTGTACAAGGGGCTGGGGTTGGATGCTTCTCCAGAATCCTGCCCCCTGACTGTGTGTGAGTGGCATGGAGCTCCAGCCCTGGGCCTCTGAGGGGCACTTGCTGGGCTCCCATTTGACCCAAGGGGCCTGACAGAATTTGGGAAGCTGTGCACCCTGATGGCTGTTCATTTCTTGCCCTCGGTGTTTTGCTTCCCCTCTGGGCCTCCAGCCTGACCTCTAGGTCCTGGGTGTTAGCCCAGATTTATGACCCTGAGCTTCTTTTTATCTCTTGTGGAAGTAAACGTTTTGGTTGGGAAGTTTTTCAATTTCCTCCTGGCCTGGGCTACACCGCTCAGATTTCCAAGGGCGAGATTCGCCTTTCCTTACAGCCCTCCGCACACTGAAGTGTAATTGGGAGCTTCATTCCACCTGCAGACAGGCCTCGGCCAAATGCTCTGTTGGTGGTGGCAGTGACAAAGGCAGAAGAGACAGACTGTTTTGGCAGATGTAGACACAAGGCCAGTCCCTTGTGGGCCCAGTCCTCTGATTCCACAGAGGAAAAGACTTTTCCCAAATGTATTTGGGGTAGGGGTGCAAACTCTGGACATTGAACGGCTACTGATCACCTTTCCCCCTTGTGCCCCACACGCCAATCATGAATCCTCCCAGATCCCAATCTCCCAAGAGAGGTCCAGAAACCAATGCTCTGACCACATACCCCAGGCCATTCCACACCTCCCAAGGTTAGAACCACTGCCCAGAGACTATACCATAGATGGAGGTGGGTGAAGTGAATCTCAGCCCTCTGGTTGGCAAGGCCCCTGGAACTCTGTAGCAGAAAAGAGGAGCAACCCAGATAGTCTAACATGCCACCCCTGGGGCCTCACCCAGAACACTGCTCCCTTTTCTTCTGGGCCAAGCATTTTTCTCCAGTTGCATGTGCTCCCTCCTCCCAGCTCCCATACTCACCCTCCCAAGCAGATTTCCTGCTTAGCCTCGTCCCCAACACGGTGTCATTTGAAAGTCAGGAAAAGTAGTAAAGTCGGGGCATCCCTTTTATACCTTCGAGAATATCTTCCGTTTTGATGGGCCCTTTTATCCTGAAAGGCTTCGCCCACTTTATATCCCAGCATAACTTCACCCACCACTGAAGTACCGCCAGCCGGCTCAGGAGGGTAAGTGGCAGCTGTCGCCCTGTTTCGGGCAGGAAGCGAAGAAGAACATGATATTCAATTAAAACTGCAGGGGGAATTCAGTGAGACAGCAGGGTCTAATGGAGACGGATGGCCTGGGAGAGCAGCCGTCTGAGTTCTATTCCCATCTCTGCCGCTGGCTCGCGGGGGTGACCTTGGGTCTGTCACTAAAACTTTCTGGGCCTCCGTTTCATCTGAAAAATGGTAGTGATGATACCTGCATCCTCACAGGAATAGTTATGAGGATTAGGGAGATTAGAAAAATACACAGAGCCCTTTTGATCCCTTCAAAGTCAGCAGCAGAGGATGGATGGATGCAGAAAGCAGTCTTAGGCTGAGTCGAGGTGGCTGCCAATTACAGGATATGATTGGAGGTGTCATGAGGAGTCAGCTGGTGCTGAGAACTCTCCCCTGCGGCCTGGAGGGAGCCAGGTTAAAATACAAGTGTAGAACTGGGGGTGTAGCTCAGGGGCAGAACGCTCACTTAGCATGGGTGAGGCCCTGGGTTTGATTCCCTGGTATCTCAAACAAAAACAACAAAGTGTGCCTTTCAGGAGCAACAGCACACCACAACCTTTTCATGATTTAGTTAAAGTAGTTCACAAGTTTCCCAGGAGAAAGAGGGCACCCTGAGTGATTGAGGATCTCAACCAGGAAAATCTGGAGGCAAATTTAGATGTAGAGAACTCAAGATGAGAATGGATGTGTTTAAGGACATTGTAGGGAAAGGGTGGTATTAGTAATACTAGAGCCATGAGAAAATTATTTACACAGCTTAACAGATCCTATAACAAGTGTTAGATTGTCATGATATGACTGTCTTCGAAAGAGATAGTGTCTGATATCTGAGGCTGTCTTCTCTGCAAAACCCTGTATACATCGGTTCCTACTGACCTTTGCTCTTCATGAAACCAGTTATGTTCTGCATGTATGTTCACGGCACAAAGACGGAGCATACGCTGCTGCTGATTGCAGCTGTGCTGACCAGCATCATTTGAATTTTAGCATTAACATTATGTCAATATCAATGTTTGTTAGGTGTTAGGCATCATACTGGAGGTGTGATAGAGAGCAGCAATACAGGATTTGGAGTCCTGGAGGTTGAGTTAGAATCCCCATCTGGTATTTTGCTTTTTGACCTTGAAGACTTAAGCTTCTGGGACTCCTGTTTCATCATCTAAAAACTGGAATAATGGACTCACCTGACAGCACTTTCCAGAGGATCAAATGAAGTGGTGAGATGTGAAAAAGGCATGTTGGATATAGACAAAATGCTGTATAGAGGTGAGCTGTTGTTTCAGTCAGGATAAGCTGGGTTATGCTGCAGTAACAGGTAACACAGACATTTAAGTAATGAAGTAAATGGCTTAAAGTAATGAAGGTATGTTTCTTGCCCATGATACATATCTATCACAGGTAAGCTCAGGGAGCTCTTCACTCATGGTAAACACATAGAGATGCAGGCTGATAGAGTAACCATCTACTGCTAGATCAGAAGAAAACAAACAAACAAACAAAAAACCGTGGCAAAGTTTGCATTGGCTCTAGAAGCTTCTGCCTATATTTCGTTAGCCAAGACACACAGCTATATCAACTTCAAGTGGGCAGGGAAGTGCCATGTATCAGAAGGAGAGAGCTGGAATATTTATTCACAGCCCTTAACCAGTCCAGATACCACCTATGAGACTTTGTAAACCGTGGAACTGACCTGCAGCAGCTTGGCAGAGTTTACCCAAATCATTAGCCAGAGGTCTCTGAACCAGCTCCACAAGAGGGTCCCCACTTCCTCTTGTGGACCCCAGACTCCACACGAGCTAGACACCACACTTCCAGCACATTGACACCTTTGCTACAACCTCACAGGCTTCCTTGGCTAGTGCTGCACTGGCTGCCGACAGCTCCCCAAGCCTCTCTTACTGTGTCTTCCCTTCGTCCTTCACCCAGACTCTGAAGAGAGGTGCCCAGGTGGCAGGGTTCTAGACGACCCCCTAGGCTGCAGCTAATTGCACCATGCTTGACTGCAGATGGTTAGAACAGCCCTTCACTTGCCTGGAGCTCTTCTTGTGCCAGACATCTGCTGACCTTCCCCTGGCCCAAGCTCAGGTCTGCCATTCTGCCTTTAGGGAAGACATGGGCAAACTTAGGCCAGTTTCCTCTCCCAGCCTCGGCTGGAACCATTTTCCTGCTTTCTTGCCAGAGCACAGATGTCTCTGAAGCCCACTTCCCCATCATGTGGAGACTCCTGGAAAGACCCAGGACTCACCAAGGACTTTTCCTTCCTTCCTCTTAAGTCACATCCCTTCCTTGGATACTTTAGTTGAAGGCCTGAGAAGGAAAACAAAAGGGTTTGATTCAATACTGTTAGTAATAACTAATAACACATACAATACCATATGCTGGGCTCTGTTCTGAATGTTTTACATATATTGACTCATTTAATGTTTGCAACAAGCCTGTGAACTGGGTATTATTAACACCCCCATTGGAGAAATGTGGAAATAGGCCCAGAGAGATTAAGTAAGCTGTCTCACAGCTTAGTAAGTGGCAGACCTGGGGCTTGAACCCAGTATGTTTGACTGCAAAGGACATGCAGATATATTTTTATCATGGCATTATCTATACGGTGGTTGGGAGAGACGGTAGAAGTTATAGATTGCAAGGGTATACTGGTTCCTTGGTACTTATTTTACAGGTCTAGCAAGACAGTGTTCCTGGTGTATCAGGAGGTCGTGCCTGCCCTCTGCTGTTGGAGAGGGAGCATCGCCAATCAAGAGTGAGCTGGGAACCCCAGCAAAGCGCTTGGGAGCAAACCAAGGAACTTGTAGCTCACGTGCAGCAAGGGCACATTGACTGTTTCTTCTCCCTGGTTTGGTGTGTTTTACATTTGGTTTTTTTGGTTCTTTTTTTTTTTTACTCCGGGGAAAAAAAAGAAGGGGAACAAAAAGCACACAGGCAGCTCTCCACCTCTGAGGACAAGCAGAAGAAAACCACAAATATGCAACTATCAAATAACAAGTCTATGTGTTTATTGTCACGGAAATCATTACGCAGCGCTAGATGCCCATGAACTATCATCCTAAACAGACGCCAAAACACATTTTCAGTCATTTATAACTAAGTTGGGGTAAAAATGTTTTTCTAAATTAATCAGGGTATTCTTCCACCATTGAGTGTTGCGTGCAAAAAGATTATAAAAGTTCTGCTGTTTTGCATTATCCATGTTTGAATAGAAATTTTGGTCATTCTTCTGTTTGATCTAGAGGATGAAGGTGGCTGTCTCTGCTTGGCTGTACATGGCTTGGCCTGAGAAACAGTGCTTCAAGGACCCAAGGCTCTTGGGCTTAGAGTAACCTGACAAATTTTCAGGGGACAACTGGGCTTCTTCAGAATCCCTGAGCCAAGAGGACCCTTCAGAAGTTGATCCTGCCCCTCAGATCTTTCTGGGAGGTAGAGAGAAAGGGGAAGGGAGCACTACCACAGAAATCCAAACCTGGAAGCTGTCCCTGGGGTCACCCAGCCAAAGGCCCTGTAGCAGGTGGGTGACCTGGGATTCATGGGGGTGAATTTTCAGCTGCCAGAGAATCAATATTTGCTGTTGTTGACATTGACATAGTAATAATGCTGAAATTGAAATAAGGCTGGCAAAGTCAAAATATTCAAATAATTGGGGGAGGCGGCTTTGAGGACAGAAAACTGAAGAACTTATTTTAAGTGATTAACATGGAAAATATCTGTTTTATGTTTTTCTTCTTGATTTTTTATTTGAGTGTTCAACTGGAATGATCAGTTTTATGACGGAATGAGAATTTAGATTTGTAAACTCTGAAGTGACAGCATTTTCTGTGTATTTACGATTTACTCATTTGGAACATGGTAGTGCTACTTGTAAACAAGGAGGACTTGGACCTGGGCAGATTTCACTTCTTTCAGATTTGATCCCTCAAGTCGCAAGGAGTGATGGTAGCACATCTACAGCACTTAGAGGTCTTTTCACTACGGATGAAAAGGGAATCCAAAGGCTATTTGCAATGGATGAGCCTCCTGTGAGCAGAGCAGTGAATGAAATGCCCTGCTTGGTTCAAGTTTTCCAGTACACAGGCAAATATGGAAAAGTCTGTCACATTGGGAACGTAGCAGTCAAACAAAAATCCATGACCAAGCTAAAAACAAACAAATAAGTACTTTTGATACTTTTGTTTTTTATTTCTTTTGGGAGAGGGTACTAGGGATTGAACCCAAGGGTATTTAACCACTGAGCCACATCCTCAACCCTTTTAAAAGTATTTTATTAGAGATAGGGTCTGACTGAGTTGCTTAGTGCCTCACTAAGTTGCTGAGGCTGGCTTTGAACTCTCAATCCTCTTGTTTCAGCCTCTTGATCCACTGGGATTTATAGGTGTGCATCACCATGCCTGGCTTGTTTTTGATATTTTTGAAGCCTAATTTGAAAGTTTTAATAAACTTCATCCAATATGATGTTAAATAAATTAATACATTCCAGATCTTGTGATCATGTGTCTGACTTAAGTCAAGCTGCCATGTCAGAGAGTAACAACAGATAAAGCCACGAGCAGCAAAATGACTAATTTGGACACACTAAAGAAGGCCTCTGTGACAATTCCCCAAGGTCACTCCTACTTTTCTCTAAAGATAACTAAAGACCATGATCAGGGTAACTGGAAACTAGGGAAAGAGATTATTGTGACCCTGATTCTATGCTAACAGATTTTTTAGACATTGAAAATGTAGCTTATAGGGCCCGTGTGATGAGTGATGTTTTGTCCAAATCCACCTCAAATAATGGTTAGTGAGGTAGGTCCCAAGCACATTCTGGTTATTTCATTAGTCCCCAGGTATATAGTTAAAATTAACATTTCTGATAATCAGATCCTATCACCTGTGGAGTAAGGTAGTTCATGGTAGGAACAACCCAAAGAAGAATTTTGAAGAACTCTACCAAAGTGACAAAATACAAATACAACCCAGGATCCCTGGAAGGGGGAAGAGAAAGGCACTCATAGAGTTTAGTTACTTGAAAGATGCAGTGGTGATGATTCTTCAAGATCAAGACAATAATATTATTTATCTCATAAAGATTTTAGCATAATTAAGTGGGTTAATGCATGTGTAAAACAAATATTAATCACTTAATAAATGTTAGGCTATATTTCCATAATTATGAATAATTGTAAATAATCCCATTTAACCCTGCATAGGGGTGCACAGAAGGCAAGTGATCTTGAACAATTATTATGGGTTATTTTATGCTTGCTCAGGTAGTGATAAAACAAAGGATCTGTGCAGTAGAGATTAGCAGGTATTCTAGAGTCAGAGAAAGAGAAATAAATTCCCTCCAGTTCAAGGGCTCTCCACCTCAAAATTCCCTCAAGGGTTCAACAATTTGGGGCATATCAGCACTAACTCCTCCAAAATGAAAAGCAAATCAGTACTTTCTTTACATCTCCTACCAGGAGGCAAAATGCCAGGTGGGCCTCTAGATTTGGGAAGTGATATGAGTTATACTTTCATTGGATTGCTCTGAATTGCTTTTCAGCTAATTTAAATTAGTGAAAAGCCCTCAAGCAAGAGCTAGCTCTCCACTTGGTCCAAACTGGACAGCAAACAGCAATACCACTCAAACTTCTGATTGAGATCAATGTATATTGAAGTGTTTGCAGCAGTTTGACTGCCTGTGTAGAGCCTGTGGCAACCCCTAACAGGAGATCACAGCCCAGGTCCTTGGACTCTTTGAGCAAAGCTGTAATGTTTCAACAAATAACTGTTATTTTTTAAGGCTATGAAATACCAGGTGGCCATGCAACGGGCTGCCTACCATTAACTAGCTGTTTTTTTATCTAACCAATGGTAGACAGGTGTGTGCGACATGCAAGTGGAAGGTATGGAGCCTGGTCTGAGCAGGTTCTAGAGAAACAAGGAAGTTGAGGAAGTCAGTGAATCATACCTCTGCCTTGCTGGACCACCCTTAATACACACCTCTGATGTGGTGGGGTGCTCATCAAGACAGGTTACTGAAGGAAAAACAGATCATCTCAGACCTGGTGTTCAGGTTGTGCAGGCCCTGGTCATATGTGGATGGCTGAGGCTATCAATCTCCACTTGGCATGGCCTTGGGAACAACAGAGAAGAAAAATCTTTCTGGAAGAAAAACTTAAAGCTGTACATACCCTTACTGTTCATTTTCCCCTAAAGGGCGATGGCTTGAATTACAATGATGAACCAATTCATGAGCAGCTCCTCAACAAATTCACAAAGTTAGTAATTTGTCCGGGGTGATTAAGACTTGAAATGTGCAAGATTGGAAGATTGGTAATGATAAGTTGGAGATGCATCTCCTGGATTGGGTCCAGACCCTGAGAATACTTGACTCTCTCTCACGTTAACACTCACTAAAAATTCTGCCATGACGGATCCTCCTTCAGCCACCTCAGTGCTTGTTTAATGGTCTTGTGAACTTAGTATCCACAGCAGCAGGTTTGGAGTCTATGCATGTAAACCCTGAGGGGCATCTGTGTCCAGGTTGATTACACCAATCCTTAGGATGATGGGCAAGCTAGTGATTTCTCCTCGCTAGAATACATGCTTTTCTGTATTTGCATTTGCTCCTCTTGATGGCTTCTAAATCCATCTTGATCCTGCCAGTATCATGATGAATGGACTCAATTAATGACTCATGATATCCCACACTGTAGTGCTTTAGACCAAAAGGAAGCCACTCCACAGTGGAAAGGCAAGCAATAACAGATGTTCCAAGGACTCTCTACTTGTGGTACACTGGAGTTCTCCCATCTGTTTTCATATAGAGGTATATATATATATATATACACACATACACATATCTTTTTCAGTCCACGCAAGGCTAAAAAAAGAAAAAATAGTGTGAGTGGAAGTATATGTTACTTTCAAAGAGCTTTTTTTTTAAAAAAAATGGTTTTTGGTTGTAGATGGACACAATACCTTTATTTTATTCATTCATTTTCATGTGGTGCTGAGGATCAGACCCAGTGCCTCACACGTGCTAGGCAAGTGCTCTACCCCTGAGCATCAACCCCAGCCCTCAAACAGCTTTTGAGCTAGCAAATGGTTTCCATGTTGTGCTTTTCCTGTCAGGAGACCAACAATGTGTCTGAAAGAGGTTGTTCCATCTGCCTGGGTCCTGGAGAGTGAAAATACCACGTAGCAGGGGTGCAACATCCCATGGAGAGTGAGTGAGGAAGGACCTTTGTTGCTGGTTACTGCAGAATTACTTAGCCTCAGCCTGTGTGCCTTGTCACCCAGAGGCAGTGTGCTCTGGAAATAATAAGATGGTTACTGTAATAATCAGGTACAACATGAGATGGTGTACTGTCCTTTAGGGAGAGAAAATGCTTGAAACCAATGGCCAGTGAGTGCATTTCACCATTTTTCTCACCACAAGAGAACTGAGGAGTGGGAGTGAAGAGGTATAATGCCAGTTTTCTTTCCATCTCTGCAGCTCCAGATTAGGTTTTAGAGATTTGTTTTTTCTTTTTCTTTTTCCCCCAGGGAAGGCAAAAATAGTCATATTGGATTGGAAGCCAAACATGCCACCTGGACATTTTGGGCGACACATCCACTGGGTGAACAGGCAAAAGAGGAACCGTAACTGGTTGTGGTGATTGATCTGGCCATCAGACACATAAATTTGCTGCTATACAGTGGAGGCAGATAAAATTGTGGCTGCCATTCCTGGGTCTTCCCCTTCCAGTCTCTTCAGTTTTCCTGGCTTCAGCCCTTGTTCTCCTGTCCAGAAAGACTACAGTGTTCCCATCAGTGCTTCGTGCACTCCACAACACCTAGCTCCGGCCTCCCAGGCACAGGCGTGGGAACTCACCTTCACTCAGCTCCCTTCTCTCCTCTTCCCAGAGTGTCCTCCCTGCTAGATTCTACTTCTGTTCACAATCCAAGGTCTTTGGGCAGCTGCTTTTTTTCCCTTTTTATGCCTAGAATTAACAGTTGTTTTCTATAGGAGAATCATCCAACAGAACCTTACAGGAATCAAGGTGGAATTTTAACACACCTATGCAGATTAGTTAAAAAAAATAAGCATTAGCCAGGGATCCTGGATGTGGACATGGATAGAGTAATGTGTGAAACCTCTGTCCCTCTGGGGTGCGTTTTATTAACTAGGTGTTATGTAGGAAATTAGAGGGACAAGGAGATTAGCACAATAGTGAGAAGGAGGAAGCATGCCAATTGTGGGAAGCCAAAGAGCAGAACTATGCTCTTTGTCTTCTTTAAGCAGCAGAGGAAATGCCATCTGATTTAGGGAAACTTTTCACTGGGTATGTCTTAGGGGTCCAGGGGTTGGATTCCCACTACAGAAGACAAAGTGAGGGCTCTTTACCAAGAGGACACTGGAGTGTGCCTGTCCCAGGATCAGCTCATAAGAAGATTCTACTTGGGACTTTGAATCTTTAAGGATGTTAGACACGAAGATGCAGATTACTCAACGTGGCAACTGCTCAGGTTGGAGTCCAGCAGCAGTGGTGACCATGACCTATTGTGTGGCATCAATGGCAGAGTATTAACTACACTGTTTCCATGGTGAGAGCTTTGTTGTATTCTCAGCTGTCTTTTATTCATTCCTGAATATTTTCTGATCCTGGTTGTTATGGTTTGAATGTGAAGTGTCCCCCAAAAGCTCATGTGTGAGACAATGAAAGAAGGTTTAGAGGAGAAATGATCGGGTTATGAGAGCCTTAACCCAATCAGTGAATTTGTCCCCTGATGGGATTAACTGATAGCTGAAGGCAGGTAGGGAGTGGCTGGAGGAGGTGGGTCACTGGGGGTGTGGCTATAGAGTATATGTTTTATATCTGAGAGTGGAGTCTCTTTCTCAGCTTTCTGATCATTATGTGAGGGGCTTCCCTCTGCCATACTCTTCCGCCATGATGTACTGCCTCACCTCAAGCCTTGAGGAATGGAGCCAACTGTCTGTGAACTGAGACCTCTGAAACTGTGAGCCCTGAAATAAACTTTTCCTCCTCTAAAATTGTTCTTATCAGGTCTCTTAGTTACAGCAATGAAAAAACTGACTAAAACACTGGGTTTCCAGACCTTTCTTTTATTCTGTGAGCTACTTCATACTCTTTCCCTAAAGTTCTTCTTCAAAAAATATTGATGTAATCAGTAAATTTTCTGACATATCACACAAAATTACACTTCCACCTCTGTGACTGTTTCTTTAAACTGAGTGTACACACTCTATTTCCTACATTATACATATTAATTCATCCATTTAAAATAGTGATTCCTAATTTAATAAAGCATTTTCACAAACATTATGTCATTTAAACCTCATTGATGGTACAAAGTAGGAATTGATGCCTTCATTTCACACAGTACTGAAAAGCAGAGATTGAACTCCTAACCCAGACCATTTAACTCAAAATCCCAGCATTCTTCTTTACCTTTTGCTTGATCCTGGGGTTCTGGCCAGCCACAGATCGTAACTTTCTAAGTCTTTTCTCATTGCCAACTAATAGCATTAAACATGCAAACTTCCATGTTTTATACAAAGGTACAGAATAACACATTATCTGTGATGCCTTTTTTATATGAAATAAAGGGGAAAACAACCATTTTATTCCTCTGGCTTAGAGAATGTGGACGATCATGTTCTCAATTTCACAGTTCATTGCGTGTACATTTATTAGATTAGCACTGGTTTAGAAACGCACCATGGAACCTCCCAATAACTTGGCAGTTACTTTTTGATTGCTTTTCGGAATTGTAGGGTCTTGTTCTCCCAAGATTCTGACCAAGGTTTAGTGGCTTAAAACTGAAATGCTACAGACATAAATTGAATCCAACCCAGCCAAGGCTAAAGTCATTACTTTTCTTCACCTGATTATTACTTGGTTTTTCACTGATGCCCCTTCTTGTCTCAGGGGATAATGTCAAAGAAGCAGATTCCCCTTTTCAGCTAGGAGACCAATAGCAATACTTGTGCCCTCATTTAGAGGGGTGACCCATTCTATAACTGTCCTGTGTTGTTCCCCAAACACCTGAAAATACAGCCGCAGTCAGCTCAACTTATACTTGATTAGAAAACAACAAAGAAACAAACAAAACAAAAACCAACAATTGCTCCATAGCCAGATATAGGAGAGGCTATTTGAAGGATACTGTAAAGGCCCAGGTTAAGTGTCATTTCCCATATCACTTAGTTTACATTGCAGTGGACGCCTAAACTCCACCAAGAGCAAGTCATTTTTTTCTTTTCATCTTGGTTTATAAATCACAGGTTCCCGAGAAATTTAACATGTTGATCTCATCTGCTTACCTGATCTTATTCAAATCACTTCTTTGATCAGTTTTGGTCCCCAAACTTTAGGCACACTTAACCACTACCTGATTTTGCTTCCCTAATGTAGGCAAAGAATTTGAATACTGCCTGGTACATAATAAGTCCTCAGTCAATGGTAGTAGTAGTTGTTTTTGTTAGACTTCTTTTGTGTGATCTGTGATCTGTCACTCTTGAAATAATTTTAAGGCTAAATGACTAACTAATAATGACCAATATTCATTGAACATGTACCGTACTAGGTACTATTCTAGATCTGTAATATGTCATTTATTCCTTGCAACCACTTACAAAGTATCTACTATTATCTGCCTCTCTTTAAAGATAAAGAAATGGAGGCAGGGTGGCCAGGTGGAGTAGCTCGGCCACTCTCCCACTGTTACAGAGCTAGATAGTGAGAAAGGCAACATTCAATGGTCAGTGCCCCAAACAGTGGAAAAATTGAAAGGAGAGGGCAGAAAAAGGGCAGAAAGAGGACTCTAGCCACCTACCTCAATAAATGCTGGACGATGGGACTGGCCTTAGAAACATCTACCTGAATTCACTGGACAAAAGGGCAAAAAGCAAAGGCCCATGCCATTGAGCAATAGTATGGACTCTCTTTCTTCCAGGAACTTTCAGAGTAGAACACATGATATCTACCAAGTTCTGAGCATAGTACACCTAGAGCAGAAGATGGACTGGAAATAGGGTTTCTGACCTTTATGTTCCCATCAGATTTATATGGTGGATGACTCCCGTGGACATGTGCTTTGTTTGTACACAACTCCCAGCCTTGACCTTCACATCTCTCTTTTACTCCTCCACTCTGGAAAGCATATTAGAAGTTAAAAAAAATGAAAGTGACATCTTAGAACCACACAACTTTGGAGAACATTGTTCTGACAGCTTCAATGGGCTTTCTCCAAGGGCTTCAAAGCCGCCTTCCACCCCTGATCTTCCTGTGTTCTCTGCTGGATATCTGTGGGCACAGTCGTGTCTGTGGCTCTGACTTGGGAGCTGGAACACTTCTTGAATAAGGGAAAGAGAAAAAAACAGGAATGAGGAAAAAGACAGAGGGATAACTGGGCAAACCAAGGTCTTGCAAACTTGGACCCTACATGGTGGAAATAAAAATGGTCTTGTCATCTAGCCAGCTCTGCACACCAGACTAGCCCTGAAGAAGGGAGTCCAGTTCAGCCAATCGTCTGCACAGGGGCTGAGCTTGGGCTGAGCTTAGGCTGGCAACCAACAGCAACACAGTTTGGGGGCCAACATCAATTTCCATCTCTGGTGACTGGGCTAGCATTTCTCTATCCCAGCTTTTCCTCTTTCTTTACTTTCTTATCCTGTCTTTCTTACTTATATCATCTTTCAACTCTATATCTACTTCCAATGCTCTTGGTAGCAGGCACAGAGGGAGCCCATATTCACCATGTTACATAATTTGCCAAGTTCCACTACAATGTAGAAAGTGGGCAGTAATTAAAACTGACTATAATGTGCTACATGAAATATAGAAGTACCTGAACTCAGCTATGTAAACAGTGAATTGTAACTGAGAAGGGCAAGATGGCAGAAAAAAGGCACTTGGCATTTGCTGCCTTCTCCACAGGATCAAACCAAAACAACGGGCATTGTAGCTACTTGTGGTGAGCGGCTGTGGGAGAGTGCTGGAGCTTAGCTGCAGAGAGACAGCAACCTGGTGAGATCCAGAGACTTGAGATAACAGAATGGCAAGAGAAACGAAGTGCCTAGTACCTATCATCTGGCACCATGGTGGGATAGTCTCCCCCTGGTGGGGGTAGAGGTGAAAGAGAGCCCCATCATGCTCTGTTAGAGAAGAAACTGTCACCTAGCAGATGTACAGCCTGCCTAGGTAAGATACCTGGGGTCTGTGCAGCAGGCTGGCTTTAGAGAAGTTCACTGCATATCCCAGTGAATTTTCAGGGTGTTGGTCCTGGGACCATCTTGAGAAGCATGCTGTTGTTTGAGTTTATGCTACTCTGGGTTCAGAAATCCATGCCTATTCTCATCTTCAGGACCTAGTGGACATTCTACTGCACTGCCTCAGCGAGTGGCCACCTCAAAAGACAATCTTGGCTCTGGGGGGTGACTTTGACATAAATCTGCTACGAGTTATATATTGTGGAAAATGTAGGCTGTAATCCGGAGGGGAGTGGAGGGTGCTGCCCTCTGGAATGGACAAAGCAGGAATTTGTCCTCTGAGCTCAGGGGCATAACCTGTGGTACATAGTTTCCTACAGGTTCCAGGACTAAAGACACCAGTAGCAAGGGTGACGGATCACAGAGCTCCCACCACCCCTCTCCCAGTGCAGAACACTGTGGTTTGGGAAACCCACTGCAGCATCAGCTTCTCCCCTGCCCCAGGGGTGCACAGCTTAAAATCTCAAGAGAGAATCTGTGCCTGGCGCTCCCCGCATTCTGTGCTAGCTCATACAAATGTTCAACATTGCTGAGAGGATCTTCAACCAGCTTCAACTGCAAGTCACTCACTCCTGATAGATGCCTGGCCCCAGGTACCACAACTGAAAGAATGGGGGAGGGGGGTGAAAATCCCTGGCCACTGTTCTGCCCAAGAGACATACAGTGTAAAACCCAAAGAGAAGCTTTGTTTGGCATAGGTTGTGATCATCTGCCCTTGCTTTCTCCCCTGAGCACTTAAATTGGGAGGAAAATTTTGTTTTTTAATTCAAAAATTTTAAATTTATTTTTTTTCTTTTTGATTTTTGATTTTTTTCTTTTGATTTTTAAAAATGTTTTCTTTTCTTTCTTTTTTGTTGTTGTTTTTATTTTTTTCTTTACTTTTTATTTTTCTTGAGATGTTGAGGATCAAGCCCAGGTCCTCACACACATGGGGTGGATGTTGTGCCACTGAGTTTTACTCCCCATCCAATTGAGGGGAACTGTACCCAGCTCCAGCCATGATCCAGTCCCACAACTTAAAGAAAAGGGTAGACAAAAGTTCCTGGTTGCCAATCCATCCCCAGGTGGAACTGCTAGAGGGAGTCCAAGGTCCTTTTCCTGGGTAAACTGCCCACAGTAGCAGCAGAAAGAGTTGACTCAACATTAGTGCCACCGCACCTACCCAGCTCCTACATTGGTCCTACCTGTGCTCTGTGCATCAGGCTGACTTATCCCAGTGAATTCTCAGGGTACTGATGCTGGGACCATCTTGAGAAGCATGCTGTTGTTTGAATTTATGCTGCTCTGGGATTCAGAAATCCATGCATATTCTCATCTTCAGGACCTAGTGGACATTCTACTACACTGTACATTGCAGACAAGACTGGATATGAGTGACAAAGGTGGAAAACTGAACCTACCTCACCTCTCCCTGTGAAGCAATGAACACCAGGATCTTCACAGGTGTCTAATCAGAAAATACAAACTTAAGGCTCTTTACCACAATTGGTCCAACCAATTCAAAATCTCTTTCAAGTAACACAACCAATAGCAACAGTGCCCTTGGGAACCCCCAACACTTGATAGTGGGCCACCATGTTAGAGTAAGAGTAAACAGAGAGCATGCACCCCATGTAGTCTGCTTTCCACACCATGCCTGCCTAAATCACCAGTGTCTGCTCTTGAGAGACCTGAGGAGACAGTGGCTTCTCAGACTCCAATACAATGAGCATGGATCCAAGCCCACAATCACAACCAAAAAAGCAATGAGGAGCTAATGCTAACGTGGCCAGTTGGAAATAAACTTGATCTTACACAACAACTGATGCCCCAGACACATCACCAAGAGAAACTGCTTACCCAGAAGGTCATCCCATGATAGTTGAAGAGATATTCATCCCCCAAAATGAGTACAAATGGAAACACAAGACATACTAGAAAACAAGGCCAAGCGATACCTCCAAAGGCCCGGAACTCTCCAGTAACAGATTCCAAAGATATTGACCTGGATGAAATGCCTGATAAAAATAAAAAAAAAAAAGACTTTTAAAAAAATATTCTCAATGAAATTCAAGATAAACACTTGAATAAATAAAGAAGACGATTCAGGATATGAATAAGCAATTCAGCAAAGAGAAAAACATCAAGCAGAAATATTGAAAATGAAAAAACTCAGTAAGTCTGAAAATTTTCAGTTGGGCTATCAGGGAATGGGGGAAGGGGACTGAGAGAGAAGGGAATACAACAGGGGGCAGAAGGGAAGGTGGACATGACCAAGATACAATATGTACATGTACATAAGAGTCAAGGTGAAATCCATGAATTTATACAATGTATTAAAAGTTTAGTTGTTATGCATATTCTTAGTCCAAATGTGTGTGAGTGTGTGTGTGTGTGTGATCTGTGGACACCACATAATAGAGAAAGGCATCTACCCCACATCAGGTTATTCTCTCAATTCCAAATCCCTGGATTTTCTAACAAGAAATCTCTGTTCTTTCCCTTTCTGCCTGGGTTTCCTGTGTGCCCTTCCAGGGTTCACAACCATTCTCACCCACCCACTTCCCCTTCTTTCTCTTCCTTCCTCCCCACATTTCTCCCTCTTCATAGTTCACTCTTGCTTTTCCTTATCTCATCCTTCTTTTCTAGCTACCATATGATGGAAAGTGAAAACAACAAACCAAAACTCTAAGTAAAAGTTCATTTCTTCCCCCTCCTAACTTTTTCTCATGAAGTTAGAATATGCATGAAATTTTTTTCTCCTCTCATACGGTTTGCACATTTTTAGTTGGAAATGGTGACATGCCATAGCAAAGCTTTGATAAGCAGAAGCTATTAACTGAGCTCCTCAATTATCTACAAATTCTGTGGTGCTCTATTTTTAGGGGAAAGTTAAATGACAAGAAAGCAAGAATAATGAATTCTGAAAGGATAACCCTGTATAGTTAGCTGTCACCACAAAAATGCTGTACAGAAAATGACCCCAAACTCAGTAGCATAGTCATTTATTTTTGCTCATACAGTTGCAGGACAGATGAGGGGTGGCTGATCCAGGCTGAGCTCATCTAGGCTCTAAGCTACAAGTCACTTCTGGTTCTGTTTTGAGTCCCCCTCCATCCTCAGATGAGTGGGATTCTTGTAGAATATTCTCAAAGAGAGAATAAATGCACAACCCAAACCTCTAGCTGTAGCACATCTTCTATCACCCCACTGGGCAAAGCAAGATACATAGCCACGCCTAAGTCAAGGGGTAGGGAAGTACACTTTTATCTCCAGTCAGAGAAAACGCAAAGGAATATGAAAAAAGGGTGAATATGGGGAGGGATGAAAAACTGAAGCAGTCAATTTCACCTACCATGCTCCCAGTTTCTGATGATAGACCTGCAACATTTTAAGCCATGTACTACCAGCACCCTCAGATAAAACCTTCACTTCTATTAACCAATGGCATAGGGCGCCCTCTGGAGGCTGAGACTGTGAAGTGCGAGGCAAAGCAAGAGTGAAGAATGGCCCATGGTAATGGAACGCCAAAGGAACACTTCTCTTCCCACCAGGGATCTCATTTCAGGGCTGACTCTGGTCTTCTTCATAACTTTGAGGTTGTCCACTTTGAGTCTCCATTCTCCACCAGCAGGATGGGCAGAGAGGAGTGACGAGAATTAACTGCATGACCTCAGGTTCCCTTCAGGTTTTGAAGGGGTTAAGATATTGTCAATAAATAAATAAATAAAAATAAGAACTTGCTTACCTTATATTCATGGTAGATCATGGTACCTTTTTACTTAAAAAGCCACATCTAAACCCAAACAGGTTCAGCATTTCTGAGGGGACCTACAACAGACCTACAACAGAAAACTCAGTGGGCTGTGTGTGTGTTTGTGTGTGAGTGAGTGTTTGTGTGTGTGGTGCTGGGTATTGAACCCAGGACCTTGTGCATGCGAGGGAAGCACTCTACCAACTGAGGCTCTTAACTGGCCAAACAGCCCTCTTGTGCTATCCTAATAAGTGCACCGTGAAACTTATCTCCTCTTACATTCACAATGCTTCTTCACCTCACCGTCATCAGATGATCTTAGCTTGTAACTTCATAAACAATAGAGAAATAACCAATATTTTAAAATTCCTCATTTTCCTTCCAATTCCACCAACTGACACACAATTCTATTTACTTGTTTTGTCCACAGGAGCACCCACAGTTCAGAAAATCTGGTAAACACAAGCAAGAAACAAACCTTTGTGTTAGAATCACAACTTTGAGTTAGGTACACATATCCTAGTGAAATTTCACTAGTTTGTGTTATGCACATAGCCTAGTGAAATTTGACTAGTATTCTTTTTCCTTTTAGTTTTATCAAACTAATACATACAACAAAGGCAATTTGGCAATTAAAAGAATTCACAGTCTAGATTTAAAATTAAAAGACATTGACTTCTAGATCTGACACTGGACTTGTTACCTTGGACAAATCACTTGACTTTTTTGGATCTCATTTCCTCATTTTTAAAATTGTAATTAATAAAATATCCTGTTTTTTTTCTCACTATTTTTTTTTTTAAATATTATAACCATTAACATTGCTGTCAATTTTAGCTCTTACTATTGAACTCTCACCAGACCCCGGGGTTAAGCATCTTCTCACCACCATTTCTTGAAGTAGGTGAATTAGTCTCATTTTACAGATTTAGACCTCAAGGCCTTAAAAATCAAGATCTTCCCATGGTCACAGAGCTAACAGAAGTGGACACAAGATGTTTGCTGAGCCAGGATGTACAGAATTAAGCAAGTGTATGCAATCAGGAACAAGAGGGGGAAATGGGCTTATATTAAATCTCAAACTACACATCTTAGAAATGTAATATTTTTAAGATGAATTGATCTTAATTGGGATAACACACCAGCATCGTGCATAGTTGAGAGCTATATACTAAGTTTGATGATTTCTGGATTTACAAATATAAAAGTTCTATTGCTCTTAGCCACCAGATGGCGACCAAGGCCAGCAAGAGCCAACACATGTTGGCCAGACAGTCTGCTAAACAAGTCTTACACCTTGCTCAGACTAGGGGGCCCAGACTAGAAGAAACAAAGAAGAGAATCCACTGGGGTTCCAGCCATCTGATCACGGAGATCAAGACCAAGACCACATTTGGACACTTTTCCCATAAATCTGTCAACATTTTTCCAAATCAAGTAAATTTGTCTTGAAAACTTTGATCAAATCTTTTTAGAAATTCTGGAGGTCCCCACACCTGCTTGTCTCCTGTCAAGATGTATTCTTGCAAATGTTGCCATTTTAATGCAATAAAGTGGATATTTGGTGTCACTATAGTTTTTGAGTTTATTGTTACATTAAAATTCCATTATACTACTCTAGTGTGGCCTACGGAACAGCAAAATCTGATGCTCATTAGAAATGCAGGATTGCAGGACCTTCTCTTGACCTATTGGACCAGAATCTGCATTTGACATCCCTTAGGTGATTCACAGCACATCCAAATTTGAAAAGTAAAAAAGATCCAGGGTCTCCTAAGTGAACCTCCAGTAAATCAAAATGATTTTGCAGTTCCACTTACATGAGGGACCTAACAGTCACATTTAGAGATGCAAAGAATGAAAAGGTGGGTTCCAGGGGCTGCAGGACACAGGAGCAGGGAGGCACTAATCAATGGGCATCAGGGTTCAGTCCAGCAAGGTGGAGGTGCTCTGCAGATCTGTTGAGCAACATCCTTCCTACAGTCAACAAGTAACATATGACACACTTTAAAAATTTTTTAAGTGTATACCTGTGTTAAATGTTCTTACTGTAATTATTTTTAATAAGTGTTTCTGTCTGTGTTCGGTGTCTGAGGAATTAATTTAAATCCTCCTGGAAAGCTCTGAACAGGGCGGGGATTCCCATTTGGTTATTCTCAGGGGCAGTGAGAATGACCTGGGCTTCACCTGTCATGGCCAGAGCCAAGTGTCACCTAAAGGGGACGGGGCTACAAAAGGATGAGTACGGATCTGGAGGATAACAGAGAAAGAGGCACAGATGGGGAGAAGGAGGAGCAAGAAGGAGAAAGATAGAAGAATAAAACAAGTGAGCAAAAGAAAAAAAAGAAAGCCGAGAGGACAGAATAATTATATTATTAATAATAATAATATTACTATAATGATAATAATAATCTCATGCAGAATTAAATCCACAATCCTTACCAGGGCTCACAGCCTGCTCCCTTTGCATTCTTCCACTCCATTGTATCTCCCACCAGCCCTCACACCTGACCTCCCCTTCCACAGCCACGCTCACTCCCACCCTGCCAGCAGGCTCTGGCCACAGGGACCTTGCACTTGCACTTGCTTTGACTTGTGTTGAATGATGACTTCCAGGATATCTGCATAGCTTGCTCCATCCCTTCACAAAGTTTTCTTCTCATTATTTCCAGCCCCCTCAACTGGCTCTCCACAAAATACCTTAAGCAACCCTCCCACCCCACTCCTTAACCTGCTTCATTTTCCTTAACAGCCCTCAACACCTCTGGACATCTTATACGTCTACAATGTTTCTTTGTCTGATTTGCTGGGTCTGAATACCCACTCCAGGAGGGCAGGGACTTGGACAGTGATTGACACCTAATAATGACAATACACACTAGCAGGGTTGGATGGAGGACGCTCCGTGGGCGGGCTCTTTTAAATACATTATCCATGTTGACCTGTTTAATCCTCACTATAATCCTATCAACTGTAGAGAAAACTGAGGCACATGGAGAGGGCTTGTTCAAGGGTTCTTTGTTTTGGTTCTTCCCATATTTTTAATTAACCAGTCTTACTCCAGTAAAGGATTCTGTAGGAGCGAGGGATGTATCTCAGTGGTAGAGCAACTGGCTAGCATGGATGAGGCCCTGAGCTCCATCTCCAGAACCAGAAAATAAATAAGTGGACGTGGTAAAACAGAGATCAGCAAACTACAGCCCACTGGCCAAATCCAGTCTGCTACTGGTTTCTGTAAAGAAAGTTGTAGTGGATTACAGCTGTGCCCAGTTGCTGGTGCATTGGCTGTAGCTGCTTTTGTGTTAGAGTTGAGTAATTGTGACAGAAACTACGTGGGCTCCAAAACTTTTAAAATGACTTGCTAACTGTTTTCATAGAAAACATTTCCTAACCAAAGGTAACTCAGTAAGAAAACAAAGCAAAACTCTTTGTGTTCTTCTAGTTGGATCCATGGTCCAATAAGTGGGTATGATTATGTTTTTCCTATGCACTCAGGTAAGTGGGCAGTGAAGAACTCCAATTCTGGAGTTCTTAAATATGTCTTCTTTGGCTATCACATATATGTGATCTTAAGTTATCATATACGTCTTTGCATCTGTTTCCCCTCATGTAATGTGATAATAATAATAGTAGTAATAATAACAATGATCATAATCCTTGCTAAATGCCAGGCTCCATTCTTGACATTCTAATATAAAATTACAAGGTTGGTACTCTGAGTTAATCTTTTAGGATGTTTATAGACACTCTGATTCTGTCCTTACACCACTTATAGGTAAGTGCAACAACAGGATTTGGTGAACGCAGATTGGAGGAAGTGATATATTTAACTTCTCACCAAACTTTAATAGTCTGTGCACAAATTTCCACATTCTCTTTATTCATCTTTTTCTCTACCATGGCAGCCAGAATTATTCCAGAAAGTGATGCTGTGTCAGCCAGGTCTTAGAGTGTAGATAATGCAAAGCAGAAGCTCTGGTTGTAACCTCATGGAGTATAAAAATTAAATATACCATTTTTAAAAAGCCACTAAGATTTACGGGTGTTACTGAAGCATTGACAAGGCCATCTTGATTAATATGACACCCACTAAGACCCAAATTCTACAGTTTTAAGAATACAAGAAAATTATTTATCAGGGGTAGGATCTTCTTTGTTTTCGCCATGGGAAGATATTAGTTACCTGTGATGTGGACAGAAGGTAATAGGTGACCTGTTAGGTATACTTAGAGTATAGAAAGGGGGAAGTAGAATAACAGGCTCTTCATTTATTTTTTATTATAATTATTAATACATATTAATTGTATAAATTAATGGGCATCACTGTGACATTTACCTACATGCACGTATCAGGTTGATCATGTCTACTTTCCTCCTGCCTGCTCTTTCCCTCCCCTCTCTCCTGGCTTCCCATTTCCCCACACCCTCATCCTCTTCCTCTCCCTAATACTCCTGCTACTTTCACATCATTATTTATTTATTTATTTTGTTTCCACATGTGAGAGAAAACGTGCAATACTTGTCTTTCTGTGACTGGCTTCTTTCACTTAACATGATGACTTCCAGTTCCATCCATTTTCTGCAAATGATGGCATTTAATTCTCCTTAATGGCTGAATAATAGTCTATTGTGTATACACACTCTATTTTACCCATGCATCAGTTGACAGGTACCTAGGCTTATTTCATGCTTTGGATATTGTAGATGGTGTTGCAATAAACATGTCTACCCCTCCCCCCTTGGCATTACTAGGGATTGAACCTAGGGTCTTGAACATGATAGACAAATGCTCTATCACTGATTATATTCATAGCCCTTTTTATTTTATTTGCCAGGATCCTACCAAGTTGCCTGGGCTGGCCTAGAACTTGCAGTCCTCTGGCCTCAGCTGCCAAGTAGCTGGGGGTAAGTGGCAACATGCCAAACTATTTTTAGTTTTGGATGGAATACCCATATGGTTTTCCATAGTGGCCATGCTACTTCACATTTCCACAATAGTGTATAAGTATTCCTATTTCTCTAAATCCTTACCAGCATTTTTTAAAATAATAGTCATTCTCAAAAGAGTGAGATGGAATCTCAGTGTAGTTTTGATTTGTGTTGCCCTAATGGTTAATGATATTGAGCATTTTTTCATGTATTTAGAGGCCATTTGTATTTCTTCTTTTCAGAAGTGTCTATTCTGGTCATTTGTCCATTTTTTAATTGGCTTACTTGTTTTTTGAATTCTTCATACATTCTGTGTATTAATCCTCTGTCAAATGATCAGCTTGCAAAGATTTTTCTCCCATTCTTTAGGCTGTCTCCTCATTCTACTGATTGTTTCCTTTACTGTGCCAAAGCTTTTTAATTCGATGTGTTCCCATTTGTCAATTCTTGCTTTTGTTTCCTGAGCTACTGGAGTCCTAATCAGAAATTCCTTGCCTATGCCAGCATTTTGGAATGTTTCTTTGTTTTCTTTGAGCGGTTGCAGAATCTCAGATCTTAAATTAAGTTCTTTGATCAGTTTCTTGTTATGGGGTGAGAGATAGGGGTCAAGTTTCTATCTTCTTCATGGTAACATGTTTTCCTGGTACCATTTATGGAAGATGCTTTCTTTTTCAAATGTGTGTTTTTGATGCCTTTGTCAAGGATCAGTTGGCTAAAGAAGTGAGGAATTATTTTTGGGTTCTATATCCAATTCCATTGGTCCTCATATCTGTTTTATGTAGTGCCATGCTTTTTGGGCACTATAACTCTGTGGCATATTTTCAGATCAGGTATTGTGATGCCTCAAATATTGCTCTTTTTTATCAAGACTGCTAGAATATTAGGGGTCTTTTGTGCTTCCATATGAATTTTAGGATTATTTTTTTCTACTTTGTGAAAAATATCCTTGGTAATTTGATGGTGATTTCATTGAATTTGTAGATTGCTTTGGAAAGTATGGTCATTTTAACCATATTAATACTCTCAATCCAGGAACATGGTAAGTTTTTTTGTCTTTTGGTATCTTCTTCAATTTTTTTCTATAGTGTTATGTGCTTTTCATTGTACAGATCTTTCACTTATTCATCTAGGTTTATTCTCTTTTATCTTATATTTTGGGGTGCTATTGTAAATAGGATGGCTTTCCTGGTTTGTTTTTCTCAGTGAGTTCACTTTTGGTGTTTAGAAAAGCTACTGATTTTTGCATGTTGATTTTGGATCTTGCCACTTTGCTGACTTTGTTTACCAGTTGTAAGAATCTTTTGATGGAGTCTTTAGGATTTTCTAAGTACAGAATCATATCAGAAAATAAGGATAATTTGACTTTCTCCTCTGATCTCTTTTCTTTCTTTTTCTTGCTTACTTTCTCTGGCTAAAATTTGCCAAACTATATTGAATAAGAGTAGCAAGAATGGACACCCTTGTCCTGTTCTTGATCTTAGAGGAAATGCTTTGGATTTGTCATAGATAGGCTTTATTATGTTGAGGTATAATCCTTCTATACTTAATTTATTCAGGGCTTTTATTTTAAAGCAATGTTGATTTTTATCAAAGTGTTTTTTTTTTGCATTTATTGAGATGATCATCTGTTTTTAATCCATAATCCTATTTATATGTTATTGATTTGCATATGTTGAACTATCCTTTCATCCCTGGACTGAAACCACCTTGCTCATAGTGTATGATCTTTTTAATTTGCTCTTGAATTCAGTTTTAAATATTGTGTTGAGGATTTTTACATCAGTATTTGTCAGGAATATTGGTCTGTTGTTTTCTTTTCTCTCATCTTCTTTATCTTTTCTTTATGTTTTGTTTTGTTTTATTATTTCCTTGTCAAGTTTTGGAGGCAGGATGATACTAGATTGGCAGAATGAGTTTGGGAGGATTTTATCTCTTGCTATTTTATGGAAGAGTATCAGGAGCATTGATATGAGTTCTTCTTTAAAGTCTGGTAACATTCAGCAGTGAATTCATCTAGACCTGGACTTTTCTTTGTTGGTAGACATTTTATTTCTGCTTCAATTTCTTTGCTTGTTTGTGATTTATTTAGGTTTTTATATCCTCTTGACTCAATTTTAGAAGGTCTATGTGTCCAGAAATATGTCTATTTCTTCTAGACTTCTCAAATTATTGGCATATAGTCAGTTACTCAAAATATTCCCCAATGATCCTTTGAATTTCACTGGTTTCTGTTGTAAATTTCATTTTCCAACTACAATTTTATTTACTTGGGTCTCCTCTCTCTTTCTTTTTGTTAATTTAGCTAAGGCCTTGTAAATTTTATTTATATTTCCTACCTTTAAATATGACTTGAAATTTCTTGGGTATAGCTTTTAATATTCTTTCTTTGTCTTGATTTTTGCCAGATTAACTACATGTCATGTAGAGGTTCTTTTCTGGTCATGTCTATTTGGGGTTGTAAAGGTCTCCTGTACCTGGTTGTCCATGTCTGGAAGTTGATTGGAATACCTCTTACTCACTGGGACAAGTTAGGGAAGAAAGTAGAGCTCCTCAGGTAAAGATTCTCTCTAGATCTATTTAGGCTGTGCACTCCCAAAGGAGGATAGATGCTGAGGAGGCAGAATGTCAGTGAGTTAGGGCAGAATGCAGAATTCCCCAGTGACTTTTACAGAAATTTTTGTGCTGTATTCTCCAAGAACAGAGGTAACACTGGTTCTGCAGCATGACCACCCCACCCCACCATCACCCTGTTTGCCTCCAAGGGCAGAGAGAGGGTATGGAGTCTTAAATCAAAGATCCATGATGGGGGTATGTAGTGAGTTTATGCAATCTGCTGCCCATGATTCTGGTGTTTCCAGCCCTGGCTTCTGTGAAGGGCTTCAAGGGTGCTCTACATATAGAATTCAGCATGAGCATGATCCTGGCCATTTTACCAAGTGGTGGCCTTTTGAGTCCCTAATCTCTTAGGAGCATCTCACTTCTCATGCCCATGAAGTTCTACAGGTTATAGGCCAGATTTCCAAGGCTAATTTTCTGGGGTCCAGGCAGAGAGGTGTGGGGACTCTCAGTGTTATAGTTTAGATATGAGGTGTCCCCCAAAAACTCATGTGTGAGAGAATGAAAGAAATTTCAGAAGTGAAATAACTGAATTATGAAAGGTGAAATCTAATAAATGGATTAATCCACTGATATGAATTAACAGGGTAGTAACAGTAGACAGGTAGAGTATGGTTGGAGGAAATAGGTCCCTGGGGACTTTGTGGTTTCTGGTGAGCAGAACTATCTCTGCTTCTTTGTTGCCACATCCTGAGCTGCTTTCCTCTGCCACACTCTTCTGCCATGATGTTCTGTCTTGTCTTCGGCCCAGAGCTAGAGTTGGTTGACCATGGGCTGAATCTCTGAAACAGCGAGCCAAAATAAACTATTCCTCTTCTATGTTGTTCTTGTCAGGTGTTTTAACGACAATGAAAAGCTGACTAAAACATACTGGCATCTGAGTGAGTGGGAGGAGATAAGAGAATGACTTTGAATTTTTGTATAGGAGACAAAGAAGTCTCCAGGGCTAGGATGGGAAAAGAGGATTTGAAAGTGTCTGAATTCCTACTTTGTTGGAAGGAGCTAAATAAGGAGGAATCCTCCTGGAAAAAGTTTCAAGAGTTGGGACAATATATTTCAAAGTGCCTTAAAGAATAGGACATCTGGTTAACACATCACAGGAGTTCAGAGGAATGGAAGGTCTTTCTTGTCTAGGTGATGTGATTTCCTTCCAATATGCTTTCCTTTATTTTCTTTTACTTTAAGCTTGTACACTCAGTGTTCAGACTACTGTAACAAATTGCCATAGACTGAGTGGCTTAAACAATGGAAATTCATTCTCAAGTTCTGGTGACTAGAATTCCAAGGTCAAGACTAAGTTCTTGATGAAGGGCACCTTGTCTACAGATGCCCATCTTCTTGTTTCCTCACTGAGCAGACAGCAGAGAGAGAGAGAGGAACCAAGCTTTCTCCAGAATTTTCTCATAAGGACACTAATTCCATCCATGAGAACTCCACCTTCATGGCCTAAATACCTCTCAGTGCCTCCACCTCCCAATCCCATCACAACGAAGGTTATAAATTTGAGGACACAATCATTCAGTCTATGATAATTAACAAAGACAAGTGCTATTTTTTGACAAAATTAACTCAAGCATACTGAAAACAGAGGTGGCAACATAAATATACACTGTACATATATCATTAATTATTTTCATTGTTACAATAATGAAGATAATTACATACACACATATAATTATATTATCATTTAAAGTAAATCACTTATACTAATTATTGATAACCCTAAGAATAATGTGCATCAGCCATAGCATGGAATAAAGTCATCTCTCTCCAGATGTGTGTCTAATGATAGAAGATATTTCTGGCATCCAGACCATCACAACATATGAGCTTCTTGTCCAAGAGTTTAGCATATTATCATAACATCTGTGCTTGGTATATTCAATCCCTTAGTAATTATTAACTGAATTGAAAAGCACAGTTTTGCTATCCAGCATACCTCTGGTTTGAGGCAAGGTTTTTTAATACAGAAATTCATTTCCCTGACCCACTAGAATTACTTTGATGTGTCCTGGTTTAAGATTTAGAAACCTAAATGCTACCCAGGTTTCTAAGCTTAAAATCTTTGTAATATCCAGTGTATCCATTTGAAAATGTGGACTTTCAAATTAATCAGGTTTTGCCTTAGTTGTTTGAACTTACAGTACATCCAATGTCAAAGAGAAGAAGTTCTATCACATCTGAAGGCTGGTGGGATTTTTAGCCCACACTATTTTCTGTTGGGGGCAGGATTTATTTATATCAGAAAATACATGAAAAAAATGTGAAAATCATCCATATTCCATGTCTTTTCTTCCTTGTTTACTCAATGTCCTCTTTCCTCTGTTTCTATGATTCCACAACTGTGTTACTTACAGAAGCTCTGTAAAGTACTTAAATATATGGGTTAAAGGAAAATCTTCATATGAAATGAAGCCACCACACATGAAGCTGTAATACCTCAATGGGGCCACTGGAGTCCAAGGAGCATAGACTTTAATATCAAATGAAAACAAAATAAGCAAAACATTTTTCAATTCTTTAGAAAGGGATTTCCCATTGTATCCCTGAGGTAGGAAAACACATTTAGTTTCTTCTACAAGATAAATCAGAAACTCAAAAAGAAATATTAGATCTGAAATATTAGTAACTTCTATATTGGGGCCTATAGACTCGACTTACTTACAGATTGGGAAAATTATATCTAGATAAGTTGCTTGCAGAAGATCCTCTAGTTAGGGAAAGATCCAAGCTCAGACCCTGGTCTCATTCTCAGCCAAGTATTAGTTTCAGTTGACTGTATTGTCTTGATGTCTCTCTAGCAAGGGAGTGAGCTCATATGACTTTTCTCTTCCATTAAGATGTGCTCCATTGGGACATCAGAATTTAGGTGCCATCTTGACGTAAACCTTAGTAGACATAAGCTACCTTCTGCTTGCTTTAAGTTGTATAAGGAGAATTGGAAAAATGAAGAACATTCTGCTGGCTGAACCTGCTTGAGGAGCAATTATGAATACATTAGGATGTTTTGAGAAGCACCGATATGAAAGCTTTGATTCATGCTCATGTGCATTTCCAAGCAAGTTTTTCATCTTCCCAGTGCTACCTCTTCAGAAACGGAAACGTTCACCAATTGGATTCCATTTCAAGGTTAAAATTCCAACGTGATGAAGTTGAGCTGAGGATCTGAATTGATTTTATTTTATGGTGACCTAAGTTTCCTATCGATGCCAACTTTCTCCTTTTTTTTTCTTTCCTGCTGAATTAATGATGCCTTCTTGTTTCCCTAAAGCATCATATTTAACTGTTCTATTGCCACTGTCTAAACATTCTCCAGTCAAACAGTCCTGCCTAGCACAATACCTCCTCTCAGAGAGCCAAAAACATAGATATGGAGCAAACAAAGTGCAACTGTGTAAAAGTTGTTTAATAGCCCGCCAATGTGCGGTCCACCAACAAAGGGGCAGCAAGGAGGGGGTGGGGTGGGGAGGAAAGCGTGGACATCCAAATAAGGAGCAACAGTTTTGCCTTTCAAGACAAAGTTAAAGGACATCTTTGTTTAAACCATACTTGGGAGAAGAATGTAAAGTGTGACCTAATAATATAGGCTCAGGCATCAACACTCCTCAGGAAGAGAAAACTGTCTCATCTGGAAGAGTTAGGCAGATGGATGGCTTTTGCGATGGAGATCATTAGTTGCCAATGGGACAGCTTTCTGAGAGTCTGACATTTTGAGGTGCCCATTAGGTGGGTGTACCTTACCAATCCAGTAAGATCCAAGGAGTCTCATTGGCATGGCCAGAGAGTCTTAATGTCCTGAATTTGTTTCACATTATCAAGAGGTTAATTCTTCAGTAGTCAGGAGAAAGAAAAGACTCTTGGTTGGGGGCAGGGGAATATAGAGCTGTCTGGCAAAAATGGCCTGAAGCTGAGGAAGAGACTTTTTAACAATAAGCCATTGATGATGAAGAATTTCAGAGATGAGGCAGAGAAGATATTAATGGAAACCATGGCTGGGTTGTGAGGGAAAGCAGAATGGGATCAGATCAAGAGCCTCAATACAAATAATGTTCTGGCTTTTCATCTTTAGGCTTCTATGGAGATGTATGCTTCCGGACTCTCGCATGTGCAAATCAGCAGAATGTCATAGAAAGAAATGTGTTCCCTCTCCTATTGAGTTCTGCGAGGCACTGATGGAAGGGTGTTTTGAAGTGAAGCTGTAACCTCTCATTTGGTAAAATTCACTTATTAAAAATGACAATGACATTGGACTGTAATATGTTGCTGAATCGTGTTTCAAGGGTGAAAGCTGAAGTCTTTGAGATTTAGCTGGTCACTCAAATTATACTCCTACTTTGAAGGAAACTTGCATCTATATTTTTCCTTTGTTTAAGTATCTTTCCACATATTTAATGTCAAAGGGACACACACATATTCAGGACCCTTCCACTGGCTTCATATTTCTGATCCAGGACCAATTTTATAAACCAGTGTTAGTTTCATTGTGTCTCTTAGTAATTTTCAAATGTTGGACTACATAAGGACCCACCAAAAGACTATTATATTGTGGATTCTTGGGATCCATTTTCAGAGATTATTATTTAGATGCGGTGGGACCTAGGAACCTGTATTTTGGCAAATACTGTAGATGATTCTGATTCTGATACAGTTGGTCTACAGCAGTACTTTGGAAAACACTGACTTGCCTTGTCCCCTTCCCTGCCCTGTGCTCCTCTGCTCATCCTGCACTTCCTTCAGTTCTCATGGCCAGATAGGACTGTCCAGGGTCCACATTGAAGAGAAATACAAGTGCTTCAGGCTTTTTTCAAAGCCCACCCTGGCTTCAACTCTCCCATCCTTTAGTATCAGTCTTTAATTTTACCTGTTCTAAACTGTCATAGCTCAGGCAAAGTGAGAAAGAGATTTGATTTGTTTTGTTTTAAAGCAGATCACAATACCTCTGTAATGCTTTGGTCCAACAGTATAAAATGAGACAGGAAGGATTAATGGTTCTTGAAACTGTGTGGGAGACGGAGTATCTAGAAATCTTGAAATCTTGGCGGAATGCTATAGAGTATGGAACAATTTACTTAATTCCAGCATATGAATCAGAAATAACTTTAGTAAAAGAAGACTTGGCCATGCAATATGAAATCACTGACTACATGAGAAGCAGATTGTCTTTCTCATACTGTCATACTCATCCATGTATCACACCTCACATATTCTTATGATGTGACTGACACTCCACTTATTAAGAGGTGCATTAACTGTTTCCTCCCCTTGAATCGGAAGAGGAACTTGTGACTTTTCTGATCCATGGAATATGGTAGAAATGATATTTTATGATCCCTAAGACTAGGTTGTTAGAGTCTGTAAACAAGTCAGGATGGCGCCTGGCAAATGTTAGAGTCTGTAAACAAGTCTGGATGGCACCTGGCATTTTGCCAGAGGGAGTGGTTAATGTTAAAGTCTGTAAACAAGTCTGGATGGCGCCTGGCAAAATGCCAGAGGGAGTGGTTTGTGAAGTAACACCAGCGAGCCATTAAGTGTGGAGATTCCTTATTGGTTGACTGATGTATCTAGTTTATGCTAATTAGATAAGCTGTGTGGAATGTATAAATACTGCTCCTGTTCTGCAATAAAAGGCTCCTACTCCTGCTGTATCAACATACACAAGTTGTTCGTCACCCCCCGGTTATTTTGCTGCAGCCGGACTGCAGCACTAGGTCCTAAAAAGAATAGATCTTCTACCTGTCCAACCCACCACTCCACCTTTCAGTATGCTTGAACTTGAAACTCAGCCTTCATGTTATAAGGAAGCCCAACAGCCATACCACACCACACAACCTTTCTGCTACACAGAAAACCATGCCACCTAGGTGTAATGGACGGGTTCTGAGATGAGGAATTTCTGCTCTGCCAGCATTGGGGCAGTCGCTTATTATTTCTACCTGTTCTGCAGAGCTTAGGAGTTTTCCACTCATGTCCATTTAGGGGTTTTCCATAAAAGACCTGGCTACAAACAAAGAATTTTGGATTTTATTATAAATGCAATGAGAAACTGTTTAAGAAGAGAAAAAGCTTGCTGCTGTTCGAGTTTTAAGAAGATAGCCTTGACAGGTTCCTGAAGAATGATTCGTATAGACAAACATGGAAGCTGGGGGACCTGCAGGGATTATTTTAGGAAATAAGTCATGATGATCTGGGCACAAATAGTATCATTAGGGATAAAAATAAGTGAATAGATTTGGGATATGCTTTGGAGTGAGAATTGAGAACATTTTCTAGTGGGTTTATTGTGAATTTGCCAATGAAAAAAAGAACTTTCTTATTTTTTGACTTGAGTTCCTTCTTGGGAAATAGAGTCATTTTCTGGGATGTTTAAGACAAAGGGAGGAGTAACTTTGGGCCAGGCAGATAGAGGAATCGGTAGTTATCTTCTGAGATCCTGTTAGTCATCTGAACAGATGTCCTCTTAGCCTTTACAAATCAAATCCAAAGAAGGATGCAAAAGGCTGGAATTGAGGAGAGAAGTCAAGACTAGGCATGTAGATATGAGCATCATCTGAATATTGCTGCTGTTCATTGACAGCACCTGGGTTGCCCTTGGCTCTCATCTTTGTAATATATTAACTGTGTGGCCTTAGTCAAGTTCCTTAGCCTCTATGATGCTCATTTGCTTATTAGTAAAGTAGGGAAATTTTGGCCCTTTTGTGAGAATTGAATCAGAGAATGTACATGAGAATTCATACTTTATAATTGAAAAAGATACATTGAATTTGCTAGGGTTTAGTATCTCTCTGTTTTGTAAGGCAGCATTTCTGAAAAAGAGAGAGAAAGAGGGAAAGAGAGGGGGGAGGGAAGAGATGGAAAGAGAACTGTTTTGAAGGCTGTAATTGTTTTGTAGTTATGGAAAACATCTGATTACTGGTTATAGTGACGAGTCAATTTCAGTTAAAATAATCACAATAAATAGCTGACAGTTTTTCCTCTCACCTCACGTCCAGTAATTTGCAATATCTGCACCACCAATACTTGTAGAACAAGCCAAGGCTGCAGATTACAATACGTGGGGGGAAAGAAAACAACAAGGATATTTTGGATAATTCAAATGCTGAGCCATCGGCCCCTTAATAACTATGAGTTGGCTTTTTCTGCTTCATACAGGTAAGCAGGCTGCCCAGTCAAGTGGACGCAGCCATCAGGTGGACATAGAGTCCTTGATTGGACACTCAGCCAGCCTCAGGCACTCACCTCTCTCTTGCAGAGCCTGAGCAGAAGCCAGAGCGTTTGATCATGGCTTCTGAAGACCTAAGCTCACCCTGTCCAGGCCCGTCTGCTCTGCCTTAGGTGTGCTGTGTGTGCTCAATGCGGATGCTTCATCCATGTTTAAAAGCTAAGCCTGTCATGCTCTCTCATGACAGAGGGAGAAATGGGGCCACCTGTCTGCAAACAACACTTACTTGAAGCAGAATTAAGAAAACATTTCCACTGGTGTATCTGAAAAGGTGTCCATGGGATGCTTTTTAGGTTTTGCCTTTAGAAACAAGCAATTGTATAATAATTAAGTGAGATCTATTTAGGTTTGGGGGGTTTGTTCTGCCACGCTGGATTCTGAATAAGCTGATATTTGAACCCCCCAAAAGAATCCATTAGAGAATGAAAAAGAAAAGGGCTCTCATCTCTGTCTCATTCTGGATGCTACTGCAACAGAATAAACAACCCTGTCAATCAATGCTTGTGGTGTAAGGCTGTGATTTCTTTTACTTTCCAGCAGAAACCACATGCCAGGGGGCTCATTAGTACAGGGCAGATGCTGATACCTTTGGAGGAGAGCGTGGCAGGGAGAATTAAGTGTTTTCTGAGAAAAAAATGGAGTCAGCAGCATCACATCATGTTCAGATCCCCAGCCCTTCTCCGCGGTCTGCTAATGGAGAGAGGTGGTTTTCCCAGCCGTCCCTAGTGTCACGCTCCTCATCATGTAGGAGGTGAGGAATCAGCACTCAGTTGGGGTGAAGCCGGGAGTGGTTTTCTTAAATCGTTCGAAGTATTGGTGTGAGACTGAAGATTAAAAATTTCCCCTAAACCCAGCCCATATCCGTTGGGGGGCGGGAGTTCCTCACTGCTCTGTCCCCAGTGAATTCTTTTAATTTATGATGGATCAGATCACGGGAGAGGTGGCACCTTTAGAAATAGCAAAAATGAATGTTTAGATGGATTTGCTGGTCTGTCCTCAGGCACACATGAGTACAGGGTGGACTGCCAGGGGCTAAGAATAGGGCAGGACACAGGCCCTGGCTATTTGAAATGGAGCAGGTGTGTTTTCTAAGGAACAAAGTCTCTTGCTTTTCTGAAACCTAATGCCCAAGGCAGATGCCTGTTCTTAGGGTCTTGGCTCTGCTGTGACTACAGATGTTCCTGAGATCAGAATCACACAATGTCTATGAATTAGTTTGTGAATTAGCTTATTAGCTTAGTGCTAAGCATTCAGAATATAAAAGAGTCAATGACCAAAGGCATGGACTTTATTGTGAGTCTTCAAAAGAGCCCATGCTCTGACCCACTCTGTCCTGTGACCCATCATCCGTTATTTCTTATAACACTATCAGGTTCTGCCAAAGTTCAGAACAAGACAGGAGAATAAAGGAAGAAATGCACACACAAGGGGACCAGGACCATCTTGAACAAGTAGTGTAAGTGAACCTTTGTCCCAGAGCCTGGGTTTTAAAAAATGATTTATGATACCAAGAAACCATTTCTTTGGTGTCTAAACGATTTAATTTAAATTCTTTTTTGTAAGCTTCATTTATATAAAACTATTCAGTTAAAATCAAAGTATTTAGAAAAGAAGCTCATTGATTACAGAGGAGTATTTTCTTTCTGAATACAATACAATAAGTACCATCTCAGGGCTGTCTTCCACTCTCTTCAATCACAAAGGCTCCAAGACAAAGACTGTAATCATTTACCAAGCCGTTTCCCTTTTCTTTCTGTACACAGTGCTATGCTGCATTTCCCAAACTCCCCTGCAGGTAGGACAATACTATGACTGAGGTCTGGTCTATGACTTGTCCTAAAACCTCTTTTGCTATTTTCCAAGTTCCCTTTGTTGTTGTTGTTGCTGGCTGGAAGTAGAGGTTCCAGGGGAAGAAGGAGGCTTTAGCCTGATGTCCTCAAACTCCATTAATAGAATTCAGGGGATCTGACACCTCAAACGGGAAAAAATTGCATCTTTAGGTTTTCTAGCAAGCTAAAATGTCCTTCAAGTATGAAAGAAAGCAACAAACCACAGTTGAATTTATGATATCTGTGATTTTGTCACCATTAAAAATAATAGGTATTTTCACGTCATGTTATTGTCATTACTGAGATCACAAAATGCTGTACGGTCATCACCACTGTGACACTGAGCTAGTTGTTATACCACCTATGGATCTTAGATCTTAAAATATTTAGGTGACTATGTTTCAATATTGTTAGCTTTGTAATAACAAGTAATTCATGGTATGCATTTAAATTTATTATTATAAGGACAGTCCTTAAACTTCACCTGACTGCCACTAAATGGATCTATAGCACAAAATGATTTGAGTCTCTGCCTGTCTGGATCCCTGAATAACTAATTGGATCATTCCTCCTGACTTCCCTCTCCTCTGGTTCCAACTCTGCCACCAATCCCCACACTTACGACATGAGTGAGAAATAAACACAGATCCAGAATGAATTGTTTCAGCATTCCCCAACAGCTCCCACAGGAAGGTAACTAGGAAGTTGACATTCATGTTGAGTTGACATTCTGAAACTCAGTCTTTTAACTCTAACTGGCAGGCATTCACCTGCTGAGTTTCCCCTTTGGTTGTCCGTGACAGCTCTTTAATAGTTCAGCCGAATCAAAGCAACTTACTCCCCAACATCCTCAGACCTAGTACTCCTACAGCTGTATGAAAGTTCAGCCTGTGAAGGGACAGGAACAATCAAGCTGCTGTGGTTCAACAATAACATGTTCAATTGTTCATAAAACTGGCATGGAGTCGAATCTGCCTACATACACCACAGCTGTACAAAAAGACAGCTAACTAGCCCTGCCAGAGAGCACTCAAGAGATCTTTATTGTTTCCTTTCAAAATTAATATGTCCTTCAACACAGAAGCCATAAAATCGACAAAAATATACATGTATTTTAAAAACTGGTTTTAAAATTAGAAAAACATTCCAAGGTGGTCATCAAATTTAGTAATTGAATGAGTTGGGAGAGTATGATTACCAGGGAACACACATACGGTTCTTATTAAACAAGTTTAGCTGGAAATTACTTTCTTATTTCTTTTCTTTTTCTGATTTGTCTAGAAGAACATTCTCCTATGTTTTTCTTTTAATAGGTTTTCTTCTAATGATGTTCTAAGCATTCACTTGCACATTATCAGAAAACAATGAATTTATAAGCTCAATTGGGTTGATGATTATAGAAATTCAGAGCAATATCACATCTATAACATACACTTCTTTTGTATTTTCAACCTATCATTCAGTACCTAATACAGTAATATTATTTGACTTTTAGCCTTTTACATTTTGTAAAGGCAGACAAAATACAATATTTAGCAGTATAGGTTTTCAATTCTTAAATTTCAAGGAATTTTTTAACAACCTAAAATTAACCTTGTTCTTGATGCTCCAATATCTTAAGGGTAGCTTAACGTCTACATTTTTAAAAATTTAACTTATTGTATGAATAGATAATTTAATGTGTATAATGTTGAAACAAGAGTATCACTGGATATTGTATGCATCTAATTTTCTCTTTTGCCTTCTAGAAACCCAGATTCCTTCTCTCAAAACTACTGCTGTTGCCAATTTCTTAAATATATATTCAAAATATATATTCCTTTCATGTGTATATTAATTTTCCACAAAAATATGACATTATACTATAATTATTCTTTGAAACCTTTCTCTTTTTTTAACTTACTAAACTCTTTCCTAGCAATACATAAAGAACTCCCTCCCTCTTTTTTCCCTCTCCTGTATTGTATTCTGAATTTTATGGCTGCACCATGCTCTGTTTAACCAGTTCTTGTTAATGGATATGTAGATTTTCCCAATCTCTTGCTATCACAGTGTTTCAATGAGTTATCTTTTTTTATCCATTCCTCTAATGAAGGGCATCTAGGTTGGTTCCACAGATTAGCTACTGTGAATTTTTCTGTTATAAACATTGATGTGGCTGTGTCCCTGTAGTATGCTGTTTCTAAGTTCTTTGGGTGTAGATTGAGGAGAGGGATAGCTGGGTCAAATGGTGGTTCTATTCCCAGTTTTGCAAGGATTCTCCATACTGCTTTCCAGATTTGCTGCACCAATTTGCAGTCCCCACCAGCAATGTGTCAGTGTACCTTTCCCCCCACATCCTCGCCAACACTTATAGTTGTTTGTCTTCATAATAGCTGCCATTCTGACTGGAGTGAGATGATATCTCAGAGTAGTTTTGATTTTCATTTCTCTAATTGCTAGAGATGATGAACATTTTTCCATATATTTGTTGATTGATTGTATATCACCTTCTGAGAAGTGTCTGTTCAGGTCCTTGGCCCATTTGTTGATTGGGTTGTTTTTAGCTTTTTGAGTTCTTTATATACCCTAGAATTAGTGCTCTATCTGATTGATGTGTGAGGGGTAAAGATTTGCTCCCAGGATGTAGGCTCTCTATTCACCTCACCGATTGTTTCTTTTGCTGAGAAGAAACTTTTAGTTTGATTGCATCCCTTTTATTGATTCTTGGTTTTAATTCTTGTGCTATACACAATGGAATACTACTCAGCAATAAAAGAGAATAAAATCATAAATTTTCAGGTAAATGGATGGAGTTGGAGAAGATAATGCTAAGTGAAGTTAGCCAATTCGAAAAAAAATGCCAAATGTTTTTTCTTATATAAGGTGAGAAAATTTATAGTGGGGTTGGGAGGAGGAGCATGGGAGGAATAGATGAACTCTAGATAGGGCAGAGGGGTAGGAAGGGAAGAGAGGGGGCAGGGGGTTATCAATGATGGTGGAATGCGATGAACTTCATTATCTAAAGTACATGTATGAAGACACGAATTGCTGTGAACATACTTTATATACAGAGATATGAAAAAATTTACTCTATATGTGCAATAAGGATTGTAATGTATTCTGCTGTCATGTATTCAAAAAAACAAAATCAATTTAAAAATGAGTTATTTTTGCCCAATAATGAAATTTTGTACATGTAAGAGTGCCTATCTATTAAATAAATACCAAGGAGCAAAAGTTAAGAGCATTTAAATCTGATATGTACCATAAGGTATTATGATTATATAATGATGTGTTTTGCATTGACCCATGTTGAATTTCTCTATTAGAAAGGAATTTCTCCAAAGAACTTGTAGTGATGCAGAGACTCAGTAACTTGCTTGACCTCTCTGATCCTAGTTAAAGGGCTACGTAGAGAAAATAGACTTAAAGATGGTGACCAGAAACAAATTTGCAAGATGCAATTTTTTTTGTGAAGGGAATAGGTTTCTCAAGCCTATTTGCAATGGGTATGTGTATTTAGGGTGGGAAATGAGAAAGGAGTGAGAAAGGCTGAGAAGAGATGTATTAGTGACATTAAGAGTGTATTGGTGACATTAGTGAGGCCAACCTGGCTGAAGATGCCAGGAAATGCACAGATTAGAGGAGAGCAATACAATGGAGAAGCTCATTGTGCAATTGTGGTAAAACAGAGACTATATGAGACTTAGGTTTGAATTCTGCCTCCAGCACTTTTTAAAACTGTGATCTTGGATACACTAGGATAGCAACTCTTACTTCACAAGGTTGTTTTAAGAGATAAAATGACAATGCACGTGAAAATGCCTGGTAAAGAGTATGAACTTCAAAAATGTGAGTGGAATCCAAGTGAATTTAGATCTCAACAAGTTGAGGCACAAAAGAATACAACTACTGGAAGCTCCCCAGAGCATGAACTCCACAAGATCCCAGGCTAGGTCTGCCTTGTCCTCTCTAAGTCCCCAGTGCTTAGGACTGTAACTAACAAAGAGTACATGCCCAGTGATTATTTATCAAATGCATGAAGTTCAAGTTCAGCTTTATAAAACTGGAAAAGAATAAAGAACTGCAATGAAATAGGCTGGTTAAGCCTGAAGATATGGTTTAGGGAATCATAAAAATAGTCTTAATCGTTATGAGGGAAAACCTAACCATGTAGATAGTCGATGAAAATATGTCAATTGAATAAACGTGAACTTTTCAAAGTGCTTTCAGAAGTTATTTTGTGAAGTGAATAGGCTTCTCAAGCCCTTGTGGAGGAAAAGGAAAAAGTATTTTTATTTGAAATGTATGTATTATGGTGATGTGAACTGTTGACAAATGTATCCCTTATTTTACTTTTCTGTAGTTTTAAACTATTTTTGACCCATGTTTTGATTGGCATAGATTAAAGTGTTCTAGTTCCCTGTGGTTGACCACGTGGTTCTCAGGCCTGCTTTACGTGTTAATGTACCTTATGTCTCAATATGGAAATTCCTCAAGCTTTCTTGATCAGGCATGAAGTTTTCAAAGTTAAATGAGAGAATTTGGCTTAGATGAATGAACTTTTTTGTCCTAAAAATTGTAGAATATTGTCAGTCAGTGAACACACAAGGCAAAGGGTCAAACAAAACAAAACAAAAAACAACCAAACAGAAAAACAGGATCTCGATGTGATCAAAGCCACACGTCACTTGGAAGGTACAATAAACACCTCACATTTATGGAGTATTTGCTGAGGGCCAGGTTTTGCCTACTTGTTTCACTTAATCTTTACAATCCCTGTAAAAAGCTTGTTGGAAATTCTGCCTGGTGTCCAACAGCTGCAAAGGAGGAGAACTTTCTAAGCTTATACCATGTCCCACAGCAGCAAAGTTGCCAACAATAATGGGCTTTGTAAATGTAACTGCTGCCCCAAATCAAAGGACCATCATCCACTGAGTTGAAAGGGGCATTAATCTGGGAATGGTCTTGCAGCAACAAAGACAGGCTGAGATAATGTCGTGTTTGACTCTGAAGGCCAAGGTCTGTATGACCATAGCCTGAGTGGTTAAGGCTCCATTGAGCAGGGCTTCTTGTTTGACTTTTTCCCCTCTAGAGGATCAGTTCTCACTTCCTTCATTGGTGACACTCTGACTCCTTTCTATTTTCTGCTTCAGTTGTGAACTGGCCCAGGCAATTTGGAAGTATCCAATTTCTAGGTTCTTGTTATCAATATTGGATGTACACTAAGAGTCAGAGGTAGGTGAAAGCCATAGCTCTCCAAGCCATGACCACATGATAGGTAATAGAAGCATGACGCAGAAAAACTCTGCTACCTCACATTTACTAACAAGCAGATATAAAAGCATGCAACTTGACTCCAGGTCTTTGCACTTTTATTTTATTTATTTACTTATTGGTACCAGGGATTGAACCCAGGGACACTTAACCACTGAGCCACATACCCAGCCCTATTTATTTATTTATTGGTACTGAGGATTGAACCCAGGGGTGCTTAGTCAATGAGCAATATCCCCAGCGATGGGAAGGCGGCCAGTGCCTGGTTAGAGGGTTCTTCTTCCTGCTCAGGAGGGTGTATGTCACCTAAGAAATCAAAGTCTAGAATAATTAGTGAAGAACAAAAGACAAAGTCAGAATTAGTTTTAAAGGATGGAGGACCAGATAGGTTCAGTCCACATGGGAGATGGAGATAGAATGACTCTATGGTGTATTTAAAAGGGTACATCAAAGGCAGGGATAAGGTTTGGGGGGTGGAGTCTTGCTTCCTGATGTCTTGCAGATTGATTGGCATCTTGGAAGGTCACACCCATCTCAGAGGGGCTGTGTGGCTACAGCAGGTCATCCCATTTTGGGTGCTGTGTGGTGGGACTTTTGGCAGAGCTTGAATAGGGCTCACAAAGTGTATGGACAGTCAGCCGGAGGAAGTGTCCACTGGAAGTTCCCAGACACCTATTTGTTAAGCTGCGATGCCGATGTAGTCCACATACAACCCACCCACAGATGGCTCTCGACACCCAGTGCTTTCTTATGTTTTATTTGGATACAGGGTCTTGCTAAGTTGCTCAGGGCCATGAAGTTGCTTACACTAGCTTGGAACTCACAATCCTCCTGCCTCAGCCTCACAAACCACTGGGATTACACCACCACACCTGGCTCTTTGATCTTTTAGATGTGTCAATCATTCCCTGTTTGAAGGATACTCTGGGGCCAAATGCAACAATATCCTATAGGCAGTGTTCAGGTAACCTCATGGTTGCCATCAGGTTAGAATTTTTCAAAGCAGCAGAAAACTTTTTTGGAACTTTTTTATTTAGGAACCGAACCTTGGGAACCATTTTGATGTGCCAAGGAATTTATATTCTCTAATCCTGTTCATTCAAGGACAGGCTGCATTTCTACACTATTCTGTAGAGGGGGTTGGCAAATCGTGAAACAGGCCAAACACAGCCTGTGTCTGTTTTTATAAATAAACTTTTATTGGTACCCAGCCATGCCAGTTTATTTACATACTGCCTACAGCTGTCAGTAATTGTGCATTCCCCCCAAACCAAAAAGCCTGGAGAGATTTGGGGGGAAAGTCATTTTACAAAGAAGATACAAAGTTAACTTGATCTCTAAGTTGCATGTGGACTGAAGGTGAAATTACTAGCCTAAAATGAAGAAATTGTATTACCTAAGGCTATTCAGATAAAAATAAATTTTAAAAAGCCGCTTCCCTCAATTCTTCTTGCTGAAAATGAAAAAGTTAAAGGTTTCACAGTTTCTGCACCATGTAATCCGATCTTGGTGCTGTCAGTGTCTTAATAGTGTATCGATTGGCTCACACTTCAGCTATCTTTAAAGAAGCATTATTACTCTGTTGGGCCAAACATGAAAAACTACTTTTAAAGACCTTTTTAAGGGCTTTTTGATTTTTCAAAAGCTTCTTCGGGGCTTATTGAGCTTCTCCGGCTGCTGGAATTAACTCTACAAAGCTCTTTCTCAGACAGTAAATTCATCTGAAGCTGGCAAATTGTCAATGACTCACAGGGGAAAGATAAGGGGCCCTTGAGATAAATTAATGTGGTGATTAGTTACACGTACACCTGTATTTTTAGGCTCTAAGCAAGAGCATTTTTGCTACCATAGCATTGGAAACTCATGATAGTTATCAATAGTCATTAAAAATATGTGAAGTTGACTCCAGTACTAAGGGGCAGGAAGTCAGGAGAAAAGAAGATGGACAGTAAAAGTTAAAACTTTTAGTGCATAAAGTAACATTATACCTCTTTTCAATTGTTGAAATGACTGGAAAGCTGAATAAGACAAAATCTTCATTTATAGTTTCCCGTGATTTATTCATTGTCTATATCTCCTTTATGCAATCATTACAAAAGCATCAGAATAATTTTTATTGAATGCTTAGAAAAAGATCTGTTGTTCATACATGAAAATGTTACCACTTTGGGTGACTGTGCTGTGCTTGTGTCTTTTTTCTTCTTTTCAGAATCTGTTTCATTCATTTTCTCCATTAAGTGTACATTTCTTTGGAATTGCTTTTGCTCCTTACTATGTTCTAGGAAAAGTCACTTCACCGCCCAGACCTGATTCTGCCATCTCAAAACGAAGATAACAATAGGACCTACCTCAAAAGGCTGCGGTAAGCACTATGTCAAACTGCATGGGATGACTAATACTGGACCATTTGTTTTTGGTTTTTTTTTTGCCTGTGAAAATGGCAACAATGAAATGACTCAACATAAATAAATGGATCATGAATTATTCAACATTTACTTAAAACACTAAGTAAATGTTTAGTATTGTGCCTCACAAATACTAGGCACTCAGGAAATATTAGCTATAAAGGAATTCTAAGAAAACACAAAGAGAACAAATTTAGAAATAGAGAAAACATAATGTACAATTTTTAAAAGTCAGGTTTATTGAGGTGTAATTTATGATATTGTGGAGTTCCATAGAGTTTTACAAACCTATGCAATTGGGTGACCACTGTCATGGTATAGAACAGTGCTATCACTCCCCCAAATCCACTGTGTCCCCTTGTAATCGATTCACAGAACCTGGCACCCACTAATCTTTCTTCTGTCTTTGTAATTTTGCCTTTACTATGGATCCCCAAGTATGTTCTTTTGCCTCTTCCTGGTGTGGACAGACGTCGCCCCTTCAGAGGCAGAAAGGAATCCTCATCCCTTTGACCAGCCCTGGTTCAGTTACTTCAGGAAAAGCCCCTTTACACTAACTCCCCGTGACAAGTCTTTGGTCCTCCTCATTGTTTACTGAGTGAAATCTGGACTCCTTTGCTTGCCAAATAAACCCTTCTTCACCTGAGCCCATACACATTTGAACAGTATAATTAATAAAATTCAATAATTTGATGCACATGAAACCCATACTCGCCAAGTAGAGAACCTGGATCCCTTGCAAACACAGGTCACTTGTTAGCCTTAGAACACATTCCAACAAGTTCCAAAGCATCAGAGAGAGGCTGCTTCACATAAGTGGAAAGATCCACATGCTTAGAGACTCCCTGCCTTTGTTTGTATACTGACCAGATTCCTCTTACCATGGCCCACTTACTTGACCTCTCTGTGCCTCAGTTTCCTCATGTGAGACTCGAGAGCTTTGGGTGAGGAGCACTGTTGTTCCTCAGTGGCACCATAATCCCCACAGCTGCTGTGCCTTTGTGCTTGCTGTTTCTGCTTTTGGACCCATGTTTGTCTTCTCCATGCTGGTCCACCTGGAAATTCCCATCAACCATGGTGTCTCAGAATCAAACTCTGGATTTCTTTGGTAGCCCTTGGGCTCCCTCTGCCTTTTTGAAAGACAGAAAATCTATCTGGTAACTTTATTGGATGGAAGTTAATGGGATTCCCATCTTCCCACTGTGACTCTCTGAATAGGAACAGCATCTCACTCTTAACAAGTGTTACTGAGCATTAATGCATTTATTTCCATAACAATTCTGTGACCTGGGTACTATTATTTGCCCCATCTTACAGATAAGGAGGAGATGAAGGCACAGAAGGTTGTGTAATTTGCCCAAATTCACCAAGCTACAGAATAGTTAAGATAAATTTCAAATTTAAGAATTCTAGTTTTAGTGTCCAAATTTTCATCAATATGCTGCAGTAAGAGTAGCTTGACTAAATAAAAGCTATAGACCAATGCTTCTCAATGTAATTGTGTGTATGAATCACCCGGGGACCTTGTGAAGCTGCACACTCTGATTCAATACCTGTGAGTTTCACCAAGATCCCAGTCAATGCTTCTGGTCTTGGGACCACACTTCAAGAAGCAAGGCTCCAGATGAGTGGTTCAAAGCTTTGCGGATATTTGTCTTAAGACCCTTTTACACTATTAAATATTATTGAATATGTTTATGTGATTGTGTTTGCCAAAATTTACTGCAACAAAATTAAACCTAAGAAATTAAAAAAGTATTTTAAATATTTAGCTGGGCACAGTGGTGCATACTATTAATCTCAGAACTTGGGAGGCTGAGGTAGGAGGATTGCAAGTTCAATGCCAGCCTCAGCAACTTAGTGAGCACTTGTCTCAAAATAAAAAAAATAGAAAAGGCTGGGGATGTGGCTCAGTGGTAAAATATTTCCAGATTTAATCCCCATTGCCAAACATATACATGTATATGTGCATATATATGCATATATATATATATATACACACGTATATGTATAAACATGAACATATATACATATTATATGTATATAAACATATATACACATATATGTGTATACATACATATATATTTATATTTTATATACATATAAACATATACATATATACATAAACATAAAATTATATAAACATACACACACATATATACACATATACACACACATTTAAACATATATACATACACATATATATTTAAAGTATTTAAATATATATATATATTTAAAATATTTAACCAAACCCCATTATACATTAACATTAATATGTTTTATTAAAAACTACATTTCCAAATAAAAATCAGTGATAAAATCTTCAATGTTTCACAGTTCTAAAAAAAATTAAAATATGTGGTTTAATAGAAGATAACTGCATTTTCAAATCTGCTGCTTTTTTAATAGATTTTTTAAAAAATAAATGACAGCGGAATGCATTACAATTCTTATTACATATATACAGCACAATTTTTCATATCTCTGGTTGTATATAAAGTATCTTGACACCAATTCGTGTCTTCATACATGTACTTTGGATAATGATGTCTCTCACTTTCCACCATCCTTGCTAATCCCCTGCCCCCTTCCTTTTCCTCCTACCCCTCTGCCCTATCTAGAATTCATCTATTCCTCCCATGTTCCTCCTCCGTACCCCACTATGAGTCATCCTCCTTATATCAGAGAAAACATTCAGCATTTGTTTTTTTGTGATTGGCTAATTTCACTTAGCATTATCTTCTCCAACACCATCCATTTACCTGCAAATGCAATGATTTTATTCTCTTTTATTGCTAAGTAAAATTCCATTGTATATATATGCCACATTTTTTTATCCATTCATCCACTGAAGGCCATCTTGGTTGCTTCCACAATTTAGCTATTGTGAATTGTGCTGCTATAAACATTGATGTGGCTGTGTCCCTGTAGTATGTTGTTTTTAAGTCCTTTGGGTATAGACCGAGGAGAGGGATAACTGTGTCAAATGATGGTTCCATTCCAAGATTTCCAAGGAATCTCCATACTGCTTTCCATATTGACTGTACCAATTTGCAGTCCCACCAGCAATGTATGAGAGTACCTTTTTCTCCACATCCTTGCCAACACTTATTGTTGTTTGTCTTCATAACAGCTGCCATTCTGACTGGAGTGATATGATATCCTAGAGTAGTTTTGATTTGCATTTCTCTAATTGCTAGAGATGATGAGCGTTTTTTCATATATTTGTTGATTGATTGTATATCCTCTTCTGAGAAGTGTCTGTTCAGGTCCTTGGCCCATTTGTTGATGGGATTATTTGGTTTTTTTGGTGCTTAGCTTTTTGAGTTCTTTATATACTCTAGAGATTAGTGCTCTACCTGATTGATGTGTGTGGGGTAAAAATTTGCTCCCAGGATGTAGGCTGTCTGTTCACCTCACAGGTTGTTTCTTTTGCTGAGAAAAAAACTTTTTAGATTGAGTTCATCTCATTTATTGATTCTTAGTTTTAATTCTTGTACTACAGGAGTCTTATTAAGGAAGTTGGGGCCTAATCCCACATGATTAGGATTAGGGCCTACTTTTTCTTCTATTAGATGCAGAGTCTCTGGTTTAATTCCTAGGTTCTTGATCCACTTGGAGTTGTCAAATCTGCTTCTTTATTCAATCTCTTTTTGATACAACATGACCTGGAGTGTCCTTAAAACTCCATCACATACCCAAGAGAGAATTCAAGTCCCAAAAGCAGACAGCATCATTGTATTATCATAAGAAGAGTTTTAATCCTAAACACTCCTCCGAAAAGTTCTCAATGCTCCCACCAAGTGTTGCCAGACTTCACTTTGAAGACCACTGCTCTAGACCACTCTAAAGAATCAATCCTACCATAACCTGAGAATTGTTACATTCCTTGTAGAATAAGGCCTTGTTGTTTTTTTCCTTTTCTGACTTGCAAAATTCTGTGAGAATTCTCTTTCCGAATCCAGAATATGTTCCTTTTTCCAGTTGCAAATTATACCCTCATCTTTATTTTATGATGGTACATGATTATGGTTTCAGCATGGATTAGAATCTCTTCTGAAAACCAGTACTCTGTCTAGAGAGAATATTTGATGTAGAAGAACATCAAAAGAAAAAACATATTTTATTGATTCCCAAGATTCTAAAAATTGCTTTAGAATAAATCATCCCAATCTAATACATCAATTTCAAGTTAGCATGATTTTCCTTTACATGTATTTATTACATTTATCTTTCATGTTTTTGCCCATAGTTCCATAATGTTTAAAATACAAAATGTAAACTTTTTGAAATCACTTGATATATTTAGTATCATACATCAATGTCTCTTCTTGTGTTTCTTCTTCTTCTTCTTCTTCTTCTTCTTCTTCTTCTTCTTATTATTATTATTGTAACCAAAATACCTCATAAGAACAACTTAGAGGCTGAAAGATTTATTTTGTCTCATGGTTGCAGAGGATTCAGTCCATGGTCCTCAGGCTCTAAGGCAGAAGCATCATGGCAGAGGTCAAGGGGGAGAAAATGAGCTGAGTTCATGGCAGAGAAAGAGGTGTTGGGGGAAGGGAAGTAAAAGGGACCAGGGACAGATACATACAGTCTTCATGTGTCCCCATTCCCCTACTGACCTACTTCCTGCAAACATGCCCCACCTGCCTACAGTTACCATCCAATAGTACAATCAGCCATCAATAGATTATTCCTGCAAATGAATTCATCCACTGATGAGGTCAGAGCCCTAACCTTTGCCTAAAAGCCTTACCTATGAACGTTGCTGTATTGGGCATCATACTTTCCATACATGAGCATTTTGTGGGGGACATTCCAGATCCAAATCATAACACCTCTGTCCTTTTTTATACTTACTCTTTTGACTACATTTCCAGCATATGACAAGTAAATATCTACCACTCAGGAAAACTTTCAGTAGGCTCATAGGTTCCTTGACCTAAATTTTCCTTTGAGCTCTGAAATGTTTCTTCATTCCTGTTTGGCATGGTATCAACCTGACTCCTATATTCTATTACAGAGTTATGCCCACTGGCAATTTTTTTTTAATCATCATGTCAGGGATAGGCAGATATTGCCTTACCAGTTAAGCCTCTAGGTTTCCTCTCTGGAAAGTATATCTCCTCAAGTTGTGATGCTCTCATTTCACAGAATCATAGACTCTCAAGATGTGGTCTTCAGAGTGGTATAGCAGGCACCACCTAGGAGTTTTTTAGAAATGCAGAATCTCAGGAGTCACCAAGACTTAGCACACTAGAAATTTCATTTTAACAAGATTCTAAAAGATGAATGTGCATATGACAGTTTGAGAAGTGGTGCTCCAAAACAGCCTCCTCCCCCCGTGCAGAAATCCTGTCTGCAGCACCCTCGACCTGTCACTCCCCTTCCAGCTTTGGGATGTTATACTCACTTCAGAACAATGATTCCCAACTTTGCACATTAAAATCACATGGGGATATTTTTAAAACCCCAGTGCTAACACCTCATCCCTGACCGATTAAATCAGAATCTCTGCCAATGGAGCTCAGGTATCAGGGTTTTATGAAGTCCCCCCCAAGTGATTCTAGTATGCAGCCAAGCTTTGAACTCCTGATGGAGAGGCATCCATTTGCATCTTAAGCTATCTACTTCTTTCCTTGCTTTGATTTCCTGTGAAAATGCAAATATGCCCTCAGAAAGGCAAAACTGTTATCTCTCATTTACACTTTGCTTGGAAATAGGTTTTTTTTATCAGCATAAATAATTTATTGCAAACTGTCTAATATCATAAACTCGTAGTCTTGACAATTCACACAGGAGTATTCTAGGATGAGGAAGCAGGAGTAGAGGGCCAAGATGAAAGTGGAGGATGGAAAGATGGCTACTAAGGGCCACAGGTCCTTTCTGCCTGGCCTGTCTTTGGTTAACTAAGCTACCTTGAGTAGTAAGGAGCTAGGATAGGACAAGGGCCAAATTCTCCTTTGTCCAGCCTGCTGCAGGTATCTGGCCCTTCCTGCTGCTTCCTCGCCTATGGGACTGTGGGGTGAAGGAGGTGTGGGGAGATAAGAAGTGCTGTCGTTGCCAGGACTGTGGGCTCTATCAGCAGAGAATGGGGTCCCCATCTAATTCTTGGCCTGATAGATGTATGAGAAATTTTCTCATGTCCTGACTTGCTGGCCTCAAAATTTACCAGTGGTTTTCTTCAACTCTATAATCCTCTTAAAATTATTTTTAACATTACTATTTAATAAGCTGAGACCTGGATTATTATTATTATTTTGCAAAATTTAGGTAAAAATTATTCTGTTGATACCTTTTTAGTTTTTAAAATTTCTAGTTTTATTTAGATAGTGCTGTAATAGATAGAGGTGTTGTTTGGAAATGTATTACTCATGTCAACAGTAATTCTAAATACATAGTCAAAAATTTGAGACATGAAAGAATGTTATTCTAAAAGAAAAATCAAATTACTACCCATAGTCATATTAATGTACTATTAATAATTATGTGACACAAAACAAACCCTAAGTAATAAATAAAATTGGAGGCTCCAACATTTTAGATTCCAATGAGTATCATCCACATATCACAATTTAGAAAATTTGCAGCTTACAAATTCTCCTTTATGTATATTTGTTTTGCAAACTAAATAATTTTTCAAGATAAATAAGTCTAATTAATTTAGATGCTTGAGGATAAAATCTCATCACGTCTTCTCCCTCATATTCCCTGCTAGCCTAGACTTCAAATTTGGATAAACATAATAGAGTGTGGTTGAATAATGAATCTGACACATAAGATAGACTTCTAGATGCTTTAGGGATTTGGAAAGTTGTTTCTCAGTTGTTTAAATGTCTCAGTGGGTACTCTTTAGAGATAACTTGCTAGTAAAGTTTGCTCTTTAGACTAAACAAATATTGAAGGAAGAAGGGGTTGTGTTTTGGGTGCCTGACAAGAAACAACTTCAGAATATTTCTTTTTTTTAAATTTAAATTTTTTTAGTATAGTGAGAACCTGAGTTTTACCCTCTGAACAGATACATTTTAAGTGTATAGTACAGTATTTTTATCTATAGGGCAATGTTGTACAGCAGATTTCTAAAACTTGCATAACTAAATCTTTATATTCATTGATTAGTAACTCCCTCTTTACCCTCTCTCCAGTTGCTAGTAACCTCCATTCTATCCTCTGCTTCTCTGTCTAACTACCTCATATAAGTAGAGCCATGCAGTTTGCATTCTTATGTGACTGTTTTGTTTTTTTTTTTTCACTTAGCAGAAAGTCATCAAGGTTCATTGAACATTGTTGCAAATTCCAAATTTTCTTCTCCTTTTCTTTTGTAAGGCTGAATAACATTAATGAAATAATATTTTCTTTATCCATCCATCTTATCTCCTTACTATTCAAGGTAGCTTAGTTAACCAACTTTAAATACTGCCTACTGCTTACAAGCCAGGTACCTGCAGTGGGCTGACCAAAGGAGAATTCATCCCTTGTCCTATCCCAGATCCTGACTACTCAAGGTAGCTGAGTTAACCAAGGACTGGCCAGCAGCAGCAGGCTGGACTTCTGCCCTCAGTAGCCATCTTCACATCCTCCACATCCTTTATCCCTGTATCTGCTGAGGGACATGTAAACTATTTCTACCTCTTGTCTATTGTGAGATAGGGCTGCAGTAGACATGGATAGAACATGTACTTTGACTTTCCAAGAAAATGTGAGAGAAGATGGAGAACACTTTTTGAAGTATATTTTTTCCTAAGTATAATTTTTTTCTTCCATTAATCTGATTATTTGTATTTTTATTTTAATATCAATTTTGGTACATATATTCTACTTCTTTCACTGGCTTACATTTTCATTTCATTTTGATAATGCTGATCTTTGTATTTGAATCACATTAATTGAAATTAAGGTAACAGTTTAGCTTGAGTGCTCTTTTCTTAAGAAAAGTTTCTATTTTCAAATTAAACCACTTTCCTAAAATTAAAAAGAAAGATAAAAATTTCAGTCATCCACCAAATAAATCTTTCATATGAATTCAGATTTTCTAAAGAAAGGTATACCTGTGACAAGCCACCAGTTGGATGGATGATATTATTTATCTATTTGTCCTGTTGTTAAATGACAAAGTGGTTAAAATTTGAAACCATGCTCTCAAAAGTGTGAGCTAACTCTGTAGACCTTTTGGAATACATGTAACCATGTTCCTGTTCTCTACATCTTCCATATCTATTCTTTTCTCCATTCTTAATGGGTTTTCTTGATTTTAGGGTCTCTTTGTCCTACTTTCCTTCTATATAATTCTCCGCTGCTTGGCAAAGTCCATCTGCACCCAAGCTCACCCACATGAGTGGGAACACATGGAGTGCCAAGACCTGTACTCATACATGGGGCACACATACATATATGCACACAGTTGTGATATTGCTACGGGCTGCTTTTCACCTCAGTGTAAGTGGGTAGTTTAAGTTGTATGCACATATGTGTTTTAAATGAAACCCAAAGAGCCTGGGGCCAGAGTGTGATTAAAGCCATTCCTCTCTATTCACCAAAACAAAACAAAACCTTTCAGGAATGCCTACTACATACGAGTCAGAGTTTCCTTCTCAGAGTCTTCTTCACAGGATTTCCCATCATCTGGACTCAGATCACTTTGTTCTATCCCTTCAGCCGACATCAGAGCCCTAAGGCATTTCCCTGGGATAAGTTTTAGGGTCTGGACACAATTGAGGAGAATGTGCCTTGGGCTGCCATGCCCAAACATGGACATGAGAATGGCCACACTAGGAAGGATCTTATGCTCTACCAGTTTGCCGCAGCCCGGCTGGCTGGGCAAACTAACCAGGGGATGACGAATAACTTGTGTACGTTGATACAGCAGGAGTAGGAGCCGTTTATTGCAGGACAGGAGCAGTATTTATACATTCCACACAGCTTATCTAATTAGCATAAACTAGATACATCAGTCAACCAATAAGGAATCTCCACACTTAATGACTTGCTTTTGTTACTTCTCAAACCACTCCCTCTGGCATTTTGCCAGGCACCATCCAGACTTGTTTACCAACTCTAACATTCCCCTGGCAAAATGCCGGGTGTTATTTTGACTAGTTTACAGACTCTAACACCAGTTTAACCCCAGAAACTGATGTCAGAGGCACAATGTGACTCATCCAAGACAGCTAATAAGTAACGAAGAAGAAAAACAGGGGCCATGAAAAGCAAGCATACTGGATAAATTAAGAGGTACTAAAACTTGAGGAAAATATGAATGAGCCAGTTGTTCCCAGCAGCAGCTAAGACGGAATAGTGTCTCACACTAGTTGTGGGTGTTTTCTGTTTTTATTTTATTTTTAATGGCTCATGCATTATTTGTACCCAAAGAAAATCTCTGTCTACCTTTAGAGAGGCATTGTTCTTTGTCCTAAGATACAATCCTTGATTTACCATTATTTCCAGGTCACGTGGAAGATCAGAATCAAAACTTTAACTCAACCTCAAGCTTATTTGCTGTCCTAGTAATAATCCACCATGCTTCTGGAGTTCCACTCTGTCGGCAGGGGTGGAGCGTGGAGGGTGGAACTTAGACTGTGTCTGTGATAAACGTGACAGTTCTGGAATGAAATAAAGTGATGATCAGTAGGTGCCAAGCATGTGGTATACAGAGGGCTCTGGGTTGCCCCATCCGATGGGCACAACCTTCCAAATAGGAGTTCCCATTGTTCAGGGAAGGAAGCTGAAGGTAGTTCTCCTCCTTAATTGTTGATCATTCTTCATGTTATCAATTAATTAAAACACAAATCTAAGCCATCCTCTTGTAACTCAGGAATTTCCTGTAGAACTCCCTCGTTCTTACTTCCTCCCACCAGTACCATCATCCTGATGTGCCCCCAGCTTCTCTGACTTCAACCTTTTCCTTTGACACCTTTTATCCCCTGGACTGGGTGCAAACCACTCCTGCCCCAGTATAGCTATTTTTCACTTCCCTGACACCTTCCACTTGGTGACACTGATCCAACCATATAGTTGTCCCTTTGTATCCATGGGAGACTGGCTCCAAAACTTCCTGCAGATAGATACCAAAGCCCACATGTGTTCAACAGGGGCTTGTACACAATCTATGCACATCCTCCTGCATACTTTAAACTGTCTCTAGATTACTTATAATACCTAAGACAGTGTAAATGCTATGCAAATAGGTGTTATTCTGTATTGTTTAGAGAAGAATGACAGGTAAAAGAAGTCTGTAGATGCTTGGCACAGTTGCAATTTTAAAAACTATTTTCAAAGCCAAGGATACAAAAGGCCAGCTGCACTTTCAAGTCCTTTAGTCCTTTCTTCCTTCTTATTTATCCCCTTAAGAAACACACAAATGAAGATAAAAATCAAACTCAGACTGGAAAACTATCCTTTGATTCTTCTCACAGTTTTTCCTCTTGGCATCAAAAAGATGCATTTATTTGCATCATTGCTGAACAACACACCAATCCTCCGCTTCCTCCTCTCACCTGGTCTTCCCACCCTCCCTCCTCACGCCTCCCCCTCCCCGTTTCCGCCGTCTGGGTGCGCTGGATATGGCCTGCCTGGAAACTCTGAGTGTCTGCTGCCTACAGCCTTCTCAGAGGCAGGAATTGCTTTTGCCCTGTGTCCTGTGAGGCTGTGTGTGTGTGCTAAATGTTGCTTTTTTTTTTTTTTTTTGGTCAAGAGACTACTGCTTTCCAGCTTCAAAGTTTTTCTGAGAACAAACCTTTTATAAGCCTTCTTTTTATTTTTAATGAGTGACATCAGTCTGATCTGGCAAAAGCAAAGGGGTTCTTTTTGTGGAAACTGAGACTGTGAGCCCAGGACAAACTGAGACATCATTTTATCTCATTTTTTCACTCTATGGAAGAGAGATCTAAGGTCTCTAGAGGCCAGTGGAATCTCCAAAGTCCCACTGACAATTAATGACAGGGCTGCGAGTAGAGTGCAGATTTCTTGACCTCTACTCCATGAAGATTTCCTTGCTGCTGTGTCATTTCACCAAAAAAAAAAAAAAAAAAAAAGTCCTGTATTTTGAAATTGCATGCTAGCTCTGTAAACAGATGCTTTTTAGAAAGGCATGGAGTTGCATGTGGCTACTTTGGGCCTCCCTTATTGTGTTGGGTGTGGTTTGCACTTCTCTAGAGGTCAGATTCCCTTGGAGAGTCTCTAACACCTTCAACACATGCATATTACACTCTCCTTGGGCTTCCAGGAAGATGGTTGCTCCTTGCTCTTTTTCTTGAGTGTTCAATCAGGCAGATCTCCATGGAAACATGTAATCGGTGAGGTCTGCTTTCTGTGACTTCCCCACTGGGAGTGCTCATCTCAAGTTTTCTACTGTCTCCTTCTTCCAAGGTGTTCCATCTGTTTCTCTTTTCTTGGTTTCCTAGGCCCCATCATTCTTTTGGTCCCACCAAGTATTCCACCTAGACGGCCCTCTGCTCTTTTAAAATTCATTCAAAATTTCTTATAACTCAAAGACATTCCAGTGATCAAAATTATATGCAGTGAAAAACAATGCAATACCAATTTCCTCCATTCACCCATTTATCCCAGCCCCCCGGGTCCCCTTCCCATACTCAGTTAACACCTGGATTTTACTCTGAATTTTGCTTTGGTCACTTTGTTCCATTTTAGCGCATGATGTTTGAGAGTCATTATTTTAAAATAGTTGCATAGTGCTCCATTTTTTTCCTAGTTTCTCCTCTAGTGATGGATATGTATATTGCTTCCTGGGTTTTGCTATTACAAACAACCCATATCTTATATTCTGAACTTTATCTACCACAATTTCCCCTTCCCAAATCACAATTAAGCTCGTAGTACCTGAAGTAGATCCTGGAGCTGCTATTCTAGGTGACAATTAAATTAGCTAATAAACTAGTTCTTGTCATTGTTTAATAGGTACAATATCGAGACCCTCTTTCCTTCCTTTTCATAAAGAATACATTCATTTTAAAAGAGACCACATGGATAAAAATTCTTAAAACATCTCTTCATCTCCTGTGCATTTTGGGGTAGAAGGGCTATAAGCCACAGACAAGTCAAGCATTTAACCTATGGGTGTGTTTCTAATGGTACAAGTTTCACAAAAGCCATGAGGAAATAAGTGAGACATTTGGGGACAGTTGGGCTTGTTGGGTCCTCTTAAACATAATACAGGGTATTCCAAGTGAGAAGTGTATCTCAGGTTTAGACTTGAACATCACCTTGTCTGATGCTGTCAGAGAAGAAAATACACAACAAACTCCAAACCTTCTTCCTGTGGAGATGCAGGTGTCCACACCTTCTTCTGAAGGGAGCAGCCAGTTGGAAAAGCTCTGAGCTCTCCCTCACGTCATATGCAAACATCGAGCTTGTGTCCAAATGTGGAAGGTAAACAATAAAGCTTTTAGAAAAAAGCTTGGTATCTTCCCAGTCTTGGGTTAAGTAAATACTTCTTAAACAGAACATAAAAAGTGGTAGCCATAAATGGAAAAAAATGAGTAATTGTACTACATTAAAACTAGGATTTCTGTTCATTAAAAATCATCATTAAGAGAATTAAAATACAAGACAAAGTGGGAAAAATATTTTTGATACAGGTTGAGTATCCCTTATCCAAACTGCTTGGGACCAGAAGGATTTCAAATTTCAGATTTTGAAATATATATATATATATTTTTCAAAATATGTATATATATATGTATATATATATATATATATATATATATATATATATATATACACACACACACACACACACACATATATATATATATAAAATGAGGCATCCAGGGGATGGGACCCAAGTCCAAACACAAAATTCATTTATATTTCATGTATTTCTTATATACATAAATAAAGGTAGTTTTATACAAATAAATAAATCTATTCATTAAACAAAGTTACATGGTATGGAATTTTCCACTTGAGGCATCATGCTGTTGCACAAAAAGTTTTGGATTTTGTAGAATTGGGGATTTGGGATTCTCAGATGAGATTGCTCAACCTGTATTGATGTATAATCATAACACAAAACTTCTCTGACTGTATCCAGAATACATAAGGGGCTTCTAAATCAAAAAGAGATAGATAACCCAACAGAAAAAACAAATGAGCCAAAGACTTTAATAGGTACTACACAAAATAGGGTACACAATAATAAACAAACAGGTAAGGTGGCACTTGACTTCATTAGTTAACCACAACACTACATTACTCAGATGCACCAGGAAGACTCAAAGGAGAAGGACAAACAACACAAGTGTTGGTGAGAGTTCTGAGTGGCCAGAGCTCTCATGTCCTGTGGTGGGAGTGTATTTTGGTGCAGTCACATTGAAAAACTACTTGACAATATCTTCCAAACCTAAACATATGTGATTCTGCTCACAGGGCATACACAACAGAAACGTATGCATCTGTTTGCCAAAGACACACACAAGAATTATCAGCAACAGACTGAATAATCATGTGTTTATAAAATGGAATATTATACAACAATTGTATATGAACAAACAACTTGCAGGAATTTCTCAAACACAATGTTGAGTAAAGCTGGATAGACATAAACAATTACATTACTTTTTGATTCCACTTATGTGAAGTTCAAAACTAGATCCGACTAATGTAGGTGTCAGAAATCAGGAAAAAGATTACCTATGTCGCTGTGAAGTGGGTTACAAAGAGGAGGACTGGAAAAGGTTTTAGGATCTGGCATTGTTCTATTTCTTGATCTGAGGGCTTATTATATGAGTTTGTTCACTTTGTGAAAATCCAATGATCACACACTTGGAATTTATTCATTTTTACACTTCATTAAAGGGTTTACATTAACTCAGAATATACAAAGAACTCAAAAAACTTAACAACACATAAAGACAAATAATCCAATCAGTAAAGGGGTTCTAAATAGAAACTCCTCCTCAGAAGAAACACAAATGGTCAATAAATATATGAAAAATAGTCAACATCTCTAGCAATCAGGGAAATGTAAATCAAAATTACACTAAGACTTCATCTCACTCCCATCAGAATGGCAACGATCAAGGATATAAACAAAGATAAATGCTGGAAGGTTATGGAGAAAAAGGCACATTTATCCATAGCTGCAGACTAGTGCAACTACTCTGGAAAGCAATATGGAGATTCCTCAAAGAAACTAGGGATGGGACCACCATATGATCCAGCTATCATACTTCTTGGTGTTTTCCCAAAATATCTAAAAAATCAGCATATTACAGCAGTACAGCCACCTCAATGTTTACAGCAGCACAATTCACAATAGCTAAATTATGGATCAACCCAGACGACTGTCAATAGATGAATGAATTAAGAAATTGGAACACATATGTGTGTGTGTGTGTGTGTGAGCGTGCACACACACACCCCAGTGAAGTGCTAATCAGCCATAAAAAGATTAACATTAAACAGGGATGAGAGGTGAGAGGGAAAGGGAGAGAGAAGGGAAATTGCATGAAAATGGAAGGAGACCCTCATTGTTATACAAAATTACATATAAGAGGATGTGAGGGGAAAGGGGAAAAAAATCAAGGGAGAGAAATGAATTACAGTAGATGGGGTAGAGAGAGAATATGGGAGGGGAGTGGGGATAGTAGAGGATAGGAAAGATAGCAGAATACAACAGTCACTAGTATGGCAATATGTAAAAACGTGGATGTGTAACTGATGTGATTCTGCAATCTGTATACGGGGTAAAAATGGGAGTTCATAACCCACTTGAATCAAATGTATGAAATATGATATGTCAAGAGCTTTGTAATGTTTTGAACAACCAATAAAAAATAATGAAATAATGGCATTTGCTGGTAAATGGATGGAAATGGAGAATAACATGCTAAGTGAAATAAGTCAAACTCAGAAACTTGAAGATCAAATGTATTCTCTGATATGTGGAGCTAGAATAAAATAAAAGAACGGGGGAGGGAAGGACAGAATAACATAACGGTAAAGGGAAGATCAGTAATGTAGAAGGAGATCAAGAGACAAAGGGGAGGGATGGGTAAGGGAAGGCAATGCAGAACGAACCCTTTAAAAATTATGTTATGTGTATATATAAATATACCCCAGGGAACTTCACCTTTATCCATAGGTACAAAGAATCAATCAAATATAAATAAATAGATGAGTGAAAGGAAATCTAGTAGAGAAGAGGAAAGAGAATGGGAGGGGAAGGGAGGATGGGATGGGATAGGGGGATCATGAACTGAAACGGAATTCAATGCTTGCATGAGTTTGTTGAGATGAACCCAATTACTATGTGTAACTATAAAGTGCTAATAAAAAAATATCTGTTACCAGGTACAGTGGCACACACCTGTAATCCCAGGGGCTTAGGATGCTGAAGCAGGAGGATCACGAGTTCAAAATCAGCCTCATGCAAAGCGAGGTGCTAAGCGACTCAGTGAGGCCCTGTTTCTAAATAAAATACAAAATAGGACTGGGGATGTGGCTCAGTGGTAGAAAGCCCCTGAGTTCAATCCCTGGTATGCCCCTCAAAAAGTTTACATTAAAATAGAAGGCTGGAGAAACACCTGTTTACCCAACTACACTATAATTCCCCAAGTTATTTGCAGTCAATGCTGCTAGAAATGAATACCAAAGAAAGGAGGCAGATTTTGGAACACCAGGTAATTAAACCTGGTGATTTCCAATATCATTCCTGAAAAATCCTATTATATTTAATAAGCAAGATTTAACATTAGTGAGGTTGACTGTGTACCACAGCTTGGGTGGCTTGAAGAACAGTATGGTTGGGTCTAGGGCTGGGGCTCAGTGGTATAGCACTCGCCTAGCTTATGTGAAGCACTGCGTTTGATCCTCAGCACCACATAAAAATAAATAAATACAAAATAAAGTATATATATATATATATATATATATATATATATATATATATATATACACACACAAGAACAGCATAGTTGAGTTTTGGTGAGGGCTCTCTTCCTGCTTTGCAGATGGCTGCCTTCTCCCTGTGTCCTCACATAGGAGGGGGGTGGGGAGATCCCTTTCTCTTCCTCTACTTATAATGCCACAATTCTATTGTATTAAGATCCTAACCTCATGACCTTCATTTAACCTTAACTAACTCCTCAAATTCCCACCTCCAGTTACAATCATATTGGTAGTTGGAACTTTAACCTTCAAATTTTGGAGAGACACACAATTCAATCCATAGCAGATGGCTATGTGTTTTATAGTTATTATTGCATGGGTTCAGTGCATGCCTTTGTCTCTCAACAGATCTGCATGTTGCTTGCACACTTACTTAGGTCTGTGACGCTGTTTAAGGAACAGTTGGCTGTGCACCTCTTTTCCTCTCCCAACAAAACTGAGTTATCTCCACACAAAAGTGCATTTCAATTACACTTTTGCTGTGTCTTCTCTAATATGTTATGTCTGTTCTTAGCACAGAGCCTTGCACATGATGAGACTTATTCTCAACTGATGGTTATTTCATACTGAGGGTAGAAGAAATCTTTGCATTTTTTCCTGGCCTACTGATGTTTGTGTATTTTAATTAAAAATGATCAGGAGGTTTAAATTTTCTTAACTTTTCTTCAAAAATGCAGAACAGAGAGGAAGCATGGGGAAGATTTTGTGGTAGAATCTTAAAGGATCCTTCAAAAGCCCATACACTCAAGGTTTGGTCACCAGCCTGTGGAGCTATTGGGAAGTGGTAGAACCTGAGAAGTAGGGCCCAGAGGAAGGACACTAGTACTTGCAAGTGTGACCTTAAAGGGGCTAGGGGCACTTGGTCTCAAAACAAGGGAGCCAGTCAACTCTGAACTGAAACCTCTGAAACTGTGAGTCAAAATAAACACTTCCTCCTTTTAAGTTGTCTTCCTCAGGTATATTGTCACCTCAATGGAAAGCTAACAAACACGGTATAAATTAGTACAACCCCCTTGGGAAGAAATTTGGTCAAATTATCTAAATTGAAAAGGCATTTACCCTTGAACTGAGTAACTGCTAGTCTAGAATTGAACCCTACAGTCTTTTATAACATGTGCAAACTGTTATACACTCAAGGTCATTCACTAATGTATTGTTTATAACAATAACATTGAAAGCAACAGAAAAAATAACAAATAAATTACACATCACACAATTGAATGTTACTCAGCAGCTAGTAAGATGGAGGCAGAGCTGCCGATTTGGAAAGATCTTCAAATTAAGTAATGTGTAGAAGATACTACTGTTTGTCAAAAATATATGTATCCAATAATATATGTATATATATTCATAAATATATGTATCTAATAATTTGCTTGATGTTCACAGAGGATCTCTAGAAGGACACCCAAGAAATGATACAGTGTTTGCTTTTGAGAAAGAAAGCATAAAAGGAAACTTATTTTTCACTGTGCACCCTGCTTGATATACACTGCAAATTTTCTATGTGCATATAATCTATTCAGAAAAGTAAATTAAATCGAGAGATGATTCTTTGCTGTTATCTTTTTTTCACTCTCATTTAGGGTCTTACCAAAAATTCTGAATTAATAAGTTTGCCTTTTCTTTCTTCTAACAGCCTCCAAATCTGTCCCATGGAGCTAAGGTCAGACTCCTCTTCCATGATATTGAGCAAAGTAGTAGGTCACTCTTCTGCTGGTGACCTTATTAATTGGGTTTAGACCACAAGAGAATTTGAACAACTTTTTTTTTTAATGAAACATTCAGAGTCCCTTTGCCCTCTTTAGTTCTTCTCCTCCAAGATGTCAAGAAAAGTGTCTTCAGTCAGATTTACAAATGCCATAAACTGGTTGTCAAACTGAAAGGAGAGGGAACCTTGGGGGATGTTACTTGAATTGTAAATGAGGAGAGTAAGTTCTATCTAATATGTGCCCTAGATTTATAACAAGCAGATTTCAAGAAGTAAGTACTGGTCTCAGTGGCCTGAGGGCCTAGAGTATTTGGAGATGATCAAAAGTAAAATTTAATAATATAGTCAAAAGTAAGCCATGGAAGAAATAAATAAGAGTATTTCTCAAATTTCCCATGGTCATCTGCCAAAGATGGAAGGGAAACATAGGACATAGAAGGCACAACATGGACACATGTCATTTTGAGGATATCAGTGAAAAAGGCTGAAACCTAAGTTTGCAAAAATTTGCATTGGACTTTTACAAGTGTTTTAAAAGGCACAGTTTAGAATGGAGTGGATTAGATGGTCCTGCTTTATAGCTAATAAAGAGAAAACAAAACCAGGAATATTTTTAAACATATTTTTAGTTGTAGATGAACACAATACCTTCATTTTGTTTATTTATTTTTATGTGGTGCTGAGGATCGAACCCAGTGCCTCACATGTGCCAGGCAAGTGCTCTACCTCTGAGCCACAACCCCAGCCCCACAAAACCAGGAATTTGGTGATTTATTCCAGCCCATTCATTTTACTAAGACACACTGTAGGCAGAGCCTAGGATTAAATACCCAAGTCCCTTGCTGGGTCTGCTCACCACCTGGTATTCTTAACAGTCTCTGATTCTGGAAGCAGACCAGCTGGATTCAGTCACAGCTTTGCTGCCTGTGAGCTGGATGACTGTGGGCAAGTTACTTAAACTTTAATGCTCATCTTTCAAATGGGGTTGATACTAACAACCATACCTGGTATGGTTGTTATGGGGATTACAAATCACTTCAAGATCTGGTGCACAGAAAATGTTATACAAATGCCAACCGTAATATTAATGATTATTGATACTTCCAATGTCTGCAACAAGGAGAATCATTTTAAGTGGGAAGGAACACAACCAATGTGGGAGGAGTCTGCATTGCAATATGCAAGTGCCACATGAGGTCTGATATAAGAAATTGCTTTCTCATGAAGAGAGCTGTCCGATAACTTTTGTCTGGTGGTAGGTAAGAATTCTTAGGCACAGGTGAATTCAAACAGAGGTGACATGACCTGCCAAGGATGCTGAAAGCTGATTCCTGGGTAGAGTAGAGGCAGGGTTCAGATAACCTCTAGGGGGTCTCTGATAATTCTAATGAATCCAGTGAATTTAGGATGGATTCTATGACCTTCTACACTGGCTGCCCTGGGGTCACTGCATCGTCCAGTTTCCCTGCCTAGTTTCTTCTTGGAACTGAAGAGCACAGTTTAGTCTGGACTCTCCTGCATCAATTCTATGCAAAGAGACAAACTTTGGTGTCACAGCTAAGACTTCCAAATACTCAAGTTGGAGTGGACTTTGAATTTATCTGTGGGCCGTGGCACACTGAAAAGGCTAGCAGAGAAGGAAACAAAACCTAGTGTTGCTAACAAGATTAGGCTCATTGCAAGCCTTCTAGCCATGGGATACTGAGGAGAACCTCAGTTAACAATGTCTCTTTCCTTTGTACCAATTGGCAGGTTAACAAGGGCGAGGACACCAGTAGAGCCTTGGCTATGCTGCCGGGTGGGGCGGGACCGCACCTGATCTTCTGTGCCTACAACCGCAGTCTCCCTCTGCGGGGCACTTCCTGGAGCCTTTGATCTTTCCCCAGGAACTGGCAAGGGCCGCTTTCCCCTTGTAGTTTTTTCCTCTTGGTTTATTTATTCTATCTCTTTTCTCTTCACTGATAGGAGGTCAGAATGCAAGTATGCAATAGAACTTGTGTACCCAGTCTCCCCTCTCGGGTCAGTACTGCGAAACTGCAAAAGGCGCACTTCAGTGAGTCCTGGGGCAGTAAAACTAGAGGAGGGGAAGGGGTCTTTCTCCTTCCCGGGAGCCAATCCTGGAACCAGGATCCCGGGATCAGTGACCACGACCCCGCTCGGGTACCCAACCTCAGCCGGGCCAGCGAGTGCGCCCTTCCAGGGGCTGAGCATGCGTCTCTGTCCAGGATTACCCTGGAGTTTTATCTCCTCCCTTGGAGGGTCTCAAGTTGCCAACCCTGCTGTGAGGGCACCCTGCTCCCCTGCGCGGGGCCCTAATCTCCACCCGGCGTTTCCGTCTGAGAGGCCGGGCCCCAGCTCTCCATCTGCGCATCTTAAATCCCATTTATCTTCTTAGAGTCGAGACCTTGCTGCCCCGCCTCCTCCCCCTCTTCTCCACTTGCAAATCACCCCGCCACTCTCATTCCCTCAAGTGCCCTGGACCAGCACGATCAATCTTTGAGGTGAGAGAAGTCGCTAAACTGGGTGGAAGGGACCTAGAGGGCGCGGCCGGAGGAGGGTCCAGCCAGGGAAGGGGGAGGCGCCCCGAGTTCGGGGTCAGGACCTCGGCAGAGGGTCCTAGACTTGTCATTCTCTAACTCTTGCCCTTGTGGCTCCAGTGGTTGAAGTCGGCCTTCCTGCACCCCCAATCTAAGTGGCCAGAGGGGAAGGGCTGAGCTGGGGGCAGCTAGAGGGGGTGAGGGGCGGGCTGTCTGCACCCGAGGTGGGCGAGGAGCGAATGGTTTCAAGGCCTGCCCAGTCTCACTTCCACTCGATTGTAATTCCATCCCGGGGCGGGTCGACCTTCCCTCCCACTGGCGGCCAGTCTGTCCCTCCCATCGGCCTCCACCGTCCCCCCTCTGCTTCCCCAAGCCCTGCTGCTCAAGCCGGCTTCACTCTCGCACGCCGACCTCCCGGCTGCTCTCCGGTTCCTTGGGCTCCCCCGTGGACTCCTCTGTGGTTCCTGGTCTCCCGCCTCCTCACCCCTGCCAAGGGATCCGCGGGTCCGCGAGCCCACGTCCCCCAGGAGACGCCCTTTTCCCTGAGCGTCTGGGACTTGGTGAAACTTTGCAGGCGCCGGCGGAGAAATGGATTCAATCCGAGGCGTCTTGGTCGGGCTCTTGCTCCTGGCTTCCAGCATCCGACCCGGCGCTCTGTCGCTTAGAGCTGCTCTCCGAAAACCAGGTAATTCACACAGTCCGCCCAGAGGCACTCTGCCCCGAGCACCCCAGTCCTGGCCCTTGGCGAGGACGCAAAGCCCGCAACGCACAGCCTTTCTGTCCCCTGTCTAGCGCCAGTTTATCGGGCTTCAGCTCTGCCCGGGGCTAAGCAGACAGGAGCCTCGCCCTCCCCCTAGCCCAGGCGGTTCCAGGGATATTTGTTTGTTTAAAGAAATGATCTATTTTCCAGATCCAGGAGAGGTGGTGGGCTCTGTATTTGACCACAGAGACCTAAGAGTTGGGGTAGCGATCATGCTGTATCAATTAGAGGATTGCGACTGTGCAGAGGAGTCAAACAGCTCCTCCTGGGTCTCTAAACATCTTATTGAATTCATATTGCCTAGAGCCCAGCCATTTCCTGTTAAGTGTCTGAAGGTTTGCCTGGAGTGCCCCTGCACATCTCCGGTCCTGCCCACGCACTGTGTAGGGATGCGCACTTTGCAGTTTGGATCCTCTATCGCCCTGGGGCTGTTTGTGCAGAAAGGAGCGCTCAGTGGGTTAATTTGATCCTGTTTTGAACTCCTGTCTTTGCTCTGGTGTTTCAACAAAGATGTATGCATTGTAGGCTATCACAAAGGACTGAGGAGAACTAGAAATCACAATAGCTTGCATTTCCTCAAGTTATATTGGTAAAAAGTCTTTATGTATGTTTATCTACTTCAATTTTGCCTGTGTTGTGAGATTATTCACAGTAGAACATTCTAAACAATAAAGTTTTAAGCATTGTTTCTGAATAACGATTTTCATTCTTCTTTGCTAGGACCATATTTAGAATTCTGAAAAAAATCTGTTTTTTCTTAGCTTACTTCGTAAACGAGGTTGTCTTATGGGATTAATTATATCTTATGAACAATGGAAAACAATATAACTTTATTTGAATGCAGTCTGCAAAACTCAAAGAAAGTGCAGTTTATCTTCACAAATGTTTCTGTAAGAAAGAGGCAAACCAGGGAAAATTTAGCAGAGGGCAAAGAAAATAATCCTGGCAGGTTCCCGTTTGGCTGCTTAAATATTTTCACTGCACAAGGATCTATCTGAAACGATGTGACTTGCCTCCCAGCTCTGGGAGAGTCCTGTCTTTAGGGTGTATCTGTGGTCGCCTGTGCTTTGCTACCTGCCTTAGGATCATTATCATATTCTGCACCAGGCTTAAATTATGAGCTATTCCATTTCCACACGGTGCAATTCATTTTGGAGATAACAGCAACAGTCCAATGCAGTATTATATTAAATTGTTTTTCTTCCTGCATGCCCATATACACACTTCATGTATTTCAAAAAAGGCCTTCTTTCTAAATTTCCTCCATAAGAGAACCACATCACCATCAAATCTGCAGGTGTGTACACATGAAACCATCTAGTCACAATTTTTCAACAATACAAAGTTGCATTTCTAACTCTGGTGTTTACAGTGTTCTTTTAAGAATAGATTTCAGTCCACCTAACTAGAATTCTAAAATATTTTACAAAAGACTGGTGTATAAATTGCACATATGGCTCACACTATTTTTCTTCCTTTCTTTCTACCTTGTTCATTAAGGGTCTCCTTCTGATATTCATGCCACAAATATGTTGACCTCTGGTTTTACTTGAAGCATAGATGGGTTTTGATAGTGGAAACTCTGCCTTTTGAGTATTGTTGGCATATTAAATACATCAAATTCAAGGTAGAAGGTGTGTTTAGACTAAGTTCAGCCCAGAAGAATTTTCTTATTACTTTATAATTTCATCCAGACAGTGACTTTCAGGTTGGAAAGCTGCTGAGATTAAAATGACAGCTACTTCATAAACTTCAGGGGACATTTTCCTCCTGGGCTCATTTACATCCCTTGGAAAGACTAGTTTTTGATCCGGAAAATTGGTCCAGATTAAAAACTGAATGTGCCCTGCTTGGTTGTAATGTGAACAGCAATGAGCTAATTTATAATCTTCCCCAGACACCAGTAAACCCTGCTGGTACCCCTATGGGAGCATCTCTGTACCTTGATGCCTCCATAGAAATTGGTCTATGTGTTTTACGTTGGAGGTAGGTGGCCACAGTGCCAGCATTCCAGAGCAGTCCTGTTTTGTTTGGAGAGCCTGCCCTATCTTTCCAGGTTGCTAAATCTACTTTTGATAAGTGTTGCTTTGTTGGAGAAGACTTATATTCACATTAACCCGAAAATTCTCCATCCCCACCCATCTTTGGTGAGAAAAAAAGCAGATAGCAGCTTCGGGTACAAACACCCTTTCCCTCCACCCCAAGACAGTACATCTTCTGGTACTGAACATAAGCAAATAAATCTCTACAGGTGCTATGACTCACAAGAAATGGCAGTTTTGAAAGTAAGTCAAATGAAACAATGATAACTAACACTAATCAAGTGCTTGTTGCATTGTTCTGAGAATGTGACATACACTGATTTCTTTAGTCGACCTCATAGCCCTGGGAGATGGGTATTATCATCCCTGCTTTACTGAAGGAAAATTGTGGCTTAGAGAGGTTAAAAACCTCACCCAAGGCCATAAGACTAGTCAGTGGTAGAATAGGAATTTAGGCTTTGGTATTCAGGGTCAGAAATTGAATTTAGAGCAGCTCTGTTCAGAGAGGTTTGTAGATTATTTTGTAGAGTGTCTTCTTCCAGGCTGCAGATGGGCACTCCCAAGGTACAGTGCCCTGGAGCCCAGGTCAAGGACATTATCTCTCTTTGTGTGTGTGTGTGTGTGTGTGTGTGTGTTGGGGGGGGAGTGACTGAGTTGCTCCTAAATAAACATTTGCACATGGAACATTGCCAGGCCTCCAAAGGCATGCAATGTGGTACTGATGTGCAGTTTTAGAAGCCACTGGCTACCAACCTGATCCTTAAGGATCAGAAGGGTAGCCCTACAGGGTGATGACCAGCAGCTTGCTTTTCTTGTTGAACTCCTGTGACTGCACACAGGTTGGTGTCATTAGGCCTACTCAGATCTCCATGCTGTAGGTAGGGTATAGATCTACTGTCTCTCCACAAGTGAGAGATCTAACAGTGCAGATCTTAGAGCTGGTCCTGCTCACAAGGCCTAGAGGGTCCACTAGAGTACCTGGGAGCCCTTGGAAAATTGGGAGGGCAGAAGGTTCTAAGTCTATACCATCACCATGATGTCTTTCCCCCAGGTCTTCATAGTGTAGAAACTCCATTTGTTGAAAAGCCATTCATTCCTTTTTAGACACAAATTCAAATCCAAGACCTGGAAGGAAGTGGATAAACCCTCATTTTGTAAGTGGGCTGAGGGGCATTTAGTGTCTTGCTTGAGTACAATCAGAAGCTGAACAGGGACTAATGCCTAAACCCTACTCTGCTGGTGGTCTCTAGTGCTTCTCCCTTACCCTGAATCCCACCAGTAAGTGCAAGGGTACTGTGGCATTTGTGGGGCAGAAAGAAGGGAAGAAGAAACTCAGACACCTGCTGGAACCAGCACACAATAAGCCATCTATATTCCCACAAGAAGATCAGAAACTCTTGTCTTTATTATCATCTTTTTTTGGGGGGAGGGTTAGATTTATAGTGGTATAATTTACATCTGGTAACATTCATCCTTTTCAGGTATACAGTTTGATGAATTCCTACAAACATACACAGTAATGTAACCACCACCATAATAAAAATATATAGAACATTTCCATCACTTGAAAATATTCCCTTGTGTTCATTTCTAGAAAATTAACTCCCTCCCAGACCCTGGAAACCAGAGATCGATTTCTGTCCCTGTGGTTTTGCCTCTTCAGAATGTCATGGGTGGTATTTCCCTTGTTTCACTTGGCATAATGCTTTGAAGATGCATCAGTGTCATTGCCCATAGGTAGTTTGTTCCTTTTCTATTGTTCAGTTTAACTTTTCTCTAGCAAATGAGTCATGAACTGCTCCATGCTATTATTAATAAAGCTGCTACACACATGCAAGTCACATACTAGTCTTTGGGTGAATATGTTTTCATTTCTTTTGGAAAAATAAGCAGGAGTAGCATCATACCACCAGGTGTATGTAAAACTTGATAAGAAAACATCAAACTGTTTTCCAGAGTGGCTGTATCATTTTCTATTCCTATTCATTTTCTATTTCTATTCTGAATCTTCAATAGCGCTTAGAGTAGTTGGTTTTTTTTTTTTTTTCAGTTTTACTTGAGCTGTTTCTAATAGATGCATATTGAGATCACAGTTTTAATTTGTATTTCCTTAACAACTAATGATATTGAATACTTTTTTCACGTACGCATTTGCCATCCAAGTGTCCTTTGGTGAAATGACTGTTCCGATCAAGAAAAAATAAATAAATTTAATGTAATTTTTCTTTTTGAGAAGGGATCTCCCTGTGTTACCTCAAACTTGCAATCCTCATGCCTCAGCCTCCCAAGTAGCTGGATTATGGGTGTGGACCACTGCACCTTGTCTGTGTTCAAATCTTTTGCTGACTTTTTAAAAATGTCAGATGTTTGTTTTCTTATTATTGAATTCTGAGTGTTCTTTGTATATTCTGTATGCAGCTCCTTTATCAGATACATGTTTTACAAATATCAGCTTCTAATATGTGGCTTGTCTTTTTATTTTCTTAATGTTACCTTTCAGAAAGTTTGAATTTTGATAAAGTCCAATTTACTACTTTTTAAATGGCTCATACTCTTTTTTTGGAAGCTTAAGTCAGGGTTATAAAGATGTTTCCCTGTGTTTTATTCTAGAAGTTTTTTAGGTTTTTCCATTTAGATTCATGATTCATTTTGAGTTAATTTTTGCACAAGGTTTGAGAGGTAAGTCAAGCTTAATTTTCTTGTGGGTGAATGCATCAGCATTATTTGCTAAACCCTGCTTGTCACTGAGCACAGCATCTCTGGCTTAAAAGGCTTCTGTGACTGCACACAGGTTGGTGTCATTAGGCCTGCTCAGATATCCATGCGGTAGGTAGGGTATAGAGCTGCTGTCCCTCCACAAGTTTCTGACAGTGCAGTTCTTAGGGCTGGTCCCGCCCTGGCAAGTTTGAGGCTGGTGCCAAGAGCTCAGGATAGGGCGCTGGGAGTCAGGGATTGCAGGGTTAAAGGCCAGTGCTTCCACCTCTGTGGCTTTATTTATTTTAAAAAAACTCAAGGCATTGGTTAATTCGCTGGCACAGGGAGAGAGCTTGGAGAATGCACATGGATCCCACTTTCCTCCTGTCAGTCCAGTTTGCCTGAGGTCCCAGGGTCAGTGGGAGACTTGAAAGTTAGGGTTCAGAGTTCACAATTTCCCCCAGATAATCTGAGGGTCCACACTCATTTTTAGGAAGACACATCATTGCACCAGGTGTATGCAAAACTTGATAAGAAAACATCAAACTGTTTTCCAGAGTGGCTGTATCATTTTCTATTCCTATTCATTTTCTATTTCTATTCTGAATCTTCAATCTTTTCCATTCCACGTCCTCAGTGTTTCTCTACCCACATAACTGTATTAATATAAGGATCTAGGGAAACTTGGAACAGACAAAGCAAGAGGCTAGAGAGGAGAGTTAGCTCATGGGCAGTAGATCTTGTTGGTTGATGAAGGAGAGCACATGTACTCGTGGGGGTTTTCTGCTGCGGCTAGTATGAAGTTGGTTTTCCCAGTGCCACCTCTGTCAACCTGGAATTTATGAGACTCGTTACTGTCTCACATATAGGTCTCATCCAAGACAAGCCCCCTTTCCAAAGAAAATCCACTGACTCTTCACTGCATTAGCCCCGCTTCCTCTGATTAGTTTCTACATCATGTCTAATCCCTATATAAAGCACCTCTCTCCATCTTTTTTCTCTGTTTTTCTTATGATTCTCTGCGAGATGAAGGGGCAGAGAAGTCAAGATCAATGATAAATGTAGTTTCACACTAGGCAGTACTTGTTTCTCAAGGAAAAATGATTTGGCCAGAAAGTAACTGAGGTGTTTTTTTGTTGTTTGTTTGTTTTCCTTTTGGTTTCTTACACAGAGCTTTAATAACTTTAGAATTCTTCTGGGAGTAGTCATCCATCTGCTCATGGGTTACTGTAGCCCAAAGATGGTCCAGCATTCTGAGCTAGATGGATGAAACCCAGGGTTCCAAGTGTCTGAGGCTGAGATGGACGTCAGCTTTCACGTAGCTATCCTGTGATACCTCGTATTTCCCCACCTCACTCACTGGGCAAGCAGGACTGTGGCTCTTCCCAACTGACGAAATGGCAAGCTGTCTTGATTGCAGTAGAAAACCTTTGGAGCTGGTCAAGAGCCTTGCCTCTTGTCTTGCTCACCGCACGCCAAGCTGTGCCTGTTGGAAGTGCACCTGCTACCTCAGGGATAGAAAAGGGAAAAAGGGAAAGAGACGTGGCAGTTTGTAAACTCATCCCCAAACTCAGCCTTGATTCCATTAATTGTGGACCTCCCTTTTGAAGGAGAACCCAAAGTGTGGCTTCAACCTCTTGAAATGAGCTAGAAGATATTTGCTTCCTTGCAGAAGCCCTGATTTCACAAGGAGAAAAGGGGCTCAGGTGAAAAGAAACCAAATCAAATAAAATATTTGTCAGTAGAGGGCGTGCTTTCCAGAGAGGGCTTCCAACAGGTGTCGGTTCCCTGGCCAAATAATTTCTGATAGGTAAGAATTTTTAGAGTGCACCCTAGGCATCTGGCTTTTTAACAATGAGATTTTGGGTGACTTGCCAGTGGTTCAGTCTACACTTTGAGAATTTGGGCTTCACCTGTGCCTCCCCTCCCTTACACCTCCTCCCCAGGTGCTCTTTGCTGCACCTGCAGTCTCTGTTTGGTTCCTTCTCACCACACTGCGACTGCTATCAACAGCATGTGGCTTCCTGTATCTGTAATTTGATAAGACAACCCTGTGTTTAGACTCTCAGTGGGTTTTTTGGAGGCTGGATTTGGGATGTGTGGTTTTCTCAAGGTACACGAATGACATCTTGTCGGAATCAGGTTCTCCTCGCCCTCATTCCCACACGTTCATTGAGAGATGGCTCCACAAGGGGGGAAACCCACAGGAGCCTTAACAAAAAGCCTTGCCTATTTTATAAAATCAATACCTGTCCTCCCTTTATCTCTTGCCTTTACAAAGTTTGTTCTTTCTGCCTCCAATGGCTGGTTTTCCTGGCTGAGCAGGAAAGCTCTGGTGGGAACACACGTTTTGATATTCAACAAATTTGGATTCAAGTTCTGACACTGTTTTACATGAGTTACTTGGTGGCATTGGGCAAATTATATAAGCTCAGTAAGCCTCAGTTTCTTCATCCATAAAAAATTGGTTAATGAGAGAACCTACCATATAGGCTTGCTCAGAAGACTAAGAAAGTGCACTAACCAAGGCAAAAGGATTAGAAGACTGAAGTTTGAAGGCACTATTGAAGAAACTCGGATTGTTTAATCTGGGTAAGAAAAAATAAAAAAACTTACAGGATAAATATATTTGCAGGTATCCTAAGTAACAAACACAGTCATTGATGATTACATGTACTTTTATCCTTTTCTATACATGTAATGTGTGATTGCACGTGATTTAATTTGTATTGAGTTGCAAATTTTTTTGTATAAATTAATTTACAAATCAGAAAGACTACCTGCCTGGGTGTGTTAGTTTGGAAAATGAAGCTGCAAAGTATGTGGATTCCCCTTGAATGGTTTTCCTTTGTGAAATGGTAACCCTCAGGTTGATGGGCGATGTTTTCCTGGTAACTGTTTTGGGCAAAGTTTTACAGGATGGAGGTGGAGGGGGGAAGCTGTTCCAAAAAGAAAGTTATCCAGACTGATCTGTGATTGGGAGTCAGCAAATGTTTACGTGAAGCTAGAGAACTAGGAAGTAGTTCAGATCTTGCTCAGTGACCAGGAGGTCAGAGTAATTCATGAGCCACTACCAGTAACCTAAAAAGATAGACCAGGCTCAATCCACTTCCTGTTAATTATTATTATATTTTCTCAGCTATAGGGAGTCCCCACTTACCCTAGATAACTCCATTAGCTTATTTTAAGAATCAAAGGAAATAAAGTTTCAAACTAGTGCTTTGAAAGAGCTCAAGTGTTACATAAGATATTACAGGTTGAAAATCTGAAACCCAGAATTGTCCAAAATCCAAAACCTTTTGAGCTTTCACATAATTCCACAAGTAGAAAATTCCATAGCTTACCTTATGTGTGAAACTAGTTTTGTACGCAAATTACAAAACAATAATTCATAAAGTTACTTTTAGATTATAGTATAAAGTGTATATAAATTTCATGTTTAGATTTAGGTTCCATTTCCAGGATATTTCAGTACATATATGCACATATTCTGAAGTCTGAAAAAATTTAAATTTGGAACTACCTAGGCATTTTGGATAAAGGATACTCAGCCTATATTATCTAACAATAATCACAGTAATTATTATTACCATAACCAACCAGACCAACCAAGGATGTACTTTCTGATGCTTTGATCTCAATTCCAAGTCTCTTCATTCTCTATTCCCCTAAAGACACTTGATGTTTCATTCTTTTTCTGACTCTGCAAATCCTGAGCAATTTAAATTTTAACACTTGTGTTTGCTGACAGGGAACCCAAAAATCCCAAATCAAATTTAATCCAATGTTAATGCTATTTATTTTTCTTGGTGCAATAGGTTTATATTAGCCATTTAACAGTTTATATTGTGCAAAAGGAGTCGTATCAGCAGGCACTTTGGTATAACATCTGGGCAGTTGGGAACATAATACTTAAATATAACCTGCGTTTAAACCCTTCCTTGGACAGATGGCTAATTTTATTGATCTAATCTTACACTTAAGAATAGTCCCATGATCCTTTGCTTGTGATTCTTAGAGTGAGCAGAGAAATAAATAAAATGGGTGGCGGCTGTGAATTAGTTGCCTGTTATATTGTCTGTGATTTATTTTTTAAATAGTTCAATATAAACAGTAGCAGTATGAATTACTTTAATCTCTATCCTAGGGGAGCTTAGTTAATGCTTGAAGTAATCCAGGTTAGAAGACAGCACTCTACCATGAGAGTTCACATCTATTTTCTTATGTTGGTGACGGTGCCATACCACTGGTTAAATATTTGAAACTTTACCTGTGCCCTAGGTGAAAACCCACACTCCAGAACTGCTTAATTATTATTTGAAGAACCTTATAATCCATTCTCAAAGGTGGCTACAAAAATACTTTGAATGATGTTATCAAAAACTCACAAACTATCAAAAAATTTATGCTAATTTGTTAATTAGCATAAATTTTGCTAGATATAAGGCCCATGTAAAATTAGAGTCATTTGCCTGGCCCCCTAGATGATTTGCTGATGCTGCTGTTACAATGTTACTGTATCTGCCTTAATAGATATAGGCAGGTGTTTGCATTAATCAAGATAATTAACACTATGTGATGTGATGAGAAACTCCGAAAATTTTGGTGGCTTCACACAAAATTTATTTTTCATTTATTCCAAGTCCAGCATGTTATTTCTGGTTGACTGGCTCTTCTGGGCTGCCATCCTCTAAAGGGTGATATAAAGACCTGAATTATTCTGTCTTTAATACCTCCATATTATAAAGACATCATCTTCAAAATGGATCCCCAGGGCTGGAGCTGTAGCTCAGTGGCAGAGCACTTGCCTAGCATGTGTGAGGCACTGGATTTGATCCTTAGCACCACATAAAAATAAACAAATAAAATAAAGGCATTCTGTCTATCTACAACTATAAAAAAATGGATCTCCAAGATAAAGAGAAAGGTTTGCATAAGAGATTTTATGTACTGCATCAGACCATGGTCACATGGGCCCCAACCAAACTGTAAGGGTTCTGGAGAAGACTGTGTGCTGTGTACAAAGGAAGGAAATGAACCAGATGTGTGGGTTGTCTCTGCTGTACTACTGTGGAGTTCCTAAAAGGGCAAAGAAGAGATGTTACCAAATTTGCAAGAGAAGCTCCTATGATAGTTTTTGTGTCTTTTGCCTGTGGATGTTGGTATAGGTGGCAGAATTTGGCCTGACATTTGCTTTAATTGTAGTGTACAACCTGGCTGAAAAGCAAAATATTATCTGTATTAGTCTGCTGTTACTACAGCAAAATGCCTGAGTCTGGGTATGATAAAGAGATTGTTTTTGCTCTCAGTTTAGGTCCATGATCACCTGGTGATGACCGTGCTAGCAGAGTCCAAGGGGTGCAGAGCATGTCATGGTCAGAGAGAAGGAGCATGTGCATGTGTGTGTGTGTTTCTCTCCCCCGGCCTTTTTTTTTTTTGAACTGGGGATTGAACCAGAGGTCCTTTGCCACCAAGCCATGTTGTATGGCCCTTTTTGTTTTTGAGACAGGGTCTCACTAAACTGCTTACAGCTTTGCAAAGTTGCTGAGGCTGGTCCCAAACTTGCAATTCCTCCTGCCTCAACCTCCCAAGTTACTGAGATTATAGGTATGTACACTGTGCCTGGCTCTCTTCCTCTTTTTGTAAGTCTTCAATCATGGGGGCTGCACCCTGATATCCTTATCTAATCCTAATCACTTCTCTGGGCCTCATTTCTAAACACCATAGTCAGATTTAAGTTTCCACTTTCTTAATACCTCACAATGGGGATTAAATTTCAATATACGAACCCTTACTGGATAATTCAAAGCACACACAGGGCATATCAGTTACCATATATCTATTTGCTGGAGACCAGCTAATTTAATGAAAGAACCTAAAAACTAAGCAGTTAAATTGACTTAGGTTGATTTTTCAATAGGGTCCCAAAAAGGTATACGTGGCTAAGTTAATATATATTAGATGTTGCTACATGTTTTCTACATTTTACAAAAAAAGTAGAGCTCTTTAAAAAAGTAACACAACTACCTAGCAGATTAAATAGAGTGAATTTCTAAGGCATATCAAGTAATCCAATTTTTTAGAAGCTCCTTCAATTTGTGTTCTGTAACAAAAGGACTATACACTATAGAAAATTCTATACATGGTAGAAAAATTCAATCAGTGAGAGATGCTTCTTATAATATAAGAATCATTTTTTAGACACCACAGCCTGATCTGATGAGAAATAAAGATGTTGTGGATGTATCCCAACAAAAATCATTTGGTACATTTGGTTGATCTCATTTGATTTTTGTAATTCTTGCCCCACCAGGAAGTTAGGGCATAAAGCTACCATAAGGAAATAGGTTTAGGCAGCACGTGAACCTGGGTTGACAACCCCCTCGCTCTTGTTGCTTCCTGTCCACCCAGAGATGTTGCTACAGCTAATGGATAAACTCATCGCAGAGTGCCTGAGTCCCTCTGCAGTCAGGAAGGACATTGCCAATGAAACATCCTCCTCATCCAGCCTTCAACTGGAGAGGCTCCTTGTATGTCATGGGACACTCTGTGGAATGACCCAGGGCTGCTTTCAGTCGTGCTTCAGGCTGTTTGATGCACAGAGAAAGTGCTGGTTTTGCAAAAGACCTGATAACTACGGGGCTGTTTCCAAACCAGCAGCAGCTGTCGCAGCTGGGGGATATCCCCTGAATCCTCCCAGGTATCTCCTAGAGAAGAACATTTCTGGGTTCTCAGGGACCCCCCAGATGACAGAGCCTGGCTTTGAAGCCTTTCATTCCTTCACTACCCAGTCATCTTCATGGGTAGTAAATGACACTTGCTAGACCTTCAATATTTCAAGGCTTACCATTCCCATCTCAAGGCTTTCTGTTAGTTTCTCAAACATTTGTTTGATATTCTGGGAGTTTCTAATTGGTGTAGTTAAATAAATAAACCACTAGGTTTCAGGAAGAAGCATTCATTTAATAGCTATTTGAAAGTAATTGACAGGCTTAGTCACATCCGACATGGGGAACATGTATCCCTTCATCTTGGAGGAATCGTAAGGAGACTCCAACAGGCAACCCTAGGTTTGAATTCTAGCATCAACATTTATTGTTGTCTGATGCCAGATGTAGTAATTCATCTCTATATTCTTGAGATTACTTTTTTGACATTTAAGGTTCATAATATCTACAACAAGGGCTTTGTGTGATTTATTTAAATACACCTACAAATATTCCTAAACATTTGGTATACAATGGGCACTCTAAAGTTAGTGCACCTTAATTAGATTGATTACAGTTTATAATTATATAGTGGTAGAGTTGGTAGTTTTTTCATATTTGATATAACTTCCAATTTTGAAGACATTGGCACAAATGTATAATTGAAATTAGGTATCTGACAAAACATGAACAAAAAAATTTCATTTCCTTAATTTTATAGTACAGATTGTTGAAGTTTATATCCCCAAATAATGACAGCAAAGTTCGTGACATTGTTGAAAGCCCTGGAGTCAGATTCAAGTTTAATAAAAATAGCCAATGTTTGTTTTGGGCTTTGTACAAAATCAAGGGAAAAAAATCATCAAGCCACTGTAGTAGTAAAAACTGTACAATTCCCTACCACAAATGAGGTTATTTGTAGTTGGAATATTTTTTAAAAGTCAGCTACCTTCTTTACTACTACATTAAGAGAACAAACGTAAAAGTGGCTATTTCTGTGATGTCTGCTTTCTCCCCATTTTGCTTTGACCATATCCTCTGCCAGAATAATCTTTTCCAAATGCAGTTCTGATGTGGTCACTCTTGTGTATAATATCCTGGTCTGACTCCCTATAGCCTTCCAAAGTTAAAAGTCCAGCATCTGAGTCCTGTCACAAGATGGCCCCAACTATCTTTCCTGTCTTCTCCACTGAATACACAGGCTGTTTTCCTGCCAAGCTGGATTATCTGTGATTCCACAGGTCTCCTCTCCACTCTCCCAGTGCTGAATGTTATCCACATGTTGACTTGCCCCTTTGGAATATGCTTCCCTCATCCCTTCCCAAGGAAATTCAATGACCCTTCAAAGCTTGACTCAGTTGCCCTCTGGTCTGTGAGCCTTCATCCTCCTCCTAGGCAGAGGCCATCCCTCTCTTCCCCCATTCTGCTTTATGTCATGTTGTTGGTGTACCTGACTTATGTCTTCTGTTCTTAACTTTGTCAAGAATTGCACCCCGGCTTCTCTCCACCTGGGCATCTCCTGCAGTGCCTGATGGAGTGCCTGTCTTGCCTGTGATCAGCCCTTCACCCACAGCTGTGGAATGGAAAACAGCAGCCTCATTCTGGGCAAATATGTTTTCATCTCGTGTGATTAATTTGGTTCTGCTCCCAGCTCCCAAATTCATTTCCTTCCTTGAGGGCCATACAGAAAAGGTGTCGCTTCCACCTGCCAACATTTTTGCTCAACCTATGCAGACATTTGAAAACCCGCGTTGCAATGTGATTCAGAGAACAGAATGCCCGAGGTCAGTCAGCAGCAGTGTAGAAGTTAAGTCCCATCTGCATGCTGCCAAAGACTGTTGGAATGGCAGGGTTTTAAGGAGACACTGATGGAGTTCACACTGTGAAATACATCGCCAGCCATACCCAGGGAACAGGTGGGGCTTGACATGACATGCCTCAGACCAGCTTTTTATCATGTCTTTGCAGGTTAAGAAGCAAAGGCAGTGCCACTTACTCAGACATCAAAAGACAGTGGGTGAGGAGGGAGTTAAAACAGTCCAATGCTTAATACTCCCTTTTCCCCCATCTGTCTTTAGAACCAAAGGCAAATGAGGCTTGTGTGGGACTGGTATGATTGAGAAGGTCAGGTTGCAGGAGAACTGTCTCCTGTGATGAGGTCTGACTGCAAGGTCATGAGGAAAACAGTGCCCCAGTTCTTCAACATTCTTCTTCAGTCTGATTGTGCTGACCCTGGCTTGCTTATGAAGATCAATTCTGTAATCCCTGAGAAGGAAAGCAACCAAAAGCAAGAGTGTTTGCAAAGGGTTTTTTCATTCTTTCTTTTTTTTTTTTTTTTTAAGGACCAACAAGCCTACTGAAATGAATGCCCCAGGGCAGTCCAACTGAAAGAAAACAATCAATGGATCCATTCATCAATTGACTTCTTGATCTATAGAGAAGTCCATGATGATGCACATGTGCACAAATATAGAGTTAAAATAAGTTGGGTTATAATAGCAATCAAAATGAACTATAAAAATGATCTGATGCTGAGCATTAAGAAAATGTATACTGATGTCTGAAATTTACTTTAAAATGCATCAAAAAATAAGTTCACCAACATATGGAGAGAAGGGTCGTTGTTAGATCTATGATAAATTGAGTAAAATATTAATGGTTGAACTCAGGTGGTGAATATATACACGAACACTCTAAAATTCTCCCACTTTTCTGTATGTTTCAATATTTTCATGATAAAGTGATGGAAAAGATGCACCAAGTATTAAGGAAATGAAGGACTCCACATGTTCACCCACGGAGAGTGAGGTCCCAGCGTGTTGTGCTCTGCCCCACATCCTGGTGGACCTCCTCCTTTGTCCTGCTCCTCACTGTGCACTCACTCAGCCTCTGCTCTGCTGTGTGCTCCAATGTCACCACATCCCCCTTCTCCTTGGGTTCAGTCAGTGGGGAGCACCAGGAGGAGAGCAGGGGAGAGAATCCAGTGTATCTCTTCCCTGATTTCTCCCTGCTTTGCTGGTAGCTGTTTGTTTCTCTCCAACCACAGGCTCCCAACCCTCTGTGGCTCCTGAATCTGGTTGGTCCAGTAACTCCATCTTCTCCACTCTCACTTTTAACCCCAGGTGTAGTTACAGCATCTTTCTGTTGTGGTCTCTGGTCACATCAGTATCCTTAGCTCTTTATTACAGCTGTTCATACTTCTGTAAGTAGCCTTTCAATTAAAATCTTTTTAAAATTAAGACAATTTTCTTCCTTCTAAGACCCTAATGGATACCTTTGATACGACTACTTTGTAATATATGCCCCATTTCTACTATTTTCCTCCTAGGCGTACCCACAAGGTTTTGATTTGTGTGTAGCTTGCATTCAGAGCTCTCTGAGGATCAGGTCTGATTAAGCTTAGGGAAGGTTGCTGTAAATTCATGGGGTAACTGGAAATATAATAGAAACCTTGATATTTTGAGGATGAGATTGTCCTCTGAGCACAGATCTGCTGGCCTATGGATAAGAGAACACCGAGACTGACTTGCTCATGACAGTGTGGTGCTCAGAAATAATTACAGAAGTATCCATAGCTCTTAATATAAATTCTATAAGTAAGTCCTAGAGATCTCTTGTACAAATTTGTGTCTATAGTCAACTAAAATGTATTTTACACTTAAAAATCTGTAAAAAGGGTAGATATTATGCTAAATGTCCTCACCATGGTAAAAAAAAATTAAAAAGAATTAAAAATTTTTCCTGTTACATATATTATATTGTTTTGATTAACACATAAAGTAAGTAATAAAATAAGCATCATATCAGATGTTACCAGATAAAATTCAGGATGCCCACTTGAGCTTAAATTCAGATAAACGATAAATACTTTTGCAATGAAACTTACTGAATCAAACAAATACATTTTAGTGTGGGTATATCCAAAATATTGCTTGTGGAAAAAAGTCATTGTTCATCCAAAGTTCAAATTTAATTGGACATTCTGTGTTTCTGTTTGATAAGTCTGGTAACCTAGTAAAAGCATAATCACAGCAATGCATCATACTATTTTCTTAGCCTCCATGTCTTTTGTGCCTGAGGATAGTAGCTGGCTCTTCTGAAAAGTTGTGCAGGAAGGAGACTAAGCATGACTGAGAGAAATTTGAATCTGGATTCCATCATTTACCAGAAGGGTGAAAAGTTAGAAAACTAACCTTTCAGGTGACTGTCCACCTTCCCTCATTGAAATGGGCTTACTACATAAGACTTGCAGATTGATAACTAAAAGTGAACTTACTATGCTTGATACGCTGTAAATGTTAAAGAGAATAAAGTTAATTATTGTTCTCTTAACTTAGATAAAAATAATTTAACCAAAAGAAAAATTCTAAGGATCCAGACATCTCTGGACACATGTGGAATGAAGGGAAGACAATTCTTCATCTTTTGAGAAAGTCATTATGACCCCAAACTAACCTCTCATAACTCCAGTGGATTTGAACTAAAGAGAAAGACCACGGTAGTCTGGGGACTTTCTTCCACTGTGGTTAGGTTTAGCTGATTTTTATGTTCCTGCTATTTTAAAGACCCTGTTCTGATCTCTTGGCTATAAAATCTTGTACCTTATATTTCATAAGATTAGTAGAGTTGAATATGTTTATTAGTCAAGCTAAAAAGAATTTATTAGGTCATCTCCATTGTCTTAGAGTGAATTCCCCAGAAACAGAACTCAGAGACAAGGATTTGAATGAGAGTAGTTTATTTGGAAGGTGCAAACAAAATGAGCAAGAGGAATGGAGGAGTGAGACAGGGAGTCAGAGAGGTTTTGTAATCAAGCCAGTTGTATGTGAGTGGTTAAGTTCAAACTCACAGGAGAAAATCTAGAACATGACTCAGTTATCCTACCTGAGGGGCAAGGGAGCTGGAGTGCTTAAACCAATCCTGTTGGTCATTGGGGTGGGGGGGAATGCTGGGAGGGTGGATCCTAATTCCCCAGTACTTCCAGCCTGCTGGACTTATTATAGACAGAGCAGGTTTCTTATCTTCAGAGAAAACTCTCAGGCAAAAAGTTGGAGATGCTGGCAGCCAGAAGTGGGCTGTCCATCTCTGATGTGGTGAAGCCTGAAAGGTTATGGCAGGCACTGGCAGTTCTGTATGCCCATGATTGACTAATTTTTATTTGGACATGCAAATTGGAATGCCATTTACCATGTTGGTAGACAAATGTTACCCCATAAGTCTCTCTTATCTGTGGTTTCACTTTCCATCGCTTTAGTTACCCATGATCAACCTCAGTCTGAAATTATTAAATGGAAAATTCTAGAAACAAACAATTCATAAGTTTTAGATTATATGCTATTCCTGTGTGATGAAATCTTGTACTGTACCACTATATCCTACCTAGGACATAAATCATCCCATTATTCAGTGTTTCCATGCTATATGTGCTACCCACCCATTAGTCACTTAGTGGCTATCTCAGGTTGTTCGTTCACCTATCTCATGTCATAGTGCTTATGTTCAAGCAACTCTTATTTTACTTAATGATGGCCACAAGGAGCAAGAGTAGTGATGATGGCAGTTTTATTAAAGCATAAAATTAAAATTATTAAAATTATTCTATCTTATTAGTTATTATTATTAATCTTTTACTATATCTAACTTATAAATTAAACTTTATCATAGGTATGTAAAATTATGAAAAATCAGTATATATATATATATATATATATATATATATAGAGAGAGAGAGAGAGAGAGAGAGAGAGAGAGAGAAACTATATATATATCTAGTTTAGTATTATCTTCATTTTTAGGCGTCCACTGGGAGTCCTAGAATATAATCCCTTCAGGTAAGGGGAGGCTATGTATATTGTAGGAAGAAGGCAAAAGATGTTGGGGAATTCCAAATCCTGGATCCCATTTCTCAGTCCTAAACTGCATTGGGATTTTCAGGGGAAAAATATCTATATCACATTAGAAAATACAGCCTTTTGATTGAACCACCAGTTCCCCAGTTGAACTGCTTGGGTTTTGGATCTGAGACCCACCAACAACTAAAAGCAAAAAAAAAAAAAAAAAAATGCATTGCATTCATTTGTGCTGAAAAGGTCAGTAGAAATTGTAGTCTTCATTGTTCATAGTTATGTCCAATAGTTTATAACTTGTTTGTAGGTCACTGATGGTTGTGATAGGGAAGAATGCATATTTACATTTAAAAGCATGTTTATGCCTTCACAAAACAATATCGATTGCTAACATTCATATAACATCTGCTGTGTGCTAGACACCGGTAGTACAGCAGAGCCCCCTGAGGCTGGCATCATAATGTTAGCACTGGAAGGCACTTTAGGGGTAACACTGTATGGTCTAGGGAAGATGCATCATTTGCCTAAGGTCATGCTGCTAGTTAGGTGGACTTTGCACTAGGACCCAAGTTGTCTGACCTCTTGTCTGACACTCTCTCTGATAGATCTATCACCTCTATGACTCCATAGTAGAGAGATTATGTGCAAATTCTATTTTCATTGATTGGTTTTACCTTCCTCTAGAACTTAGTCTTTGCTTTTACATTTAGAAACTTAAGCCCAGGTTTTCAAGACAGTGTCATGTATGGAGAAACAAATGATTGGTGAAAAGGTTGCCCCTGATCTCCAGTCACATCAGAAACACCTTCACAGTTCCTTCTTCTCAGCTCCAAACTACACGTTTGTGAGAGGCACCAGGCAGGGGGTCAGGTATAGATGGAAAACACATTTCTAAACTATCAAAATTCCCCTCTGGAATTATATTATCCACAGCATACTCTGAAGTGGAGCACCTGTGAAGGGGAAATTTGAATATGACAGTGGATTAGTTACATACATGGTCTGCCTCTCCTTGTTGGGGATAACCTTGAGGAATTAATCCTCTATGGCAAGATTCCAGAACATTTCTGAAAAACACAGTTATAGCCATACTTCTTAGAGTATCACCTTGCATAGCATTGCTCCTTTAGAGTCAAGATTAGCAAACATGTTTTGTAAAGGACTACAGTAAATATTTTATTTATTTTTATTTGTTGGATCTCAGTCATAGCTACTCATCTCTGCCATTGTAGAGCAAAAGCAGCCATAGGTAATATGTAAATAAACATGTATGTTATGTTTTAATAAAACTTTATTTACAAAAACAAGGCAAGGGCCAAAGTTAGACCATGAGCTGTAGTTTAATGACTTCTGATTTAAAGTGCTGGAACTCTATTAGTTCTGAGCTGTCAGATAGCTGCTGTTTCCTTTTGTTTGCTCCCTCAGTAGTCTCATTGGTCAATGACATCATTAATATCCTCTTTCCTGTTGAAACCCTTGTGTTTCCTGGCAAACAGCCTGATCCAATTCCTAAACACAAATCAAGACTGGTTGTAATGATTAAATGTGTGATGAACAGTAAACCAAGTCTAGGAGAGTTAGCTTGTTGTTGAAATTGTAAATAATCCTGAGAACATAACATCACCCACTAAGCACTGCAATGACTAATACACAATGACTGACTATATCCACAATACATATAGAAAGTCTTATAGGCTTGATCCATGTCCTAGAACCCCTATTATGCTCATATCTTAAGGTAACAACAATAGCTTAGTTATAAAGAAAAACAGGAATTTATTGTTATCAAGAGTAATTATTTTCATATAATTAAAATAAAAGCTCTCTTATCCAGTCCTAGTTTCATTTGTTAGTTAATTGAGAAAGTAAGTTCCACAGATGATTTCCACGATTCTATTACATTTTATTTTCAGGTAAAAATGGCAATGGGAGATGTATTTGGTAATGTTTAGGTGTAGGGCAAATTTCTCCTCCTCCTCCTCCTCCTCCTCCTCCTCCTCCTCCTCCTCCTCCTCCTCTTCTTCCCACAAGTAGGAGTTTAGGCATAAATTGCAGCCATAGTTCATGATCTAAGTGTCTTGGGCTTCTTTTAGAATTGCAGCAATTGTTTTTAGTAATCACTTTTATGGAGTTATTCTAAAGCAGTCACCTTAGTTTTTTATTGTTGTACTTTTATTGAATCTATTTACAAAAGAGAAGGTCATCTGTTTCCAACAACAATTAGGAATAATAGGGATGACCCTGAGTTTTTACCCCATGTATCTGCAGGTGGAACTGAGGGTGAGAGCCAATGCATGGGCCATCCAGAGTGTGTACCCCAGCCATCCCAAGCCTTCTGGGCACATTGGCCATCATCAGTGCCAGTATCAGGAAATGAAGGTTATTGGTTCATTCAGAAAGCAACTAAAGGAGACTTTCTTTTGCCCACAGTGATTTCCGAAACTGTTTAGGTTTGGTTTGGTTTGTTGAAAATAAATGTCCTGCCTCCTGTTCACACTCATGTTTTGCTCAGGTAATCTCTCCAGAGTAGGATGTACATAAGCTTCTGCCAAGTCCTAATGAAATTGTCAACTAATTTTGTCTGGGTAGAGTTCCAGTCGAGGAAGCCCTCTTCAGAAAGCAAGTCTACAACCCTCCCTAAAGCCTGCATCTTCTTTAATGGAATACACATGAAAAAATTACAGTGATCAGTAAACTCAGGATTTTTTAAAAGAATTCAACATTTACATAGCTTTATTACATGACAAGTGTATTTAAAGCACTTAAATATAATAACGCTTTTATTCCTTTTATCATACTTTTGAATCAGATATTTTCCATGACCATCTTGAAGAGACTGAGGCATAAAGAGGTTACGAGTCACAGGGGTGGGCTTTGAACCAAGACAGGACAGGTGGTGCCCTTCCTAGCCACATCTCCTTTCTGCTTCTGCAGACCTGAAGTTGCTCTGAAGAGGGAGGGTTGAAGACATGGTCCAGATGGATACTCTGACACTCACATCTTTCACATTTTACAGTTTTCTCTAATCAGCACAAATGGTAGGTTCTCATCAAATCATTTCAGGAGGTATCAGCCTGGGGGATATAATGTGGGCTCAGCTTTCTTGACAGCCATGGAATATTTTCAGCTGAAAGTGAGGTCCTTCCAGGGCATTGGAAGTCCAGAGTGGGCATTTACCAAGCCTCCATAATCCTCAACATGTTACCCTGAAACATCAGCATACTTATGACTTAAGGATATATTGCCAGAAGAAAACAATACCATTGCCTTGAGTTTCTGAATTGGGAGTACTTTACCACAAGCAACATCTTGCATTTCACACAGATTATAAAAGTGTGAGCAGACATGTCTCCTAAATGGTGACTCTGTACTTATGAAATGATGACAACGTGTGAACCTGCTCAGACAGTCTTGTCTAATCTAAAGGGACCAAGAAGGGGTTTGAATAAGGCAAACCTGGTCAGAGCCCATTATAGAGCTCTGGTCAAGTCAGGGACTCAATGACTAGTTAAATGATATCCATCAGATTCAGACAAGATATGCCTATGAGGACAATGATAGAAATACAAGAGATTGACAGATGATGATGATGATGATGAAGATGATAATGATAGATTGTAGTTTTATAATGCTTAAGACTTTAGAAAACTCTTTGTCTTTGTTGTCACTATTGCTACTAGTATTAATAGTCCTAGGTAACAGATTTGGATTTAGATAGGCCTATTTTACAACCTTACCTCTTAGACTTGCCATCTTGGTCATGTTCCTTGATCTTTCTGAGTCTCGATTTTCTTTTTCCATATGTAAAATGGGGGATAAATCATATACCTTTTGAAGTTTTATGAGTTAAGTCTTATAATACCTATTATGTGTCTGAATGGAACCTAGTTTGCAGTCAGTTCAAAACAGATAAAAAAAATCAGTTCAAAAAAAAAAAAGTATACATGCAAACAAATTCAGAAATGTTAACAGGGTTGGCAGGAGGACCAGACCCTACATCTCTTGACTCTTACTTAGATCAGTAGTATTTGTGACATTATCTGGAGGCAGGCATGCTTATTCTTAATGACTGATAAGGCAAAGGTACCATTCAGTCAAAATGGACACCAAACCAATCAGAAGGAAATGAGTCTGTGCTCTGAGTTGAGACATGGAAGTGGATACCATTCAGGCGCTGAATGGGGGCTATGACAAATTACTGTGATTTTGCTAATCACTTATTCATGTTTACATATTCATTTATTCATTCAACATTTGTTTATTTAGCAAGTACCATATGCTAGGTAGTCTGCTAATTTCTGGGAATAAAGTGAATAAGAAATATAATAATTGCTCCAAACTCATTAATGCTTTGGAAAATTCCAAAGATATAATGGTTCTTCTCAGAAACAGAAATTGCCTATTTTGTAATTTAACTATATTAGATTTAAATCATCTGATTACAGATTATAGAACTAATTATAAAGCTGAAAGGTACATTATGAATTGCTTTTTCAGTATAATTTCTTATTATAGATCTTTATTAATGTAGTTTAATATAAATGAAAATTCACTGAGCAGGTTAGATGGTCTGCAGATTTCACAAAACTGTTAAAGATAAAAGGGCTTAAATATGTGGTAAGGCTGTTTTATTGTATTACCCAATTTTCTTGACATCTTCTAGCACTTTCAATATAATTAGTAAAATAGCTGTAACTTTGGGGTTATAAAAGAAAGATAGTTTCAAAACTTGAAAATGGAAAAAAAAACACATCCATGGAAAAGAAAGGGTCTCTACTTTGATATTATCTATTATACATATTATTATTCTCATCTTCTGGTCAGATAGAAAGCCTTCACTTCACAATTATACTTTACCTAGAAAAACCAAATGATTTAATAACACTTTATAATATCAAATAGTATGATTGAATAGTTCACATTTAAGGTCTGAGAGTGGAGTTTTGAGTTCCTGAGGATTTTGTTCACAAGTTTAGAAAATATAGGGTTCTTACAAATTCTTGAAGATAAGTGGTATTTTTAAATTCCACAATGAAGCTCAGGAGAGCTGAAATGCTAATTTTCTCTGGTAAAACACTCTTGGGCTATAAGAAAAAAAAATGACGTACATTTGTTTTCTTTTCCCCTTTGAAGTTACATAATTCAGTTGTCTAGACAATATTAAATTAACTAAATTGTTGAGCAACCTTCCTCTGGGTTGTGTAGAGCAGATGTGTGTTATTTCTTCAACTGGAGCAGTTGTGGGTGGGAGGAGGCACTGTTCTATAAGGCAGGGGTCCTGGGGACAGGTCCCCATATTCAAGCCCTGTAGCTGGATTTATGATCCCCACATGTGTTATGAAGGTAGCCCCAGAGAACCCCCTTGTGGCTCATCTCAGTTTCATTCCTCAATTCTTGCCCTGAGTAGGGAGGGGAAATAGGAAGTCTTCTCTTGCTGACAGGAAATAGAAGTTCTTTAAATTTACTTCTTATACCCTCATCTTCCTGACCTTCACCCTTACTGTGATTTGCCCTTTTTATTGGGGGGGGGGGGGCGGGGGAGGGACCATTTTCCTTCCAGTTTTTCAAGTTTGAGCCCTTGGAGTTGCTTTTACTTCTTTTTCTTTTATCTTCTACTTGTAGTTTCTTCTTCCTTGAAAACTGTTCTTTTATATCTCTCCCTTGCTTTTCAATTTCCAGGTTTACTTCAGACCCTTTGTACTTCAGGATTGCAATCGACTCCTAACTAGCTTGCTTTCCATCTTCCTTATTCTTACCTGTGTATTAGTCAGGATGATCTAGCTTATGCTGCAATAACAGATAGCCACAAAATTTGAGTGAGTGGAAATAAAAGTTGCTGATAGTTTATGTTATCTGTACATTAGACTATAAAAGACTGAGCTCTGAAGCATCTTTACTCAGAGACCCAAGTTTCATAACTTAGAATTTTGTCCATTCCCAGTGTAGGGGAAAGAGAAGAACAGGAGAATATCACACCAATAAATGTATGATACAGTAACTTCTACTCACCATTGGCCAGAATTAGTCATATGGCAGAAACATGTAACCCCTCATGTGGGACCAAGTGCAGAAATTGATTTGGGGAACATTAGAGGTTTCCACCATTCCATCCTACAATGAAGGCCAGGAATCTACAAAAAATAGGGTCCCTCCAGCAAAGCTATGGTAATCTCCTCAAAGCATGCCTTTCCTTAAAATTTTTCAGCAATTACTACTCTACAGATAGTTAGATCTTTGAATTCTAGGTATTGAAGAGCCATTATTTGTGAAACACTTAATTACTATGTCAGATACCCTGCTAGGTTCTTTATACCCATTATCTTATCAATTTCTTATGATTATTTAAGATGGCATTATTTTCCCCATTTGAAAGATGAAGAAAGTGAAGATTAATTACTATCTTAGTTTGAATTTCTCCAAAATCAGATGATGCTTTTGTAGCACTCCCGCTATTCTTCTTTGCATGGCAGGGCTGCATTTATAGGTCTTTCTCTGGATGAGATTGCATATGTCTTGAGGGTAAGAACCATATTACTCAGTTGCTTCAACTATTTGGTGGAATCAGGCAGAAAAATGTGACTGTAAATGTGCAAACACATAAACAAACACACATTCATTTCATTTTCAGTCATTGGTTGACTTTGTCCAGGGAAACGCTCAAGTCTGGATTTGGGGAGGAGTGGATTTTCTATTTCTCTGCTTACCATGCCACCATCAGCTTCTCTGCTCACTGACCTCTGGCATCTGTGTTGTCACTTGCAGTTTCCAGTCCTGAACAGGGACAGGAGAAGGAGCTGACTGGGGGGTGGGCAGTCTCCAGCAGGTTGTAATGGGTTCCCCTGCACCTGTCATATCTGGAAATGTAGACTATCATTATTCCCAATTAGAAACACAAGAAGGAAATCCCACCTGTCTCCCTCTCCTCCAAAGTCTCTTGTTACTAGAGAATGGCTTTCAGATTTCTGCTGTGCATTGGAACTCCACAGCAAAGAACAGCAGCAGAATAGAAGGCTCTGGCTTCATCCCACTGTCTGGGTTTTGTACCTTTTGAGATTTTCTAACGTGGGAATCTCAACCCCTCCTTGTCAATATTGCTGTTCAATTTTGAAAGACTGACCAAATTTTGAAATGCTGAACTTCTGGACACACATGGTAGTTCACTATAAACAAAGATGGCTTGCTCTCCTCATTCCCAACCCCCACAAGGGCAGAAATGGATTGTATTCTTAGTCTAATCCTTTTTTTAAAAAAAAATTATATCAAATTACTTGCCAAAACAATTTCCTGCACAGCAAACTCATAAGTTAATTATGTAGTAGGTAAAAAATGCATTTTCTCTTATCTGTTTTAAATGAGTTGCCCTTTGATATCATTGACTGCCCCTTTGTTCTTATATGGCTGAGTAAGGACTTGTTTGAAGACTGGCTTTGTCACATTTCCTATGTTTGTCACCACTGCTTAAATAGAAAGTCTAGAAGGAAAACATTGAACAAATCGGCTGCCCAGTTATAGGTCTCTTGCAAGTACAGGCAAACTGAGGATTGCTTTCATCTTCCAGGTTCTAAACTCATTCCCATTTATTAACCATATATGTGTTTCCCTACCTTCTGTTGTATGCAAACTGGGCACCCACAGTCCATGAGTTGGTGATTATTTCTATGTTGAAATCACACAAAGGTCCCAGATGTACTAAAGAGATAGTAATCACATGTTCACATATGGGCAATTTAGGTACACTCTGCAAAGAGACAAGTTCATATTAAGAGATTCTTGTGTATACACGTGTAAGCAGAGTGTGATTAATCAAGGAGAACTTTCCAGAAAAATCAAATTCTGTGGCAGTGTTGGAAGAAGAAGACATAAGGTATGAAGAGGCACATGAACATCTGTAGTTGTCACTCTAGATGAGGCCAGTCAGAGTTTCTACAGAAAACTGTAAAAACTTTTTTTTAAAAAGTCCTGCTGTATCTGTCACTATAAAATATATGACAGAGCACCGCCCTTCTGTAAAAGAGCTCTGTTGAAAATCTCCTTTGCTGTTTTGTGCATTTGTTTGGGGGTTTGGGGGTTGCAGCTTGTATTTTTGCTGTTGAACCTCTGACTCCACATGTTTTTCATTTCCACTTGGAAAAATTTGGGCTGTTCTTGACTGAGAACTTCTGATCTAATAAGCCTTTATTTTTAACCTTTTAATTCATCTGATGTTTCAAACTATGAAGACCCTTTGCCTTCTAATCCGTGCTATATTTAACTTGTCTTCATTTGTGGTGTGATGTGAGCCAGGAGACCCGGGTTTGAGCACCAGCTCCTCTGGGTTGTATGACTTCAGACAAAACCTTCAACCTTGCTGAACTTCTATTTCCATGTTTGTAAAATGAATAAAGACAACAACCATTATTACTCACCAAATTATAGTAAGGATGAAACTCAGTCATATGCATTATATGAATATTAAGTGGTCTTCAAACAACCATCAGTTCAATAATTGTGCTGGCACTGGGTGGAGAGTTCATTGCCAGGAATCCCTCCTTGAAGGTCTGCTTCCATTCCTGAAATACTTTAATCAGAAACAGTTATCCACACAGGAAACAAGTAAAAGCATATTTTTTCCTTTCAGTGGCCTTTTTTTTCTGATTCCCAAAATTGTCTACGTCTGTGATTTTTTAAGTTGTAACTGGGGGAATCATAGGTTCTGCTGGGCTTTTTCCTAGGGTCAGTGATTATAACAAAATTGCACAGAGTCAACATTACTGTTGAAAATCTTTTTTATTTTGATTTTTCATAAAGTGTAGTGTAGATGGTTTGGTGTCTACACCTGTGCCTTTCTTTTAGGGATCCAGTCACAGGAAAGACATTTATCTTAAAAAACTCAAATTACTCCTGCGGATTGATACCTGCATGGGCAATGCCTGTGGGACTTCAAGCGTGTGAAGGAGGATAGGTTCAGGACGCCCATTTCATGCCCACATCAGGGGCTCACTCATTAACTGTCCTTAATATTGGTGTTTCTTTTCCTTTTCTTTTGGAACAATTATCAGCCAACCATCACCACAGAGCAAAGCATGCTGAAACTCCTAGCTTCTAAGAACTGTCATGCATTGTCAGGCATGTCTCAGCAGGTCCCTGGGGTCATGCTGATGGAGGTTGGATGTTGCTGGGCAATGCTGCTTCAAGCTGCAGGTTCTCCTGGCCTTGACTCTTGGTAAAAGGCTGAGTTCAGGTCTGCTCTGCATATGTCTCTTCTGGGACCCAGACTGAAAGGGCAGCAGCTTCTCATGACAATGACAGAGGCACATGAGGCAAGCTCAAGTGTGCTAAAATATTTCAGGCCCCTTAATGCATCACATCTGCTAAAAACTCATTGATCAAAGCAAGTAATATTGCTAAACTTAAAGACGTGAGTGGGAAGTCTATAACATATCCTGTTTACCATGAAACCAAAGCAAACAATATGGTCAAACCCAATGTAAGTGGGGCTGAAAAGTATCCTCCCCTGTTGGGGTGTGGAGATGAAATATTTTTGATCAATAATTAATGTACTTTATTGTCAAGTGCATATGGTTGAAATAACACATATGTAGAAACACGCAAGGTTCCATGTCTCCTTACAGTGGCCATACTGAAGTGACGTAGAAGGTGATGCTCGTGGGGTGAGGCTCCCCTGCAGAATATTTCTATTTTTAATAAGAAAGGCTGTAGCTTTTACAGGTTTGTCTTAGTTCTATCCATTATATTTGCTATTCCTCTCCATTCAAGAAAATATTTAGAATTTTAATGCAAATGATGTTAATGAAGTTTTAACCTAAAACCTATTTGATTTGTCTTCAAAATCAAATCATTCTTAAACTTTGATGCCTTAGGTATGATTACTCATCAACTGCTTGCAACAAAACACTGATGGCAGCTCAGCTAGATCTCCTCACCCACCAGTAACCAGTGTCTAGACAGTGGACAACAAAACAGAGCTTGTGGAATGAAGTGGTCAGGGATTTTTAAAATTCACTTTTTATCAGTTTTGGATTGGAAAGGAAAGTCTATTTATGGTAATAATCAGACAAAGGAAGAGATCTAATGAATAAATCAGTGTTTTGACATATCTGAAAAAATTTAAATGTGCCTAAAGAGTTGCTGAATAGGGGGTGACCGAACAGGACAGCCCTTTACCTATGTTAGAAGAGTCCCATTATTTAATGAATTGGAAAAAAATCAGAAAATAACTGATCAAATAATAGAATTTGACTGAATTTTTAAATTTTAAACTGGCACAGAGAGATTGCATTTTGAATTTTTCCCTTTAATCCCTTCCCCTACCCTCAAAATATATCAAGAAATAAACAAAGTCATGGTGATAATTATCAGGCAGCCCCTTAAACCTGTTTTCCCCATTTCTGGTAGAAAAATGCCTATGTAAAGCAGAATGTATTCCAAAACTAAGCAAGTCTTCTTCTTGAATTGGTGATGAGTGCTACCTACATTGTAAAGACAAGTGTCAAAGTGCACTTGGGCCACCTGGTTACACCCACCTTTCAGGCCATGGCTTTAGAAGCAATGTATAGGAAGGAAGGGAGGGAGGAAGGGAGGGAGGGAGAAGAAGGGAAGGGGAGGGAAGGAACAGTGGCCTTGGCATTGCGGCATATTGATAGAGTAGGATAGAAAGAAGAATGGTCTCCACCCCGACTCTTGGTGGAAGAAGCCTGGGCATAAATATAGAAAAAGTAGCTCTTCACTTTTTTTTTGTCTTAACAATTTTAAATCAAGCTCAAGAGTTATTCGACAGCAGGCAAGCATTAATTTTTTAAAAATTTTTTATTGGTTCTTTTTATTTATACATGACAGTAGAATCCATTTTGACCTAATTATAAAAGTATGGAAGCCAGCATTAATTTTGATGATGATGCTTATAGAATTGACTTACTAAACATGTAGCCTAGAAAGTTGAATAATTTGGATTCTAGCAGAGACCAGTTTAACTCTGAAGTTATTCATCCAGGTTCATCTGCCTCAAAGAAATGGTCTCTTCTTTACAGAAGAATTCCAATTTAGAAATGTCAAAAGAATGAAGGAAATAGAAAAATCACCATTAACTAAATACTGAAATAAAACTTAGGCAGCAAGATTCATCAATAGTGTTTAAATATGTGGGCAAAACGTTGAGAGAAGCAGGTAATTCATAGTACCAAAGTAGCCTCCACCCAAGGATATTTATTAATCTCAAAAAGAAATTAATAACTTTTCAGCATAAAATGTTGGTAGATATGCCTTATCCAAATGACCAAAGTTAATGTCACTTATAATGAGACACATTTACACCATAGACCTGTTGATATGATGGACTGAGAAGAACACATCACTTCTGTGGTATTCCTGCCTGAAATGTAGAACCTCAATCTAATGAGGAAAAAAGTTACAAAGCCAAGTTGAGGTACACTACAAAATAGCACCGGTACTCTTCAAAAGTATCAAAGTCATGAAAGACAGATTTAAGAACTGTTTGAGATTGGAGGAGATTAAGAAATTAAGAAACTGAATGTACTATGAGATGCTAAATTGAATCCTGAAATGGAAAAAGGACATTAGCAGCAAACTGGAAAAATTTGAAAAAACTGGAAAAATATGATATCATAAGATTTAACATTAGGAACAGCTGGGTGAAGGATACATAGGAAAGATTATTATTATTATTATTATTATTATTATTTTAATAATATTGTTGCAGCTTTCTGAGGTCTAAAACTATTTCAAAATAAAATGTTAGATAAATAAGCATAACAGTATGTTGAGTTAATAAAGGCTAGGGATCCTTTTGTAACATTAGACAATTATTCTTTTACCAAATAAAGGTCATTATTTTCTATTATTTACGTATCCAGAACTATAGAAATCCCTAGAATTTTTAGAATATCTAATCTCTTGGCAATGAATTTCAAATGACAGTTTGTTTTAGCATTAAACTGTCGGTTGGATATTTTATTCCTTTTGATTCTACCCTGTGGATTTTGAATTTTTTCTTAAGACCAGGTTATATGAACAAAAAATCACATCAGCTATGGAAAAAAAAAAACCTTTGAAGAACATTATGTCCTACCTCAAACTTGCCTGACTCTCTGAGCCTATACAGGAATTACCAGGTCTTTAAAATCACACTTCTCAGGGAAAAGTCTAGTAAAAGCTGTTCATTAGTAAGAGTGATTAGCAGTACAGGATTACACTTTTTTTTTTTTTTTTTGTACAGGATTACACTTTTTTTGAATGAATATAAATTTCCTGAATTTTATCATTGCAGTATGGTAATGTAAGATTTAACATTAGGAACAGCTGGGTGAAGGATACATGGGAAAGATTACTATTATTATTTAATAATATTGTTGCAGCTTCTGTCAGGCAAGTTTGAGGTAGAGCTTACTATACAAATAACAACACCAGAGGTGTTCCAATAATTTCTGGACTCTGAAAGACCTTTACCAAAGATTCAGAGCTATTTCTGGGAATCCCTAGGCCCTGGGCCCTAAGTCATTTGGAGGAGAGAAATAAATAAGGAGGAGATAGTTGGCAGCTGGTGTCTGATACCCATTAATGTCCCAAGGACAATGTCACTCTGTGCACTTCAGGCAGGATCCAGTGTTATTCAACTTAAATCCACACTATATGTAGAGAATACCAGGAAGAGTGGCTTGGAGAAAACCAGGCTTCAAGGGATTATGAAGACTCACATGGAAAATATCTCCAAGCTTGACAACAGATAAGAGAGAAGCTGTTGTCTGCTTAGAGAAGGAGGAAATGATTTTTTCGCAAGCTTGGACTCTGAACTTTCCTACCAGTGAGTCTCTCTTTGATGCTTTCTTGTTTTCCATCTGTGAAGCAACCAGCATTATTAAAGGCTTTGATTTTAACTGACTGTGATCCCAGCCATATCTGAGCAGTGTGGCGTAATCTGTGGAGATAACTTCCCACATACTCTTTTCCAGGTCTCTTTACCTGGGACAGATGTAAACATTGCAGCTTCTGGTTCTGTTCTGTTTTTCCTCATTGCTTCTCTGTTCCGTGTCACTCTACAAACTGCTTGCTCACTCAGTCCTAGTGAGCCCACACCTTCACAAGCTCCTAGTTTTGAACCATTCCTGGGCCTTAAGTCAGTTTTAGAAGCTGCTATGCTGGGGTTTTGAGATAGTACTAAGTACTCTAATATATATTAAGGATTTTATTATATAATTCTAGTTGTGTACCTATGGATATGAAAGCTGAGACTTCCATTTAATTATCAAAACTAAATACCACAATGATTTTACCATTGATTTGGCTAAAATTATTGAATGTTTATTATATATTAAGCATTTTTGGAAGACTTTTTTCGCATATCAGCTAATCAATCCTGAACTGCCAATTTTCAAGACAATACTGGACATCTGGGCATGATGGTACATGCCTGTAATCCCAGTGGCTCAGGAGGCTGAGGCTGAGCAGGAGGATCATAAGTTCAAGACTAGCCTCCACGACTAAGCAAGACCTTAAGGAACTTATGCCACACGGATCTCTGCCATCTTGCACTTATACTCTAGAGGGAAGAGACTATAAACAACCTGAAAATAAATGCATAAGTGTGTACCTGAGTGCTATAGGAAAGTGAGAGGTATTGCCAAGTAAGGAGGCTGAGGTGTGCTAGGCAGGGACAGACAATGGTTCCCAGTTTGAATAGAGTGGTCAGGATGGTCTCCTAGAGAAAGTCAAAGACTCAAGGGGGTAAAGGAATTACCAATGAAACCAATGTCCCCGTAACAAATGCCAAGGTGGGAGTATGGCTGGCAGATTCCAGCAGCATCAAGATGGCCTGGGGGCTGGAGCTGAGTGATAAGAGGTGGGAAAGCAGAGACTCTAGGCGGCCTGAGCCATGTGAGGAGTCACTGCAGGGTTTTGAAACGGATTAACCTGGTTGGATTTTCTTTCCTAATGAATGCTCTGACTGCTGTGTTGAGAATAGAATTTAGGGGGTTAAATATAGGAACAGAGAAACCTGTTAGAAGGTAATCACCATAATCCAGGAGAGGGAAGATGATGACTCCGCACAGGGCTGCCTCGGCCAGGTGGTGAGAGGTGCTTGAATTGGTGTTCCATATTGAAAATCAGGCTGACCCATTAGCTGGGGGATGCGAGTTAAAGAGAGGAGGGGACCAACAATGAGGCTAAGATTTTTGGCCTGAGTAACGAGAAGGAAAGACTTGATGTCAGTCCAGCTGAGGGAGGCTTTGTGTGGGTGAAGCAGGTTTGGCAGTGGCGGGGACATCAGGAGTATTTGTTGGATGCTTGGCATTTGAGAGGCTTGCTAGACATCCATGTCTCATGGAGGCAGCTGAATTTATGAGTCTGGAGTCCAGGGGAGAAACCATGGACAAAACGAGGGCATGGGAAGCTAGGTGTGAACAAGGTGAATGAGAGAGGGAAGGCAGGTACTGAAAACACACAGAAGACACAGAGAGAAGGAGGAACTCATGGGAGATTCTTGGAGCAAGTGAGGTCAACCCAGGAGGAAACCAGGAGAATGTGGTGTCCTAGAAACCAAAGGGAGAGTGTGTATCAGGAGCAAGTGATCAACTCAAAATTACCATCACTTGGTCAAGTGAGATGAGAACAGAGAAGTGGCCATCAGAGCTTGTAGAGGAGAGTACACTCATTGGAATCTTCAAAGAAAGGCATTTCAGTGTCAGATGACTGCGGGATCTTTCAGGGAAAATGGAAGGGGAGACGGTTTGGTTGACAGTGAGTATGGCAGCTAGGTGACTCTTTGGGGGGGATGCTGGAAAGGGGAGAAGAGATGTGGGTGGTGGTCACTAGGACAGATACAGTGAGAAGAACTTTTTTTATGAGGGGAAAAATAACAGTCAGTTTAAATGATTCATGACTCAGGCAGGTCCTTTAAAAATAGCATTGTGATATCTTCCAATGCTAGAGTTAACCCAGAAAACCCAATAAAATGTTAACGCTTGGGTTATGGAGCTTGGAAATGGGATAGGGTAAAAAAAGATGAATATGTTAGTGGGAAGGAAAAGACAGACATTTGAGAATTGATATTTGCTAAATTCTGTGATTTGGGGGAACTTATTACAAGCCATCTCTAAATCCATCCAGTATCTTCTGGTAGGCAAACTCATTGTCCAGTATCTGGTACACAGTTGGTGTCAATCTCCTCTCCTTGTCAGCCCCAGAAATCCAACTCAATCATGTGTTAGAAAGAGCTTGATTTCAACTAGATTTGTGGACCTCATAACACAGACTGGATCAACAGCCAGGATTACTCTGATAGTGCTGGACCAGGCTTGGATGTAGGAGTCAGGGGACCATTCAGCTTGGCCACTCTCCTGTTGGGTGAATCTGGGTCAGCCTTGGAGTCTCTATTTTTTTTTTAACTGAACTATGGGAACAATAATAATGACCACTTCACAAGGTTGTTACAGGAATTTAATGAAAGAATAACTATAAACCCCAATGTTGGCATGGGGTGAGTAAATCAGTAAATTAGTACCCTGCTCCTTTCTAAAATAGGAATTAACTTTACTTCCACTCCTTGAGTTCATTTTCCCCTAACAGTTCAGAAGCACCTCTTCTCTCAGACTCTTGAAGTTTGTTTCAGACTCTATTTCTTGGAGAGATTTGTTTTTCAGGTATCTGAGACTAAAAAAAAAAAAAAAAAAAACAACAACAACAGGACTCAGAAAACAAGTTTTTTTCTCCCTTGTATAAATAACTGTAAAAAAGGACTGTATAGTTGCTTTTTTCCCCCCTGAAGCTTCCCTCACACCTGGTAAGAGATGAAGCCTTGGTGATTTCAGCTCCAGGGTGATATTGTGAACGGGCTGCAAGTGTCTGAGTGAGAACTGTGTGAATAATCTCTACTGCCACCACTCCAGGGCTGTCCTCATGCCCTGATGGCCCAGATTCAGCAGTGAGCTCATTCTGGATTCTTGGAAATGCATGGTTTAGCAGGTATCACCTCACTCATCTGTACAGCTGCTTGTGGGAAAGATCAAGGAGCCTTGTCATTCCTGTTTCATAGAGGATGTAAGAAAGCACTCACTAGATGTGGAAGATCAGAAAATATACCCCTCATCCTTGGGATTTACCAATACACTCTTTAAAGGACTTCATTAAAAACATTTCCCAACTTTTGTTTTCCCAGGTCTGCTATAGTCGTCTCATTTCTTAATCAGTGAAGAGTGATGAAGAAAAGCAGCTGAGTATTTGCCTAAGGAACACTAAAAGTATCACTGGAAATATAAGATGAAGGCAAATGTGATTCTCAGAAAACCACTCATTATACATTATAATTGGAAGATACATTTTGACAAAGATGCTTTGGGATAGAGTAGATGGGGCCAAACCCCCATGCTGAGAATTCAAGTCTTCTCTGCTCAGTTCTTTTATTTTTAGCAGACAGAATTTATCTTTCAGAGGTGTCCCTGGGATTTGACCAACCTACGAGGAAAGACCTGGTGATAACAACACCGAAAGCTCATGAAGCTGCTACAGTTCACAGCCAAGGGACCCCACTCATACACAGAGAGTTTCCAATGAGTATTTACTCCTGAGCATTTAAACATGAACACAAAAGTAAGGATTCCAGGCATCTAAAGAATGCCTCTGGGCTGGGGATATAGCTTATTTGGTAGAGTGCTTGCCTCACACGTACAGGCCCTAGGTTCAATCCCCAGCACCACGAAAAATAAAAAAAAGAAAACAACAACAACAACAAATCCAGAAGTTTCTAACAAGAAAAAGAACCAATACTGTAAGACAGAAACATTCTAAAATGCATGCATACACACACACACACACACACACACACACACTTACTCAGATACCTAGACAGATATTTCTACTATGGAATATGTATGTAAATTTACAGAAATCTTACTTGAATCACCACAATAAGCACTATGACGAGACACCAGTTATTGGTCTAAGTTCAACATTTGATCATTTGATGGTGACTATTCTAAGACAAGGCATTCTTCCCCTACTCCCCAAATACCTGGATGGTTTAGGCTGAAGTCTTGGTTATTGGTGGCCTGGCCTGGCCCCTGGGTTTGTAGGGAAGCCTCCATCCCTCCCCCATATTAGCTGTTAAAAGTTAAATATCTAACATTTAGGGCCATTTTACTGAATTGCAGTTGTTGCTGTGCTAGAATTGATATTCTTTTCACTTTTATGTAATACTAATTTTATTTTGTTTATCTATATGCATTGCACTTATACTGCTGAGTGTATGATATTGATCAGACTAGTGGAAAGAGGATCTTTGTGGTTGTCTGTTACATTGGTGGTCCCCAATGAATGAGCCATGCCTCCCTCGGCATGGTTCACACATTTCTATTCACCTGTCCTGGAACCCAGGAGAGCCCTGACTTGCTTTTGTTAATAGAAGGCAGAAGAAGTGATGCTGAGCCAGTTTGGGGAGAAGTCCCAAAAGTTTTTGATTTTGCATTTTGGGGGAACTCCCTGAACTCCCAAATAGCACCATGTTGTGGGAAAGACTAGTATAACTACTATAGAAGAAGCCACATGCTGGGGAATTGATAAGCCCATAGATAGTAAGAACCAAGGACCAAGACGCTCAGTTGCCACCCCCAACTGAGCACCCAGCCAACTGCAGCTTTGACTAGTCATGGTGTAAGTGAGCCATCTTAGAAGTGGATCACCCGGCCTTAGTTGGCCAACCCAGTTGTCACTGTGTGGAGCAGAGACACGTTGTTCTCACCAAGCCCAGCCCCAATCAAGGAATCATGAATATACAATAAGGTTATTTTAGTTTTTAAGTTTTGGGGTTGTTACTATTTTTGTTTATTTATCTGCTGTACCTGGTACCCATGGATCTTTTCTGAACTCCATTTTCTCCTGTAGCCCCCTGGTTGTGGTTGTGGTTCTTTCTGTTGCTCTTTGCAGGCAATCTTCTTGGTGGTGATCTTTTTCTTTGTGTCGTTGTCCACTGGGGGAAAAAAAATGTTCTAAACTGCTTAACCTTCAGGGGGCCACATGCCTAAGAGTTGATGAATTTAGCAGGATTTTTCAACAGTATTTATTTTTAAAAAAATTTATGTATTTTTTTATTTTGCATTACTGGGGATGGAACCCAGGAGCACTCTACCTTTAAGCTACATCCCCAGCCCACTGTCCTTCTTAAAATTTTGAGACAGTGTCTAGCTAAGTTGTCCAGGCTGGCTTTGAACTTGAATTTGTAATCCTCCTGCCTTAGCCTGCATAGTAGCTGGGATTACAAGCATATGCCACCATGCCTGGCTAGAATTTTCCAGTATTCTTGATCAACAGTTCTACTGACCACTGGCCTTGTTGCCCAGTCTTGTCTGAGGGCTGAGAGTGATCTCCCTTGACCTTGACTGCTGACTTGATGCTTCTCTGGTCTGCTTTGACCCTCAGTTTGCTTTCAACTTCTGAAAAGGCCTGGTTATTCCATCACCATAACTTTGTGTGGGAAGGAATAGTTTCCCAGAAAAAAAAAAAAAGTGCTGTTAGAAAGATATTCCCTTAGGAATACATGGGTTTCTTCCTCTGTGTGCTTTTCCAGGAGGCCCTTTCAGAGCTTCCCACAGCTGTTAAATAAAAGACAAAAGGTTAGCCTTTGCTCTATAAAAGTGGCAGAGCCTAAAAGCTCTTGCTACCATCTTGAACTCAGCCTTCCTTACCCCTGGTCTGTTCTCCCCTTCCATCTCAGGAACGGGAGGCCTCGCCCACCAATGGGTTCATGACCCAGAACTTTACCTTCTCTCTTTTCTTTTGGTAAATCTCTGGTGTCTTCTGCTCATGAGACCCTCCACGGCTGAGGACCAGGATGTAGCAAGAGAAAGGAAGCTTGGCACCTTGGTGCAGTGGACAGAGCAACAATTTTAGAAGCAATCATCTGCGTCAGAATCCCAGCTCTGTCATTCTTTGGGTTGTGTGGCCTGGAGCAAGTCACTCACACTCTCTTGGTTTTCCTCCACCCAAACTAGAAAATAGTCTTGCTTTTCATGGTTGCCAAATACGTTGTATTAAGAACTCAGAACATAAAATGGTTGTTAAAAAAATCAATAGCAGTAAGAAAGATGATAATGATGGCTGACTCTAAGGGTCAGAAGGTTCTTAAATGTGTCCTTCTATCAGCTTGACCTTACAGAGATATACACAAAGAATTGGAGAATGAAGAACCAAGATATGCCCTGATTTGCCTACCACCTGTGAGGTTGCTGTGTTGGGTTGGGCAGGTTGTATACTGCATGACCCAACCGTGCAAGGGTATGCAGTGCCCCTGACTGCCTAGGAATTTGAAATGTGGTGGTAACTAGTGTGACTAATAATAATGTGACTAAGCCTGGATTAGTCACAGTGGTGTGTGAGAGCTAGCTCCTACAATATCACAAGAGCAGATTATTAAATTGTCAGGGACATTTTTTTTTTTGTGAGCCAGATTAACCATAGCCATTATTAAAAATTAAATTATATAAACTTCCAATCAAATGCTTAAAACTTATCACTCATTGATCATTTGAATATATTTTCTGTATCATCTATGTTCTTGAGATTGCTTACCTATAATAGTTATACCATGGGTATACTGTACAATAATGTGCTACTGCACATCTCTTTCTAACTTTGTGTTCAGTGATATTACATGTGTAACTTAAAACTGATCTGACTTGGAGTATTTACACCACAGAAATTGGAAAGCACTACAAATCAGGTCTTTTCATGGTAAGATAAACATTTCATTTTTTTCCAGCCCAATACATGTTGATTATATTGAAGCAAATCACTAGCACTAGTAAAGAAGAAGAATTAAGGGAGTTAGGCAGGAGGATTTTGCTCCCAATATTCCACATCTCTCTGTATTTATTCATTGTACCCCTATACTATCAAGTCCATGGCCACCAGCTGTGTGTATTTAGCAGAAATGAAAGAACCACTTAGAGCACGTGACCTAAATCCCTGACTTAAGAGCCCTAACATGAAGTGAAGGCTGCAACCCAGCTAGTGTCTCTGGGCATGAGAATGCTTATATTTCAGCCTTACACTTGGTTCCTTTGTTTACTGGCCCCTTTCACTCCCCTAGTACAACATTAAGAGGGACAGAGAATCTGCCTCAGGACAGCAAATTCAAATTCAAATTCTTTGGGAGAGAAGGTGAAATCCATCTTGCCTACACCTCCATATACGATAATAGCCCCACATTACACTGTGACACTAAATGCCCCTCAGGACACAACACAAGGTTGCAGTTGGAGGGACTGGGACCTTCTGTAAGGTTTCAGTCTTGCAGGCATCATTGGCCTTGACGGAGAGGGTCAAATAGACCCTCGTGGGGGATTCCAATTTGCTGATACCTTCAGAGCCTCAGTGTCTGAGCATGCCAAGCATTGGAACCAGATCATGTCGCATCCCTAGAACAGAGTCAGTGCTAATCTTTTAAAGTGATTAAACAGATTCAGATGAACTCTCACACTTGCTTTTCTGGTTTCTGTTCCTCCAAATTCTCAAATTGTGTCATCTCTCCTTCCCTCCGTTTACTTATTGCAAGCCACTGTTTTGTCCCAAGTGGTTAAGAGCCATGGGCTCTGGAGTTGACTAATCAGAGTCGAACTCCCAGCACTGTCACTTGGTCCCTCCCATTTGGTATCTTAGTTTCTTCATCTGCAAAATAAACATGATAACAACACTGCTGCCTGGGATTAGCGCGGGTATTAAATGAGTTACATGTATTCACTTTCTGAGTTAAATCACTGAGACCTGGGTGACACGTAAGGGCCAAAAGCATCCGTTCCCATTATTCTCTAGTTATTTTCCTGTGTCCCTGCCTTCTTTGTTCTTTCTCCTTCTTCTCAAGAAAGCTCTCTGTGTATTAAACTATTAAAAAGAGAAAGAAGTGGACCAACTTTTCCCTAACGCCTTAGCATGAGCATCCTGGTGTTATCATCTACTCTTCTGTCTTGAATTTGCAGACAGTTTCCAAACACACACAAGGTTGCAGCCTTAGGGACTAGGACCTTCTGTAGGATTTCAGTCCCCAGGCATTTTGTCTGAACCTGTCACTGTCGAAGGAATTTGGAAAACAAGCTCTTTCTCACAAAGGCTGTTCAAGTGTGAGAGCTTTGGAAGAACGATCATCTAATGACAGACCCCCACCAATGATGACCGAAAGCCTTGGGATGTGGCCAGCCCTGGGGAGACTCTCCTGTGGTGGCAGAGCAAGGGCCAGCATACCCCTTCCTCAGTCTCTTCCTACCCCCTGGCCCCTGCTACCCCTGGCGTCTCTCTCTCCCACTTGTAACCATGAGTTGGTCACATTTTGTATGTAGCAGCCATCTCTCTGCATTTTTTTTTAATTGAAAAAAAGTGTATCTATTTGGGGAGTAAAACATGATGTGTTTGTTGAAAATGTTTATGTTGTAGAATGGCTGAATCAAACCAACTAATATCCACATTACTTCACATATTTATTTTTCAGTGGTGGTGAGAATACTTAAAACTTACTCTTTTAGCAAATTTAAGTAGACATTTTAACTTTGGTCATTCTGTTGTGCAGTAGATCTCTTGAACTTATTCCTCCTGACTGAAATGTTGTATCTTTTGGCCCAAATTTATTTACCCATCTCTCCCAACACCCGGCCCCTGGTAGCCACCCTTCTACTTTCTGCTCCTGTGAGATAAAGCGTTTTTAGATTCCACATGAGTGATATCATGTGGTATTTATTTATCTTGGTGTTCCTGGCGTGCTTTACTTAGCATAATATCCTCTGGGTTCATCTGTGTTGTTTCAAATGGCAGGATCTCCTTTTTGAAGGCTGAAGAGTTTCATATGTATAATCATTATATAAATTACATATCTATGACACTGTATATCACTACATCTGATCATATATTTCATATATATATCATTAAATATATATATCACATTTTATTTTTTGATTCATCTATTGATGGACAAACCATATTTTGTTTTGTTTTATTTCTGTTTTTTGGCAGGAATAGCAGCAAGAATGGAAATAAAGACAATTCCAAAACATTGAAAAGCCCTTACAATCCCTCTCCTACTGAGAACTTTGTCAAATCACAAACTTAGATTTGCTAATGCTGAGAAAGGAATGCGAAAGAAAGAAAGAAAGAAAGAAAGAGAAAGAAAGAAAGAAAGAAACTGAGAAGCAGAAAGAAAGAATGAGTACAAAAGTGTATGAAAAGTCAACACACTGAACTACAGAATATATGCTCCCACACTTCCTTAACTAAGGAAAGGGGGCAACAGAGGGAGAATGAGAAAAGTACAGGAACTATGTGTACTATATACTTAACGAAGCCATTTAACCCAGTGGTTAGGAAGGGGAGGGGGCCTGAATTCTCTTAAGGCTCCATTCTAGATGGCCCAGTAACTTTGGTCACTTAACATCTCACAGCCTCATCTGCAAAATGGTGATGAGATTGGTAATTTTACTTAGGGGGTTGTTGCAATGATTAAATGCAGTAATCTGTGTAGTGTGGTCACAGTGCTGGCGTTGGGCTCAGTCTTTGTTGGTTCAAATCCTGACTCCATCACATCCTCACCAGCATGTGATTGAAAGTCCCTTGCTCTCTCAGCCTTGGTTCTTATCTGTAAACAGTAATGACAGAACCTGATGACAAGGTTAATTCATGGGATCAAGCAGAATGCATCTGGCATCCAGTACATGTTGGGTCTTATTCTTCTGCCTTTAATTGTAGGTATTTGTGACTTGATCTTGTAAAGTGCCCAGCATGACACTGGACACTCTCAGCATTTAGTTATTATCAGTTATTAAGATACTGATCTTTCCCTCATAAAAATAGCATATGCTGGTTAAAGGAAAATTAAAAAAAAATAGAAAAGAAGAAAGAAAAATTAATCACTTTAAGGCAACCAAAGTGAAATTTTGCTGATTTTCCCCTCAGGATTTTGCTTTGTGTAACTGTATTATATGTACATTCACTTCATAGGTGGCTTTGTTTATGTATGTCATAACAGAATCATTTCCATGTGTTACCTTGAACTCTGAATGAGTATCATTCCAAGTACATGTATGCTACCATGATTCTTTTAAACATTCTTGCCTGAATTTATGGTGTTTTAATTTTTCAGTATTATAAATGTGTTGAGGTGAACATGCTTATGCGTAAAACTTTTTTTTTCGTATCTGAAATTATTTCTTCAGCATGTTTCATGAGAATTACAAATACTAGGGCATATGAATGTACACTTAAGAACATCCTAACATTGCACAATTACTTTCTAGGAGAGTCATACCAAGTTAAACCACTAATCAAAATGTATAAAGCACTCCTTCTTCCAGACTGGGTTTTTATCATTGTTAACAACTTGTTTCAATTTATAGGTAGGCAATGAGCCTCGGGGTTGCGATAAATTGCACTTCTTTAATTACTCATGTGTTTTGAATATTTTTATGTGCATGTGTGTTTAAATTTTATTTTCTCTGGTAACTTGTCTGTTTAAGTTCTTTGTCCATTTTTCTCTGTGGACCATAAAAAGTTGCTGTTGATTTTGTCTGAGATCTTTATATGTGAGATGATATTAATCTTTTGTCTGTCTGTAAATATTTGTCCCCAGACAGTATTTCAACTGGTTGTTGTTTGACAAGAAGAAAAAATTAAAAAAAAATGTTCATATAATTTGTTTATTTTGTGTATAATTTCTTCCATCAATGAAAACCGAAGAGTAACTATGCAGGAGGAGAAACTTTTTTGTTTTATAGCTTTACAAATGTTTATTTCTCTAATTCTTTAATCCATCTGGAGTTAAAGTTATGTTGGTGTGAAGTATGAATTAAAGCTGGAAATTGATTTTCTCTTCTAATTTGCTAACCAACTATCCTGGTGTCATCCATTGAATAATTCTTCCATTCTCCATTGATCCAAGGTGCCTTTCTTATCATAAATTAAGTTTTTATACATTCCAAGGCTATCTGTTCTGTTCTATTGATCTGCCTGTCCATTCTTATGCCAATACCATGGTGGTTTAATTATAGTTGAAGGGTATTTTAAGTCCACTATTTCAAGACAGAGCCCAGCAGACCCAGAACATTTATGTGAATGTGAGGATATGGATGATGGATACTTGCAACTGTCTAGCAGTTTTGTTCTTCTTGGGTCCTGAAGAGGTCAAAGAGTGATTGCTGTTTGTTGAAAGGAGATACGCAGGATGTAGAAGTGTGGTTAGAAGGCCTCCCAGTCATTGAGTCCCCTGGACAGGGCCTTGGTGGACATCACCATTGTTAGCCTCTGACTCGAATTTTTCTATACTATATGAATCCTCACTTCCCACCCACAGGACATACTTTTCCTTCAAAAATTGGAAGAATGCTATTGTTAATCCATAATGGTGACCTGTTGAACTCAGGTAGGACCATGTGACTACTTCTACTCTATGAAAGGTGAGTGGTAGTGACTTGTGTCACTATTGGGAAGAAGCTTAAAGAATGAGTTCATGGCTTCCTATGAGTTAGGTAGAAGCTACTCCACTAGCCTGTGCCTACTGTGGATATCGTGTGAAAGAGAGTTGCAGCCAACTTTTGGTGATTTTGTAAAATGCACAATACATACATCCTTGTTGAAAGCCACAGTGTTGGAGAGTGGGTATTTGTTATAGTAGCACAACCTTGCCTATCCTGACTGATAGCAGAAGACAAGTCAAAATAAAAATTTAACAGTTGGTATATCATGAGCATTGACTAATCAAAATTGATAACCATCAGGACACTATGGGGGTTCATAACAATGATTTAACCTTATATTTTATTCAATTACATTCAAGTACATCTCTTTAAGTTGACTTGGCCTATCTCAAATCTCGTTTAGTGGGTATTGATTTTCTAAATCAGATTTTATAGTGGCTAGTGATTCCAGTCTCTGTGGTTCCCCTCTTCTCTGCTACCTAGACATGATTTACTTGTATTGGAAAATAGAAAACTCTTCATATCTTATTGTTTCAGTTATGCTGATTCTTTCTCGTCATTGAGAGCATAAGTCCTGATAGGCATGATCCATGTTTCTGTAACTTATTCTTACATAGGTGATAGCACCATTCTTTCCATGAATGTCAAGTGTGTTTTAAAAGTTTATGTGTGAGTTGTTCTTGATATAGTTTCTCAGTTAATCATCTAATTCCCAAAGAGGTAGATCTGACCCAGATGATCTGAAACTAGAACATTAGAGGAAGTTGAAGTCTTTCCTAATAAGAAGGACTATGGATCCTAGTGATTGATAGGTTGGTTTTTCTGAGTCCATCCAACCTAGATTTCTAGTTGTCACCCATGGGATGTGTGACTGGGGAAAGTTATTTCATCTCTTTCAGTCTCAATTTTCACATCTGTAAAATAGGGTTCTTGTTAAGATATTTTTATTGTTAAATATATTTTATTGTTAAGGATTTCTGACAGATGATATTTGACTTTTTTTTTTTTGAGCCTGAGTCTTTATGACTAACTGGTCCCCATGTCTATCTTCTCTCCATCTCTCATCACATTCAAACCCTAAGCTCCATGGCTGCTCCATGCCCAGGCTCTGGAGCCATCTTGGTTCATGGTCTGTCTCAATCACTTTTTGTTGTTGTTTGGTACTGGGGATTTAATCCAGAATAGCTTTACCACTGAACTACATCCCCAGCACCCATCTCTCCCTTTTTGAGACAGGATCTCTTTAACTTGGTTAGGCCTTCAGTAAGTTGCTGAGGCTGGCCTCAAACTTGTGATTCTCCTGCCTCAGCCTGTGAGTTGCTGAAGAATTAATACATTCAAATCCTCTAAAACAGTAACTGACAAGTAATGAACAATGAATGCATTTAAGCTATTATTAATCTTTGTCTTCACATTTTCGTGAGGTTGGCATTTTTGTCAAAGATGCAGCATCCTCTCCATATTTTAGTCCTGATTCCATTGAGTCCCACTACCTTCCAATGCCCCCACTCTCACATGCCCCCCCCAAATGCCATTGACATATGAGGTCCAATTCAGTGGCTCCCCCTGTTCCTTTTTTGGAGAATAAATAACTTTGTCAGGACAGTCTGTTCCTCAATCCTGAAACTGAGGAAATAAAATTTCTTTGTTTTTTTATATCATCTTTGAAGATCTTTCTAAGGAAGTTTGGAGAGGAGCAGAAGGTGTCCAGGGGAAGAATGAGCAGGATGTGTCCTTAATATGACTTTGCCCAGCAATTGCAATCCATGTGGTAACTCTGTCTGCTTGTTCCCTGCAACATGACCATGGTTATTCTACCTGTTATTGTGATCTTGGAAGTAGCTGCAAACATGCATTTTGGAGGCAGATAGGCCTTGGTAAAATCTTGACTCCTGCACCTTTTATAATCTGGAACATGTCCCTTAATGTCTATCCTCAGCTTCCTCATTTGAAAAATGGCTATACTGACACCTAGCTTGAAAGAATTAAAAATAACATACATAATGTCGTGTGTAGCTAGTTAAGATAGTTGTAAAAATATGTATAAAATGCCTAAGCAGAATTTGGTCCTTAAAGTGGTTGTTTGCTATTTTTTGTTCATTTTTATTGCTAGAATTGCCTGAGGAGGCACTGTTCTTTGGTTGGTTGGTTGAATAAATTTGGTCTGAACTTCACTTTCAGAAATTAGAGCAACATCAAGTTGTTTCTCTAGGATTTCTGACAGATGATATTTGACTTTTTTTTTTTTTTGAGCCTGAGTCTTTATGTATCTTGTGTATCTAAGAGTTGTTGAGGATGAAAGTGCCTGGGAAGGGGTAGGATGGAGAGAGAGTGAGGGAGGCATAAGAGGTTGGGAAGGGTTACATCCTCTCACCACACCATATGCTTTGCCTGGGGGATCTGTGTCCCTGAAAGGCAAGAAGTTTTAAGCTGCTTGTAATGACATATAAGCTTATGTGGTTTATTAATGATTAAGCTTCATGTTCTACTAACCTAGTAACTTTGCCAGGAAGGAACTACAGGTGACGGCTTGGTCAGATGTTTCTTGTTGCCATCAGGAAAATTGCAGGGGATGAATTCTGGCCCAGCACAAAGGAAAGGGAGAAGATGCTTCCCAAGGCAAGTGTAGACCAGACACCCCCTCACCAGATGTGCTGCCAGATGCTACCAGAAGTCAGTGTTGGCAGGAGGAAACAGGAGAGAAACCTGATCCTAAGTTGGAGAAAGAAGGAGATCTGCTTTTACTAATGAGTTAGCGTGGCTGTTCAGTTACTGCAAGCAGGCACTTGGGGAAGGTAATCAGCTTCCTGTTGTCAATTTTCCAGGCATAGAGTATTTCTGCTCTGGGAGGTGAGAGCCTTGCCCAATGAAAAGGACCTTCCCGAGAGAAGAGGGACTCCTGCTGTGATTATGATGACTAAAGGAAGGACCCTCATTTTTTAATTCATTCATTTTATTTTAGAGTAATTTTAGATCCATGCAAGAGTTTTGATAATAGTGTAGCATTCTCATCTATCCATCATTCAGCTTCCTCTAATATGAACTTAATTTGATAAGTGATACAGGTACTGAAACTAAGAAATTAGCATGACTTTAATACTATTAACTAAAACAAAGTTCTCATTCAACTTCTACCAGTTTTCTACTGCAGAATCCAATCCAAAGGCACCATGTTGCCTTTTGTGGCCACATCTTTCTAGTCTCATTCAACTGGTGGCAGATGCTCAGTCATTTTCTTTTCTATGCCCTTGAGTGACACTCTATAAAATAATTGACCCATATGGGTCAATTATTTTATAGAGTGTCACTCAATTTTCTCCTGACTAGTCTGGCACTGTGAATTTTTGACAGGAATAACACAGAAGTGAGAAGTGCTCTTCTCATGTCATCATATTAGAAAACACGTGATGTCAACATGCTTATCTCTGGTGATGGCAACCTTCATCAGTTGGTTAAAGTGACATCTGCCAGATTTCTCCACTATAAAGTTGCTATTTCTCCTTGTTCATACTTGTTTTTAGAAGAGAATAACTAAATACACCCTACACTCCACTCTATTGTGGACTGTTTATCTCCTCCAAATGTATATGTTGACACCTAAAACCTAAATCCAAATTTGGTGGTATTCTAAGGTGGAGTCTTTGGGAGGTGATTAGCTCATGGGAGTGGATCCCTCGTAAATTGTATTAATGTCATCATAAGGGTCTGAAGAGATCAGAGTCTCCTCTTCTACCCTATGAAGATATAGTGAGAAGGTGCCATCATGAACCAGAAATCTGGTATCACCAGATATGAGTTATCAGTGCCTTGATATTGGACATTCTATCCTCCAGAGCGATGGGAAACACAGTATTATATTTAAATTACATAGTTTATGATATTATGTTATGGAAGCCTGAATGGGCTGAAGCAGGCTCCATCTCCCTTAGAGAAGAATATCAAAGAATTTGTGGTCATGTGAAAACCACCATAGTACTTTATCAATGTTTTTGGTGAGATACTCTGAGGTTACACAAGCATCCTGTTTCAAAGCTTCCTCACCACAGGCTGGCATCCATTCATGGATTTGGCCTTCAGCAAGAAGCTCCAGTGTTCTAATGACAAATCTCTCCTCTTCTGCAATGATCTTCATTGTGGTCACAGTAACTCAAAAAGACTCCTCATCTAGTAGGGAGCTGGAATGTTGTAGAGAGGGTTGCCTTCTGTGAGAGTAGGCAGTGTTCCCTGAGGCTGTAGGAGAGAACTTGATAGTAGGTGTTTGTAAGCACATGATCCCTTGTCCTTACTAGGAGCTCCTCCATGGTCCTGGCCTTAGGTCCACGGGATGGTGAGAATCTGTATTAGGGATGCACATCACCTTGGCCCTTTCCCAGGGCCAATTCTAAACTTTCTTTGGAAAGGTGGTCCTATTCCTTTTCACAGATCCTCAACTCCCAGGGTCTCTGTTGCAAGGGATTCTCTAGACCCTCAGACTGGGAATGAACTAAACCTGAGGCCCCATCTAAGCAGGTCTCTGGCCTGGTGCATATGGCCTCCAGTCCTGACCTAGACAGGTCTGGTGGAGGAGGAAGGACCCATATTTGCACCTAATGGCCTATGACAATATGAGCACCTGGAAGAGCAAATTCAAGTTTGTGTTTAATTCAGGGACATCAGGTCAGATTGATAAAGAAGCTGGGTAAGGTCAGGACAGTAGTACAAGAAAGAGGACAGAGTTTTTCAGTCATCCATTTAATCAACCAGGTAGCAAATATTTATGGAATGCCTACTATGTTCCAGAGACTATTGCAAATACTCAGGATAAAGATGTGATGCAAAAGTCCCTCTTCTTATGAATCTTATGTTCTATGGGCTCTTGCAAGTTGCATGGAGAGTCAATCTGGAACACAAAAAGGAGAACTTAATGGTACTTCAGGTGTCTGGATTTCAGGGGATGTGAGAGCAGGATATTTGAAGGGAGAAGATGATGGTTCTAGTCTGGGATATTTGGTGTTTGGGATATTTGTGAACCTTCAAGGCTGAGATGACCAATTAGGTATGTGAAACATACTTGAAAAGATTCATTTGGTAGGTGCCTGGGGATGCTATACGAATGGACGAGATCTCCTGGAAGAATGGGACTGACTACTCAGTCTGGAGCAGGCACACATCAGCACCATCTGGGGAGCTTTGTCAAGTTCCATGTAACTGTGTCCTTGACCTAGACACTGAGAAATCTTGCAATACTCTATAGTGGCAATCTCCTTAGTCCGGATCTGCTGCCACTGAGCTGTCCAGTGAGAGGGTTGTGACATATGTGGAAGCAGCACAAAGGACGGGGGGGGGGGGGGTGTCAGTGCATCTGGAGAAGAGGGCCAGGGTAGAATGAAAAGCCACTACAGTTTTTCATATCGGATGGTGAAAGCACCTGACGAGGGTCTCAATAAATCAAGGTCTTGGTTTGAGCTTATCACTAATTACTGTGACCTCACACGAGACATTTAGCTTCTCTGAGTTATAATTTTCCATTATTAAGGCAGAGTTTAGAGCAAACCAGTGGCTCAGGAGCCAGGAGCAGCAGCACCTCCAGAGAATATGTAAGAAATGCAAATTTGGAATTCCATTTCTGACTTCCTCAGGAACTCGGAGAGGGACCCAAAATCTATTATTACAAGTCTTTCTTTACTACAAGTGATTCTGATTCTCCCTAAATTTTGAAAACCACTAGTTTAGATGAATTCCAATCTCCCTCCAGCTTCCACACTGTACTCTTGTTTGGATGACTCTGCGGAGGTTCATAGTCCACAATCCTTCGTCCACCTCCAGTTGTTAACTGAGTGTAAGTAAGCTGATTTCCCCTTGTAGGGTGGAGGGCAAGGCTGTATGTGTTGTCAATATGAATGGATGTTTACTTATGTGTATGTGAGTTGGCTTTTTGATGCTGGGATCAAAGTACCTGACATAAATAACTTAAAGGAGAAAAAGGTTATATTGGTTCACAAGTTCGGAGGTTTCAGTCCACACTCAACAAGCTCCACTGCTTTGGGCTCAGGTGAGACAGAACGTGATGACAGAAGGGCATGGCAGAGGAAAGCTGCCCAGATCATGGCAGCTGGGATGCAGAGAGAGCTAGAGAGGTGGCCAGGCACAAGAACTGTCCTTCCAGCGCATAATCCCAGTGGCCCACTTCCTTCAACCAGGTTTTAACTTCCACAATTTCTGCTGCTGCCAGTCAACTATCAATGGATTAATTCGTTATGGATTAATCCTCTGACAAGGTCAGAGACTCTATGGTCCAATCACTTCCCTCAAACTCCACCTCTGAACATTGCTGTATTGGAGACCAAACCTTCAACATACACGTCTTAGAGGACACCTCCTATCCAAACCATAACAGTGGGTACATGCACGTGCATGTGTATGTGTGCACGTGTGTGGTAACAGGAGGTTGGTGAGTAGAGATTTCCAGATTTCCTGCTTGCTTTCTTGGATGATGAGGTGAGAAGCCAGTTGGAGTAGATGAAAGCAACAGATCATGCTGTGCAAGCTCTTCCCCGAATAGGCATATGACAGCTGTCATGGCATTAACCTTCTCCAACGTAAGTGGAGCTAGGGCAGAGCTGAGCCTAGAAGTTGGTCTTCTGCTTGTCATCCTAGTAGTTGCCCACTGTATGGTGCTACCACCCTCTCCCTCATCTCTCCACCTCTGACACCTGTGTTCCCTGGGGCTGGCTGGCTGCTGTTTAACAAGCATTGCTGCAGGATGCTCCCAGCCTGGGTTTTCCTCTGCCAGAAGTCGCCAGCTGGGTAGCAGGAATCCTCTGCATGAATCCTCACAACCAGCTGAGCTCAATTTATGAAGCACCATCATGCAACACCCAGAGGTAGACTTGCCCCTAGTGCTTGTGTGTGGAGTACAAGAGCCTACATATCATTTGTATAAAAATGTAAATTTTGTAAACAAGCAAGCAAACAAACTATTATATACAACATTTTCTCTCTTTCTACCCTGATAAATATTCAATATCCTTTCATTATGACTTGAAAGACTGGGTTCAAATTTTGATTTCTCACACTCCTTGAATTAGCACTTTAAGAAGCAGTATAGAGACCTGCCCCCTGAGTCCTGCACCACCCCATGCCTCACCCTGTGCTGCCTTACAGATGCTCACATGCACACGTACCACCATCTCAGCCCACATCCATCCCAGCTCTGTCCACTCCTGCTCTGCAATGGCAGGTTGTATTCTAGAGTTACACCTTGGAATGGTGGAATTCAGAGGGAAGTGTGGTTGTGATGTGAATAGTAACTGTCTCAAAGAGAAGCCAACCAAATAAGACATTACCAACTGCTTCTCAGTGTCTGAGAATTTCTTTAATCCCAGGTTAACTACAACAAACCTTGTTCTGTCTCTGGAACCCACATTTTCACTGCTCCCTAAAAGGCACCACCTTGCAAGTGGCTTCTGTGGGTGCAGTGTTTTGGTTACATATTCACAATACTACTTTAGTAATGGTAATATTAGAGCAAGTTTCAAAAAGAGAGAATTTTTTTTTGTTTTCTTATTTAAGAATTTTCTATTTTTAGTTAGTCTAGGCACTTTCCATTGCATCAGTGAATATAACTTGGTTCATTCCATGAAAATCAAATAACTGAAAAGCTAGCAATGTATTTCTGTCCTAGACAATATTTTTATTTGCATTTTGAAGTGTTTTTATGAATTGGATTTCAAGACTAATTGAATCAGAGATTAATTTTGCTCAGGAAGTTGAAGTATTTTGTGAAATAAAATTACCATAAGAAATTGACCTAATTATTCAGAAATTTCTAATGCAAAAAAGGGCTAATACTGTTTTAAATGTCTCCAAAGAAGAAAGCTCCAGAGTATAGCTCCCTCATGGCAAAGAAATACACTTTTATTTAGTTATCTCTTCAGATGCACAGCTTTTAGCTTATAAGAACTCAGCTTCAGGGTATACTTTGTAAATGCATTATACTAGTTTTAAAGGCTCAGTTCTTCAAAACTTGTTTTCTCTTACATAATATTTTCTTGTCATTTTTAACCATTGTTGGAGAGATATGAATGCTATTTTTGTATATAAATGCTTAAATCTTATTTGTTCTAAACCTAAGTGGCCTACTACTGTTATTTTTTTAAAAAATATTGAGGAGGCAGTAGTTTGTTTTAATATAATAGATAAGAGACCAGAAGACTTCAGAGTCTTAACTATTATTAAAAGTTTTTTTTTTTTTTTTTTTCTGTGCTTCATTTAAAGTTTTTGGAGAGTGCAGTTTGGTCTTTACTTGCCCTATGCAAAGATTTGACTTTACGCTGATGATTTAGAGATTAAAGAGATGTGCGCAAAGTCTCAGGTAGCTGGAGAAGAGTTAGAGGAATTACTGTGATCCACACATCCTGATTGGGACCACACCCCACGGTCTCTATTCTGATGCCAGGACATGTGTCTTAACTTGGTCTGACTATTCCTGTGGACTTTCTGTGTCCACCACCATTCCCTGTCTTGAATTTGCCTCAAACCTAGGGGTTTCACTGGCTGACTTACTCCTGCCTGTAGCCTTCCCCCTGTGTAATACCCTGGTAATCCTACAGTCTACATATAAGCAATGTGCTTGCTCAGCAAATACTGCTTCAGAGAGGCCCGGCTGGAGATCTGCCCCACTCTCAAGGACATGCCAAATAAACACACAAAGAGAACATTTCTGGTCTAAAAATGCAAATGTTGCTTGGAAAGTCTTGGTTTTTTCCTTCTACAACTACACATCAATTCAGAATTCCTTAATCCCATGGCCCCAGCCTCGGCCCTGTATTCAACTGCTTTACAAGATGGGGATGGGGGAATCTAATTTACTAAAACACATTCTACAAAAAGAAGAGAACTAAATCCCTTAGAATCTGGGGATGTGAAAGAGGTGACCCTGCATGCACAACTCTTGACAGTGCTACTCCAGGCACAGGGTTGGATGCTGAGGCTTCCACGAAGAGGAGAGGATGGATATAGTTCGACCACTTTGACACTAAGGGTGGCTTCCAGGTTTCTGAAAGTTGTGGTGGATGATGATATCATTTACCAGGATTCCTAGAAGAGCGTGGGTTGAAAAGGAAGATGATGAAGTCAGGTCTGATAAGTTGGATTTGAAGGCTCATCTGACATCTGGGTCCACTTGGCAGTTTGGGTTTAGAGGCCTGCCCCTCAGAAGCAGGTGCTGGCTGGAAAAAGAGATTGGGGAGCCACAGCAAGGATGTAGCAGTGACTGCAAGGAAAGAGGGTGAATGGGAGTTCAGAAGGAGAGACCAGGCAGAATCGCCAAGAACACCAGCGTGAACAGGTGGGAAGAGAAAGAATGTCTCTACCTTGTTCCTTACTGTCTCTGCCTCCTTCTGTCTCCTTGATAAAAGATCTTAGATCCATAAACCCAGTTTCTGCATCTGTAAGAGAGGACGTCGCTGTCCTCTATTTCATATGGCTATTAGAATCGACTGACTTGGGGCAAACATGGTAGATTGAGCAGACATGTTTGCTACTGGTCTCTTCAGTCCCCACCAAGATGCCTGTAGGCTGGGGAAGAGCTGTCAACCAGCAGAGCAAAGGGAACAGGCAGAAGGTGGCAGCAATAAACTTTTGAAAACCAAAATGCACAGGGGTCCACCACATGCAGAAACAGATTTAAAAACCAAAGAAGATTTCTAGGTCAGCAGGGAGGGAGAAACTGGAACTGGCTAATGTTTGAGAAGTGCATTAAAATTCACAAAGGCAACTCTCTTCAAAGAATAAATGCTCAGGTGGTAAAAATACTGGTTCATTGTATGGACAAGTCACAGGATATCCATTCCTTCACTAATGGATAGTTGGATTGTTTTCAGTAAAATAAAAGTGTGAACTTACATGAGGAGAAGACCTAGAATCATCAGAATGGTTGATACCTCTGGAGAAGAGGAAGAAAGGGGGTAGAGATGGAGCACGGAGTTTTAACTGTATTTAATTTAACTTTATGTCTTTTTAAAAAGATCTGAACATTTTCCTGATTTCTTTCATTACCAGACTATAGGAGAGCTATCAGTTTTGTATTCTGCTACTTTGCTGAATTTGTATATCAGCTCCAGAGCCTTTGGTGGAGTTTTTTTGGTCTTCTACATACAGGATCATGTCATTAGCAGAGATACTTTAAATATGTTTTCTTCTAGCGGTTGCAAAATTTGTGGTCTAATTCCTAGGTTTTTGATCATGCTGAGTGACTTTTGTGCAGGGTGAGAGGTAGGGGTCTAGTTTCATTCTTCTACGTATGGATATCCAGTTTTCCCAGCAGCATTTGTTGAAAAGTCTATGTTTTTGGCACCTTTGTCTATCAGATGACCGTAACTGTGTGGGTTTGTCTCTGTGTCTTGTATTCTACTCCATTGGTCTTTACACCTGTTTTTGATGGCAACACCAGGCCGTTTTGTCACTACATCTCTGTAGTATAATTTGGGATCTGGTGCTATAATGCCCCCAGAATCCCTCTTCTTACTCAGTATTGCTTAGCTATTGTGCCATGTGAGTTTTAGGACTGTTTTTTTTCTAGTTCTATGTCATTGGTATTGTGATGGGAATTGTATTGAATATATTACTTTTGGCCATTTTGACAATATTAATTCTGCCTATTCAAGAACATGGGAGGCTTTCCATTTTCTAAGGTCTTCTTTAATTTTCTTCCTCAGCGTTCTGTAGTTTTTGCTGTGGAGGTCTTTCACCCCCTTATTACCTTATTACCTATTAATATCATATTATTATTATTATTAGGTTATTGCTCACTAACATTCTCTTTCCTGGGTATCCTCAGTTTGCTGAGATAGTTTATTTGTAATATCATACATCATTTTATGCAGGTACATTACTTTTGTAGTTGAGAACTAGTAGATCTGCTTCATTAATTGCAAACTGTTTTATCTTTGGAGGAAAAACACTGCAAACACAAAATAGCATGGTTTGCGCTAATCTGAGTGGTGCAAACTTCATGAAGTGTTATTTTGTGGACTTCCTATAGAAAGCATAGATGCAGTTAACCTGCTCCTGTGCAACTTTTGGTCTTTTGGATGTAAAAATATTTCTGAAAAGAAAATTTTTAAATTGTGAAAAACAATATAATAACATTCTGGAAAGCTTGTCAAGTAGAGGGACATAGGGGGGAAATCATACTTAATCTTAGTTGTCTTAATGTGGCAATTAGCCTTTTTCTCTGGTCTTCAAATGATTTTTTTTCAAATGAATACATTATGTAACTGTAATAGCTGCATCATTGGCAATTGGGTATTTTTTTTGTTTGTTTGTTTACCACTACACCATAATTTTGTTACAGTGTGATTTAGGCCTTATTTTCTAAGTATGCTTTTTATTTTGAAATAAATTTAGATTTATAGAAGAATTGCAAAGATTGTGGAGAGAATTCCTAAACTGCTTTCACCCAGTTTCTCCTCTAGTTAGCTTCTCACATAAACCCAGTACATTTGTCAAATCCAGACTGTTAGTGAGGGTGCTGAACAGTAAGAGTACAACACTATCGACTAAATCAGACTACTTGGATTTTACTGGTTTCCCTGCCAATGTCCTATTTTAGCTCCAGGACCCAAGACACCATATGTGTTTAGTTAAATCACATTTTGAATGTTTGCACACCAGTCCATGCAGGTGACGTACCACCTGCATGACCTGGCTGTTGTCCTGTTTCTAAATATTTAGACTGTTCATTGTTTCCGTGTGTCATAAGTGATACTCTGAAGGACAACTTCACGGTGCAGCCTTCTCTTAAGATACTTTCTTCAGGCAAAGTAATCACGCTTCTGGGAGCCAACGGATAGAACAGATTTATGGCTCTCGATATCATTGCACATTGCCAAATTATCTTTCAAAATGCCTGAATACTCATTTGCACTGCCATAAGTGATTTTTTTTGAGAGCAGCACATTTATGTACACTTGTCAGCATTAGTTAGTTACTCTCACTTAAATATTTTGGCTTAATTTAATAGGTGAAAACAACATTTCAATTTTTAAAAATTATGTTTCTTTGATAGCTCACACATTTGAATATTTCCCCATGTGTGTTGACTTGCTATCTCTCTTCTTTTGTGAGTTGTCCTTCATATTTTATTTATTAGGGTCTGCATATGTTTTTATCAATATGTATGAGTTTTATAATCAAGATATCCCTTGGCCTGTCATTTTGCTACAATTATTTACCCCTCAATCTATTGTTTTGAATTTTCCTTCTGTAATTTTTGAAGTGGGTAATGAAAGTTTTATGATTTAGAATCCATTACTTTTATTTTTTAACCTCTTTTAAGCTTATAAAGTTTCCTCCATAAAAAAAAGTCCAGTTTTAAAATTCAGTTATAATTTGGTTTCCCATATTTAACAGATTCCTCTAGAATACTTTGGTACTTGCTCCAAACATCTGACCTGTCCAGCTCTCACTCACCAGCTGTGGTTAGGTCCACTTCCCCCACAGGCAGGAGGAAGCCCCCTTTTGTGTGTTCCCAGCTGATTAGGTGGCACACTCCTTCTCTGTGTTGCCCCAACTCGAAGGGCAACTTCTGGCTTTCCCCCCAGCTTGTTGGGGAAAAGTAGAGGCTGCTTTCTCTGCATGGGGCACTTTCCCATCTCCACGCTGTCTGCCTCATGCCTAGTTCTGTGTCAGGTAGAGCCGGGATTGTAACAAGGACTAAGACTCTTCATTTTCCCTTGCCAATGGCTGAGAGCTGGCTAAAAACAAGACTAAAGACTTGACATCTCAAAATGCATTCTGCCGTCGTGTATAACTAATTAGAACAAATAATATATATAACGTAAAATAAAAAATTTTTTAAAAGATTTGACATCTCTGCCTACATTTTGCATCCATCTCCTTTACTCCAGGTCACATTGGATTCCAGGAACAAGGTCTGATCTGATAATCATCTTGTGATGAGTCAAAGCTACCTCCCAACCCCCAGGAAACAGCAACTTTCTTATCAGGGATAAGGTCCTACCTGACCAATCCTAAGATGAGAGACCACAGATGACCTTGGTTAGTTGTGGTAGCAGCTGTGAAAAGCCTCCAGCTGTAGAAACCCTCAACCCTTGCCTTCATTCCCCAATCTGTGAAACCTCGAAGCCATTGTTAGGGTTAAAGACACAGGTCCCCTTGTCTTTCCAGTGGCTACACTGATTAAAATTCCTTTCATGCTTTTTACCTTTACCTTTCGTGTTTGGTTTTTGGGTTAAGTGGCTGGACGTGATTTGTTGGATCCCCAGAGTCAGGCCTCTGACCTAGGACTCCAGTAACAGTATGTCCTGTGTGTGTCACAAAAGTGCTCTGTATCTATCTTCCAGCTGTAGTGTTTCTCATACCCAGTTGTAATGTCCTGCTAACTTGTTTTAGCCCTACATCTCTCTTCATCTTCAATGTGACCTCACTGACTGACCCAGTGCCTGGTACCTACCTACAGGGAGCTCAACTCGTATTTTAGGTGTATAAAGAAGAAAATAAACTAGTGAAAATACCAATGAAATGGAGTCAGATTTAACCATGTTCCAGCAGGGTTTGATTTAAATAATTTCTGGAGAACATGAAAGTAAAAGGGACAGCATTTTGGAGTTCGTGTTTCATGGGACCAAGATATTGTGGATACTACGGATTGACTTGTTCGACATCCATTTAACCCTTTTTTCTAGGTGCTATTACCGTTCTGCAAAGGCAGAAGAAATACATTTCTCAGACTTCCCTATGGTCAATATTCTGAATGTAAATTAGGTCCCATCCAGAGTCCTTCACTGGCCTGGGTGTCTAGAGACAGCTGTGGCAGCTGTGATGGCAATGGGGAGGATGAAGTTGGGGGCTTCCTGGTTCTCGATTGCTCCTGTAGAGCAAATCCCCTCTCCCCTTAAAATAGACTCAATGGAGGCTCCTTGCTTCCTTTCCTCTAGCTTTGATGCCAACTTCCACAACTACCCTTTTGCTTACAATACTTGGAGTGTTTTTTCTGTAGAGAACCGTTGCAGGTACACAGAGCTGAAGATAACTGGTTTCCCCACCCTTGAATTGACTTAAAAAGCCTGCCTTCAGGGGCACCCAACCATCTGGTGCAACTGTTCCCAGAGCAAGGGGAGCAAGTGCTGTTCCTAGGACTATGGATATGGCTGGGCTTGCTAGTTATTTTATGCTTCTGTGAGGGACTGATAATTTATTTCCACTGTCTTTCTTCCCACTTTTCAGCCATCTTTATGGTTACATTAGCACAGAGTTCTTAACTCAATAACAAAGCTGACCAGCATTGGGTAGTTATGCAGTCAGATCGAAGCATAAAGCTACCTGGAAAAAAACCGAAGAGAAAGTTTCAGACCTTCAATGTGGAAAGGGTTCCTATAAACCAACGAGAAAAAATTAACAACCCAATTGAAAAAGTGCAAAACACATAAATAGAGGAAGAAAAGTAGGCAAATTCATATGAAAATATTCAACTTTCAAAATCAGATTTTCCAAGTTTTGTAAGACTTCCTATTTTAGAGCACTTTTAGTTTCATAGCAAAATTAAGAGGAAGGCACAGAGATTTTCCATATACTCCTACCTCCACACATGCACAGATGTCCCCATTATGAACATCCCCCACCAGAGTGGCACTTTTGTTATAATTTAATTATGAACTTCGCTTAAAGTCAGTAGTTAGAGATTTCATATTTGGTGTTGTATACACTATGGGTGTAACAAATGAACAGGACTTGTATCCATCATTAGAGTAAAATAGTTTTATTGCCATAAAATTCCTCTGAGCTTCACTTTTTATCCTTCCTTCTCTGCAATCCCTAATCTGTTGAAACCTCTGATCTTACTGTCTTTATTGTTTTGCCTTTTCCAGAACGTCATATAGTTAGAATCACACAATATGTGGCCTTTTTCAGATTGATTTCTTTCAGTTAGTAATATGCATTTAAGTCTCCTCCATGTCTTTTCATGGCTTAATTTCTTTTAAGTGCTGAATAATAGTCCATCGTCTGCATGTACCGTAGTTTATTTATCCACTCACCTACTAAAGGTGAATTTTGGTTACTAAAGGATATCTTGGTTACTTCCAAGTGTTAACATATATGAATAGAACCACAATAAATGTCCATTTTGCAGAGTTTTGTGTAAAGATAAGTTTTTGACTTCTTTATGTACCAAGGAATGCCAATGCTGGATAATACAAGAATATGATTAGTTTTATAAAAAAAAAAACAAACACCAAATTGTCTTGCAAACTGATGGAACCATTCAACATTCCCACCAGCAGTGTTCCTGTAACTTCACCTACTTGCCAGTATTTGATGTTGTCAGTGTTCTGGATTTTGACCATTTGAATAAATACTCAGTGATATCTCATTGTTTTTATTTACATTTCCCGGATGACATTTGATTATTTGATATGCTTATTTGCCATCTGCAGATCTTCTTTGATAAGGTTTTATGGTCCAGTTTTTAATTGGGTTGTTTTCTTATTGTTGAGTTGTAAGAGTTCTTTACTGTCTTAGTTTGTTCAGTTGTTATAACAAAATACCATGAACTGGGTGGCTTACGAACAGCAGAAATTTGTCTCTTATAGTTCTGGAGTATGCAAAGTACAAGAACAAGGGACTGACAGAGTCACTATCTGGTAAAGACCTACTCCTTGGTCCATTTGCTGTGTTTTCATAGGAAAAGAGGAAGGGACACAGTGTGAGGACTCTTTTATAAGCACATTAATCCCATTCACAAGGGTTTCTCCTTATGACCTAATCCCCCTGAAGAGGCCCATCTCCCAATGATATCACAATGGGGATTGTATTCAACATAAGAATTTTGGGAGGACACAAATATGCAGCCTACAGCATTTGTATATTTTACTAACAATTCTTTATTAGATAAGTCTTTTGTGAATATTCTTTCCAATATGTGGCTTGTCATTTTATTCTCTTGACAGTGTGTTTTGCAGAGCTGAAAATTTTAAGGGGGTTACTCACTTTATTACCTGTATTATTTATATGAGGTTTCCCCATACAATAACATAAGCTTCCAAATTAGTTCATTTTCTAGATATAAGTTTGATTATATTTTTTAAAATTCTCTAATGTATTCATTCTCTTAAATCATCAGTTATCAATAGGTGGGGGAGGTCAGTTTTGTGCCCCAACCCAGGGTCATTTGACAATGTTGGGATATCATGGTTTTCACAGCTGTGTTGGGGAGAGACCAGGGATGCTGTCAAACACCCTTTGATGCAATCATACATACCCTACATAAACCATCCAACTGTCAATAGTGGGGCTGGGGTTGTGGCTTAGTGGTAGAGCACTTGCCTAGCACGTGTGAGGAACTGGGTTCAATCCTCAGCACCACATAAAAATAGATAAATAATAAAGTTATTTTGTCCATCTATAACTAAAAATATTTTTAATTGATTTTTAAAAAATAAATGACAGTAAAATGCATTACAATTCTTATTACACATATACAGCACAATTTTTCATATCTCTGGTTGTATATAAAGTATATTCACACCAATTTGTGTCTTCATACCTGTACTTTGGATAATGATGTCCATCACATTCCACCATCATTTCTAACTCCCTGCCCCCTCCCTTCCCCTTCCACCCCTCTGTCCTATCTAGAGTTCGTCTATTCTTCCCATGCTCCCCCTCCCTACCCCACTATGAATCAGCCTCCTTATATCAGAGAAAACATTTGGCATTTTTTCGGGGGTGGGGGGAATTGGCTTACTTCACTTAGCATTTTCTTCTTCAACGCCATCCATTTACCTGCAAATGCCATGATTTTATACTCTTTTATTTCTGAGTAATATTCCATTGTGTATATATGCCACAATTTTTTTTATCCATTCATCTACTGAAGGGCATCTAGGTTGGTTCCACAGTTTAGCTAGTTGTGAATTGTGCTGCTATAAACATTAAACTGTGTCCCTGTAGTATGCTGTTTTTAAGTCCTTTGAATATACTTAAAAAATGTCAGTAGTGCCAAGGTTAAGAAACTGTCTTAGACACAGAAATTTTGCTTTAAGAATTTACCCCAATTGAATGACAGAACATACTTAAAAATTTATTCAATCTTTTTTTGGGAGAGCAATATCAGTGGTTAGTAAAAATTGAGATATATGTATCTCATTATGTTTTCATAGGTATTTATCTTAGAAATATTTGAACATGTGTGCAAAAAGGAATATGCCAATATTCTAAATGTACATGCATGCTCTATATAAGAGAATTTGGGGACATAAGACCTTCCATGACTCTTTTCCTATGATCTTATCTTCCTTTTGGATGTTGTCTTTTCTGTGGATAGGGTAGTATAAGAACATCGCCCAGGATTCCCCCAGGAAGTCATTTTCTAGTTAGGAAACCAGAAAGGACTGATCCTTCCTCTCCAGACCCTTGGTTGAGCCAAGAGGAAGCACATGGTCTGAGTTTAGCCAATCTTATGGGACTTTAAATCTTGAACTAATGCAGAACCAGAAAGCTCACTGAAGTAGTGAAAGTTGTAGGTGTGGGGGGCAGAAGAGAGCTGTCTCCTGGTCTCACAGTTTCTAATAAGTGACAGAATTGAGCCTCTATTACTTGGTCTACCAGAGGACTTTGGGTTTGATTTATTAAAAACGTTGGTGAGACAACTGATTACTTACTCAGTAAATAATCAGAAAAATCTGAGGTATATCTGGAGACTTTTATAAAATGTATGCAATATCAAGTTAATACCACATAATATGTGGGGTTAATTGAGAAATTTCCTCTGCTTTTTTGAATCATTAAAATAAATTTGAGTAATAAAAACACTCCAGTGTAATAAAGAAAAGAACATTGGTGAGCATCCCTGGTAACAAATTTGCCCTAGTGCAATAAATAGATATATTGGATCTCTGTGAATTGCAAAGTATCCTAATTGATATGCAGGAGAATTGTTTGTTGTCATTAAAATAAAAAAGCACAACAACACATTAGTAAGTGGAAAATCGCAGTGCAGAACATTCGCTCATTTAAGGAATGTTCATTGAGCCCTATTGCTTACTAGTCTCTGTATACTGATCAAGGCTGACCTGCCCTCATGGACATTATTTTAAATGGAAAAACATGAGAGATATATTGTTTGACAACAGCAGAATGCCAAGTTCTCTTAATTATGGCACATGCATTTCAGGGAAGCATTTATGGCCATTAAACATAATGATTTTAATGACTGTAAATTAAGTGAAATAAAATTTAAAACTATGAGCATATATGTATAAGTACATAATTACTACATTATAGTTACAACAATTCAAAGCAATAAAAAACACACAGAGAATCAAACAACTTTTTAAAATGTGGTATGTAATCCAAAGGAGACATACCAAAATGCCAATAGGACTCATCTCAGAATGATATGATCTTTTTGCATTTTCTAAATTATGACAATTTGCATGTTGCTTTAGAGTTTATAATTATAAAATGGTTTAAGACAAGTAGACAGTAAAATGTTTAAAAAATGTAAATCTTATTTTATACTTAACCATATTTTTAAAATGTTTCATTATAATAAAATTCTAGCTATATAAGCAGACTAATGCAGAACCAGAGACAGCTCTCTCCTGCCCCCAACACCTACAACTTTCACTACTCAGGAATTTAATCTTCAGTGATTTTTTTGGTTCTTCATTAGTTCAATTATAATTATATATTATAATTATTATATATATTATATATTATAATATATAATGGGTAAATAAAAATTCATTGTCTTTCTTGAATCCATTTCAAATGCCTAGAGTCAAGTCATGTATGTCTGGTCTACAACAAACAAAATCTTGCTTTCTGGCCCTTTACTATTAGAACTTATGGAATGGACCAAGGTCAATAGTGGGGCTGATTTCTCTACCAGTGACAGGTTGGGAGGGGATAGCAAAAATTTTGTGAGGTCAACTGAGAAAGGGGTGGCACATCAGAGGGATGACTGCATTTCTGGCCTGTGGAGCCGTCTTTAAGCATGTTTTTTTTTTTTTTTTTGTGAGTACACACTCTTAAATCTTGTGTAAATATACTGATGGTAAGATGCATTGATCTTTTAACATAATTTCTTTGTTTGGGGGCAGGCAAGGTGGGGCCTCCTCTTGACATCAAGCTGGGTGCCCTGAACTGCACAGCTTTCAGCATCCAGTGGAAAATGCCACAGCGTCCTGGAAGCCCAGTCACTGGATACACTGTGAGTACATGTGGGGATTTCTGCAGTGGGCATGTTGGGGTGACTGTACATGCTCCCTATCTTTGTACCTCCTGAACAGGTTGAGTATGCCTTATTCAAAATGCTTGGGATCAGAATTGTTTTGGATTTCTGACTCTTTTCATATTTTGGAGTATTTACATATACATAATAAGATGTTATGGGGATGGGACCCAAGTCTGAATACACAATTCATTTGTTTTACATACACCTTATGCACATAGTCTGAAGGTAATATTTTTAGTGGACTTGCATTTTGACTGTGATCCATCACATGAAGTAAGATGTGAAATTATCTACTTTTGATGTCACATCAGGCACAAAAAGTTTCAGATTTTGAAGCATTTCAGATTTCAGATTTGTGGATTAAGGGTGCTCAACCTGTCTATGGCCTCCTTACTACCAGCCCTCTCATATTAATAACCGCCTCATTCTCTTCTGGTGAAACTATAAGAAATATTTCAAGGGCATTTCTAAGACCCCTGAGAATGACCTCTGCATTAATCAGGATCTATCCAGTTCTTTCTCTGTGCAGCAAAGGAAAAATATAAAGCAAGTAGAAGATATGGTTTCTGCTATCCAATTGCCTAATATCATTGGGAGAATAATACAGAAACCTGAGAAATCATAGGGAGTCACTGTGGAATGTTATCAATAAGTACAAACAAATGTATGAACTGAATTAAAGATATGGTCAGGCAAAGTGGAGGAGGGAGCATAGAAGGTACCCTACAATTAGAGGCTGAAAAATGGGCAGATTTCGGTTCTCCAAAATGTTTTTGTTAAGTAGTATTATTAAAAATAAACCAAGTTTTAGAAGTCAGGGTATTTCAGATAAATATTTGGAGTTCTGAAATCTCTGAGACATCCAGACAGTTGGACACACTGATCCCATATTCTTATGGGACACCAAGCCCACTGGAGATGAAGGACCCATCTGAGATGGGATGAAAGCCCTCAAGTCTGACCAGTCCCTACAGACTCCAGTTCACCATCAGCAAGTATTCATCATGACCTCGTCCTCTGGTCTTCTTAGAGAAACATATTTCTGAACTCATGGCATATCAAATATGGGAAGATGCAAGATTACCTGATAGGGTCATGGTTTGGGGAAATAGGAGAGGAGCGGGGTCCAGCCCCCACTCCCTCTTCACAGATACGTTGTCTTCCTCCCGGCCTCTGCAGGCTTCTGAATTTGCAACCCCACCAGGTATGTCTGATGTTCATTCCCACAGAACTAGTAACTAGTGGGGTGGCCTGATGCACCTCAGAACCTGCTTCCTTTGTGAGCAATTCAAACCTTTGATCTTGGAGAAGTAGGGACTCTGTTCTTACCAGGTGTCTGTGTCTTTTCAAGGTCTTTTACTCTGAAGTCGATGCAGATAAGTCCCTGCAGGAGCGGTCACACAGTGTGCCTCTCAGCCAGGATACCCCAGTTGCTGTGAGTATGTCCATGCTGGTAGCCCCTCAGAACACCTGGGCCTTGTCATTGGGGGGAGAGTCAGAAAGATTTCTAAGTTACTACGTGAGCTGCCATCCATGTAATAATCATAATGAATGTCTGCACAGTCCTTTAGAATTTCCAAACGTCTTTGTGTACCTTGCTTCTGAGATCTGCCATCTATCTTTCTAGAAAGGCAGGCATTTGATAAAAGAATCCTGATGCAAATGCAGGACTCAACCCCATTTTGTCATGAGAGGAAACAGTGACCTTATGGCTATTTTCCCCCCTGTTTTCTTCATAAAGTTTAATTTTGATTTTTATTTTGTTGCAATTTCAATAAAGCTTTAGAAATAAATATAACACATTTGTATCTTCCCAACTGCCTGGAGACACAATGCAGAAGAAAATGATGTAATTTGAAATGTATATTCAAATGGTCTAAGTTGTTTATTTTCCTTGTCAAGCTCAGCATCAATTGTCAGCTCTTCCTCTGTTTCTTTTGTTTCCCTTTAAGGTCCCTCTGGGTAACGTCTTGCCTTAGGCATCTTCTGGTTTCTTTTCTTTCACTCTCTTCCTTCCTTATTCTGCTACTATAACCTCTCAGCTGGAGTCTTTGAGGGGCTGTACAAGGAGTTACAGCAGTGCCCGTAACACCATTCTTTTTTTTTTTTTTTACTTTTTATTTATTTTTATTTTTATTTTTTTTTAATTTTTTATTGTGGGTTGTTCAAAACATTACAAATTTCTTGTGGTGGTGGAGGCAGCAGAGGCAGTGTTTGTCTGTCCTATTTAATAAGTGCCTGCTAGGTGCAGCCCAGTTTGAAAACTATTTGTCATCTTTGATAAGTGGCTATTACTTATTTAGTGTCTGTCACCCACCAGGCTCTATCCTCTCATGCTTTACATTTGTTTTTCCATTTAATCTTCATGACTATCCTATGATCTCATCTTACTAACAGGAATGCTGAGACTCAGAGAGGTGAAACAATGTCCTCAAGTCATATATTAGTAAGAAATAGCATCTACTGTAAACCCAAGGCTGATATGTCTGAACTCCAGAACTAGCTAGTGACCCATAAAGAATGGATGCACACTTCCAGCTTGCTTGTATTTTTATGGCATGCTTTTAATCTTGATCTAGACTTTTGTTAAGCAGTCCTTGTTAGCCTCAGAAGCTGACAGCCCCAGCCTTTGTGGTCCACACTACCATAACAGGGGAGATTGGGTTGTCTAGGAAACCACAAACTTGAGGTTCCCTGTCCTCTTGACAGCTCTGGAACTTTCCACAGATCCACTGACCTCAACCAAAGGGTCAGCATTTTCCCTGGAAGTGCCCATAGCCAGCCCAGCCTTATGTCCTGTGGAGTCACAGCATCTCAGTGGAGGTATTGAGAGTGCAGGGCTAGGGATGCCATGAATTTGGGACAGTACTTCTGAAATTGAAAGCCTGTCGTATGGGATCTGGGCTGAAAATTGACATCTCTGTGAAAGAGACTGCAGGGAAGTGAGAAAATAGGGCCAGGAAGGAGACCAATACAGTGGGTTTCCAGATCTGCTTTTTCTACTTAACATGTTGCAAGTTTGGCCAAAGCCACTTAACCTGCCTAAGCTTCCACTTTCTCCCATGAAAGGAGATAATACAGACTGTTGCAAAAAACAAATAAAATCATATATGCGAAAAGTCTTTCCTAGAGTGTAAAAAGGCCTTACAGATGTTAGTTACCATTCCTGATGACATTTATGTTAAATATATTCTCTGTTATTTACATCCAGTCATTAGCATATGCTGTGAAATTCTAGCATTTATCATCCTGCTGATTTCAACAAACTGGCACAGTGGTTTCTACATGTCTAGCATGAGATAATTCACCATCCCTATTTTGGGGCAAACATTTAGTCTTATTGGAAAAACCACATTCATACCAATAATGCAATTAGAGAACAATGTAAGACATATCAACTGTCACTAACATGGCACTTACAGTCTTTTCCTTCCTAAAGAAGAAAAGATGAGTGTAGGACCAAGCAGTCCAGAGTTAACTTAGGGCTGGAAATAGAAGCAAGGAACTTTCTAGAAAAGCAGGTGTGAGGGAGGGGCATCCCAATGGGAGGGAATGGTTTGAAGCCCAGGAATGAGTGTGCGTGTGTGCATATGCCTGTGTGCATGTGTGTTTGGTTGGGGTGGGGGGAGTTGCATGTATACAGCATGGAGAGAGGAGGTGGTAACTGGATGTAGTACAGTAAGTCAGGGAGAGAGGACAGCCTGACAGCAGAGTGGCTCTGGGTTTCTGTGTGCTTTCAGATTCCCATATTACATCCAACCAGCTGGGTAACCTTTCTGGGCCCATTTCCCATCAACAAAATAGGGACTCTGATAGTATCTGTGCCACAGGTGGTGGATCTGTGGTTCCCAAGCTGTGCTTCAAGGAGCCCTGGGGCTCTGTAGCAAGCTCACAAGGTCATTGCAATATTTAAAATTTTCAAGGAAAACAGCAATGTCTGTGTGAACTACTGTACTAACAAGTTGTTTGGCTAGAACTACTTAACAAATGGAATTGTTAGGGGCATTTCTTTTGGTCTAGAGATGCTATGAGAGTGTTATGTTAGAAACTAAGTGTGCCATGAACACAGAAGGTTCGGGAACCTCTGTACTATATCCTACCATCCTTAGAATACAGATGTTGTGTTAAAAGAGGTGATGGATGTAAATCCCTCAGCATAGTACCAGGCATAGAATAAGAACTAGATAAGTGCTTGATAAAATTCACATTGCATAGATGTGTGTTTGCTACCCTGGCTATAGCTAAAGAGAAGGGGCAGGTGCTGTGGGTTCATTTCAGTCCTGATAGTGTTTTCTCACTCTTTCCCCCACCCCCTCTCTCTCTTTGTTGTTGTTCTCCAGGTACAACCTGATCAACAGGCAATTTTTGTAAGTGTGTTTTAGGAAATCCTGCCCCAGTGCAGAATTTGGTGGGAATTTCATTAAAATGTTGAATTTTGCTGCAACCCCTCACACTGATTAAGGCAGTGGAGAGTGCGTCTCTTGGGCTAGCAGGAACTTCTGAGTGCACTAGGTATATTTTTAATCTTTTAGAGAGGAACTGCTTTTATCCTTGTGTGTGCTGCTTCACCTCACATGGCAGACTAAGGTTAAGAGAAGCATCTTTAAAGGTTGAAGTAATTTAAGCTCTGTTTCAAGCCTAGGTGAAACTGATTGAAAAAGAGAGAAAATGTTAAAACTAGTGATCCGCACCCTGGAGGCACTCTTCCTTCCCTTAACCTCTCCTTTCTTTACTCCAACAAATCCAGATTGTCTTTTCCATAAAGCAGGACCCAGCATCTAAAAATGATTGATTTGATTTTTCCAGATTAAATGCCAAACAGGGGATTGGATTGACAAATGGTTGATCTGATTAAAATGATAAATTGAGCAAAATAACTTGGTTTTTAATGTGGAATTCTGATGCATTGTTGGATAATCTGCCTTCTAGAGGCTTCCAATTTGGTTAGTATTTCACACGCTCTGTATCTTTTGTCTTAGAAGAATAGCTTATAGATGTCATCCTGGAAAACAAAATAGTAAAACAAATCAGATCATTTCATAATATTTTAGAGTTAGAAATAGAAAAGGATGTTGAGACTGGTGGTTTCCACACTTTTTGATCATGCATACCATCAGTTAAAAAAATATTTGAACATGCATCAATGTATGTATATTTATGTATTTATAAATTATACATATACCACTGTACTAATATATTATGTACATTTTTAAAACCCACAGAATTTTTTAAAGGAGGAGATAGAATAGAAATAGAAAGTTCTTCTGTTTTCTCCTGGCATCTAAGTAGATTGTCTCGTTCACCCAAGGTAGAGGCACCATCCCTCTGCTCTGTTACCTGTTGGTCTTGTTGACCCAGAACAGTGATTCTGTTTGGGTCTATCCAAGGTTAGAGAGAAAAAACTTATCCAGGAATCAGAAGACATTGCATCTAGTCCCTGCTTTGTCGTTAGAGCAAGAGTGACCTTGTCCAAGGTCACTGAGCTCCTCTGAATCTCTTTTTGAGACTATAAAATGTCAGGATGGATTAGCAATGGTTCCTGACTGGAGATATTTTGCAAATGTGTGTGTCGGGGGGTGGTATGGAATATGTGTGGGCATTTTAGTGGACAAGCACCAGGGATGCTAACTTCCTGCAATTCTCAGGACAGAGGGAAATTTTTCCAGCCCTCAAATCTAACACTTCTCCTGCAGCAAAGCCCTGGAAAATGCTCTCTGATTTCCTGTAGGCACTTGAGAAAACAGAAATCCCTACAAGTCCTTCCCTCTCTGCTCTGCATAGGCTTCCTCAGAGCTGCTGGAGAAAGGACTCCAGGAAGATGTCACTTTTCTATTTCTCTGGTATCTTCCATTGAGTGGATTCTCAACAGCCTCTAAGAAAACCTTGACTTGTAGAGTTACTGTGAAGTTGAATTCATGTTTACTATTTATCAATGAAGCTTACATAAGAAGAATTGAACAATTTTGATGTTGAACCATTTCCCCAGAGAGGATAAATGGCATTCCCATTGCCGCCCAGCAGAACCTGGATCTCCTGGCTTCTAGTTCAGTTTCTACTCACTTCCTGACTCCTCTCAGCTGTGCTCATTGGACTAGTGGGTAGGACAACCTTTGCTTCATTTATGAAGCCAAATGATCTAGGTTTTCAGCTATAGGAGAAAATAGTAGCATATAAGTACATAACACTGAGGTCCAAACTCAGGGTAAGAGACAAGTTCAGAGCCTTTCAATGTGGTTTCATCAATGCAGAGTGAAAGGTATTTGGTAAGGAATATTCGCGTTTTGGGGGATTTCTATGTGACTACCCAGATTGGGTAGTGAGGATACAAGTCTTGCAGTCCTCAAACTCAACGTAATCGTAATTTTAACAGGATATGCCTTGTGTTTCCCTCCTGGGACCCTTTGGATATTATTAGGGCTCCCCTGGTGGCTTCCCTGTGCCTAAGGCTCTTTCCATCCATTGTTTTGCCAACTCCTTGTGACCTTGTCCCCAAGGTCCCAAATGGCTCACGATCACATCTACATTCTAGCCAATAAGTGATGAAAAGAGGAAAACAAACACGTGCCTCTTCCTTTTAAGGGATAATTCAGAAATTGACCTCAGCATTTTCACTTTCAAAATATTGGTCAGAATCTAGTCACATGGCAACACCTGGAAGAAAGGAACACAGGGAGTCTCCAAGTGGCCACATCCAAACCAAATATAAGAATTTCAAGTCAAGAGTAATGAATACTAGAGGATGACAAGTCATCCAGGTCAGACTGTGACTAGAGGGAAAAGACAGTTGAACTTGAACTTTGGAAAAACAGGCTAGCCTGAGAGTTAAATATACTATATCTTGACGTCGGGCTTAGGAAACAGATGAAGTTGTGGTATGTCTTAGGATGTAAAGTAGACTCACTGTTGCCCCTAAGGACAGTTTTATAAACTGTTTGGATCTGGTTTCTTCATTTGTGAATTGGGGAGTACAGGATTGACCTCTTAGGGCTCTCATTAGGATTAAAAGAGGCAATGATGTGCCAAAATCTTATGAATTTCAAAAGGCTACATAAATTTGAGCTATTACAATTATACCAATTATGAGATGAAAACTTGTTGTTATGGCAACCTGTGACAAAGGCAAGAATCCCGGGGAATCGCTCACCTGCTTCAAAGTTGCTCGAACTTCCTCCTTGGGCTCAGTGAAATGACTTGCCTCGATTGTCTTCCCCAGAAGCAAATCCACTGATTAAACAATACCTACAAGGGGTGTTGGAAAGACAAAAGAGGCAAGTTTGGTTCTGAATTTCAGAAATGTGTAGATAAACACAAAGCACGGTTATTTTGCAGCAAAGTACCCAATTTTCAAAAAAAAAAAAGAAGAAGAAGTGGGGGAATGTGCCAGGAGAGACAGTTGAATTCATCTGGTCTCTGGTCCAGGACAATTTCTCTCACTCTATTTCTCACCATCTTGTGTGGAAATAAAGTGCAAAAGACATAAACATCAGGAGTTGTTCTCAAACTTCTACAAGGCAATAAAACACTGTTTTTTTAAATTTGAAAAAGAGCACATTCCACATCTTCTACAGTTTGATGCAAGTCTGAAGCTATAGTTGCAAGACATTCAAGGACAGAAATGTGAAGTTTTGTGGAATTGTGTGGTATTCGTCTAAAAATTCCAAAGGTTATCTTAAGTTGCAATATAACAAGGGGCTCCCCTTGGGAGGAGAGATCTTAAAGTGATGACAGTTAAATCATTTGGACCCAACTCATGGCCCCAACTCCTCTATACTCTTCACCCTTGAACCCTCATGCCAATTTGCTGGCGTATAAACAGGAAAAGACAGGCTGGGAACCGTTGGCTCCCGGGAGGCCCACCCAATACCTCTCACCTGGCTAAGAGCAACATTGACTTTCCACATGGTATGAACAGTTCAGGTGTTTTAAATCTATATGTGGAACAACTAAAAATATAATTTTCCTTTTTTCAGTGGTAAGATTTACATTTATTGTACATTAACTCCACATTTATAAAGTAATCATAATCTAGTCTTCGGTGTTTATGATAAGTGACATTACTTAGTGTTTCTCATCTGGTATTATCCAGTTAGACCTTGTGCCATGGAGTCAAACTGAGAAGGGTGAGAATCCCCATTCTGTAAGTTATTACACCAATATCCTTCAGTTAATTGTGAATTTTTCAGAGCTTTATTTTTCCACTTCTGTAAATAAAAATAAGAGTGCCACCAACTTCAAAGGACTGAGGAAGATTTAAATAAGGCCATGTGTGTGAAAACACCAAGGGCAGAAAAATCACCCCTCAAAGGGTAGTTAAGGATAGCTAACAAGCTATGTTAAATTTTTGAGTTCTTTGTATATCCTGGAGATCAATGCTCCATCTGAGGTGCAGGTGGCAAAGATTTTCTCCCGTTTTGTAGGCTCTCTCTTCATGTTCTTGATTGTTTCCTTGGCTGTGAAGAAGCTTTTTAGTTTGATCCCATTTATTGATTCTTGGTTTTATTTCTTGCACTTTAGGAAGAAGGAAATCAATGGAGATTTGGGCCTACTTTTTCTTCTAGTAGGCACAGGGGCGCTGGTCTAATGTGTAGGTCCTTGATCCACTTTGAGTTGAGTTTTGTGCAGAGTGAGAGATAGGGGTCTAATTTCATTTTTATTACATAAGGGTCCAGTTTCCCCAGCACCATTTGTTGAAGAGGCTATCTTTTCTCCAATGTATGTTTATGGAGCCTTTTTCTAGTGTGAGATAACTGCATTTATGTGGATTTGTCTCGGTGTCTTCTATTCTATACCATTGGTCTTCATGTCTGCTTTAGTGGCAGTACCATGCTGTTTTTGTTCCTATAGTTCTGTAGTATAATTTAATGTCTGATATTGTGATGCCTCCTGCTTCACTTTTCTCATTAAGGGTTGCTTTGGCTATTCTAGACCTCTTGTTTTTCCAAATGAATTTCATGACTGCTTTTTCTCTTTCTATGAAGAATGTAATTGGAATTTTATTGGGAATTGCATTAAATCTGTATAGCGCTTTTGGTACTATGGCTATTTTGACAATATTAATTCTGCCTATCCAAAAACATGGGATATCTTCCTATCTTCTAACGTCTTCTTCAATTTTTTTCTTTAGTATTCTGAGGTTTTCAGTGTAGAGGTCTTTCACCTCTTTTGTTAGATTGATTCCCAAATGTTTTATTTTCTCGGAGGCCATTGTGAATGGGACAGTTTTTCTAATTTCTCTTTCAATTGATTCATCATGGATGTATAGGAATATGATTGATTCATGGGTGTTAATTTATATCCTGCTGCTTTGCTGAAAGCATCTATGAGTTCTAGAAGTTCTCTGGTGGCGTTTTTTGGGTCTTCTAACATATGTCATCAGCAAATAGGAATAGTTTGAATAAAGAGAGGATTCTAAAGCAAAAGCCCACCAGAGCATTGAGTTGGTGTGAGAGTGTGTTTTGCTGCTTGAGATGAACCTGGAGTGGCATTTGGGAGAAAATAAGAACAGGTTCTTGGATCCACCTGCTCCCTTGAGACCATTCAACTTGACATAATCCCAAGGACAGAGGTGGAGCCAGGATGCACAGATGCCAGGAGTAGAGCAGGAGAGGAGCGATGAAAACAAGACTCTATGTTCAGCAAAGACCCCTTGTGCAGCTCCATGGAGAGAAGATGAGCAGGAGGGAGAGAGATGCAGATTGGAGACACCTGCTCTCCAGGATGCTGTAGAAATGACTCAGTAGGGAGTCACGGGGCCTCTATGAGGGCCTTGGAGTGAAAATGGAAAATGAGAATGGTCTAAAAGTTGTGGTAGAGATAGACCACAGGAAATCGTTCCTGTCTTTGGAGTTAGTTACTCCAGGGCCAAGGGCAAGGGTATTATCTTAGCCTGCTTTATGTTGCTATAACAGAATATCACAGACTGGGTGATTTATAAAGAAAAGAAGTTCATTGGTTCATGAAACTGAAGGCTGGGAAGTCCAAGGTCATGGCCCTGACCCCTGCTCAGCATCTGGTGAGGGCTTCTTGGTGCATCACAACACAGTGGAAGATGGAAGGACAAGAGAGAATGAGAGAAAGGAGGCGAAGGCACCTTTACAACAAGCCCACTTTCTCAATAGCTAATCCTCTCCCTCCATAACTAGCCCACTCTGCATGGCCATCCATTTGTGAGGGCTCTGCCCTCAAGACCGAATCACCTTCTGTTAGACCCGTCTCTCAACACTGTTGCATGGGGACGGAGCTTCCAGCGTATGCACTGTGGGGTCACATTCAAACCACAGCCGATACTGATGCTCTTGACAAGATGGGTCAGTGCTTGAAGCTGGTTTCTGGATGAGGTAATCTGTTTATATGGGACATTTTGGCTCTTGGTTTCTTTCTTTTATTTCACTTCAGTTCATTTATTCATTCATCAAAAAGCATTGCATGAGCATTTGCTGTGGGTCTGATAATACTATGCTAAGCTCTGGGATGCCAGAGGAATAAGAACTGGCCTTCTACCCTGGAGTGGGTGGGGAGAAGGTGACAAATTAACAGACAGTTACAATGTAAGGTGAGTGGTGTGAAGATTGAAGTCCACCAAGGACGCCCAGGAGGCACAGAGGAGGGGCACCTAACCAGACTGGGGCTGGGGTTAGAGATATGAGGTAATGTCTCAGCTGAATTGAGTCATGAAGGATGAGCAGGGTGAGCCAGGCAAGAGTAGGCAGAAGGACACTTCATGTAGAGGGAGCAGCAGGTTCAAAGGCCCAGAGGCAAGCGATTGAATGGCATAAATTTGGGTCCTGCCAAGTTCTTAAGTATGACTAGAATGTAGAATACAAGAAAAGGAGGTGGCATGGAAGGATGTTAGAAGGATACACAGGGGGACACAAATAGCACTATTCTAAGGGTGTTTTAAAGTTGAAAGAGTTATGATGGGATTTAAGATTTATAAATATAACTTTAGCAGAGTGTGGGGTCTAAACTGGAGTACAGGCACTTTGGTGGCAAGGAGCCACAGGGCCCATTGTCTGAATGTTGAGGATTTGGACTTGAATGGCTTATAAGAATGAAATGACATAAACTTTCAAGTGATACGAAAAAATAAAAAAAGGTGGCAGCAACTGAACTGGTAACTGATTGGATGGATGGTGATTTGGGAGGATGAATGAACAAAGAGAAGGCAGTATCAAGAATTTCTCGCTTGGGTAAAGTGACATAGATGAAGCAATGTTTTGTGATACTTTTGCTAGTAGGGGGAGGAATGAGGGGGTGAGCTTTGGTTGTGTGGAACTTGAGCTGCTTGGTAGTCGTCCAGTAGAGTTGGTCAAGAGGCAATCACAAATGCTTGCCTGGAGGTCAAGAGGCAGAGCAGGAGGTGTAGACGCTAGAGGTGCCACCACAAAGGTGGTACCAGAAACTCAGGGTGTAGGAGAAGAGTTTGCCCAAAAGTCTACAGAGGGGAAGAGAAGATGGTAAGGGATGAGCTCCTGGGAAAGACCAGCTCTCCAAAGGACAGCAGAGAGAGGGGAGAGAAGGATAGAAGATACTAGAAAGCAGCAACAAAAGAAGTAGGAGACCAAGGAGGAGCGGAACCCTGGTTTACAAGGAAGGCCAGAGATTTCAGAAGCTAGAGCAGGCAACAGTATGGAACGCAGCAGAAAGTCAAAAGATGATGTTGCATTGGATTTGTTAAAGAGTTGTTGTGGGGGCTTTGGTAGGAACATCTCAATAGGTTTGTGGAGGAGAGAGGCCAGATGGGAGTAAGTGGAGGAGGGACTGAGAGGTAAGGAAGTGGAGACATCTTTTGGAAGATGTCTCTGAGGGGAGAAACTAGGGGTGCATGTGTGGTAGGTAGGGATGATTATTTTTGAGATGGGAGTGATTTGAGCAAATTCGGAAAAATCAGGTAGATGCAGGAGACGTTGGAGATACGTGACAAATAGAGGGGAAGAAACAGATAGGTCCAGAGCTCAGGAGGTGAGCTACCTCCTAGACCAGTGGTTCACAAATCTGGATGCCCATTAGACTCACCTGGAGAGCTGTAAGCAGATGCCTGGACCTTGTCCCCAGAGATTTTGATTTAAGCAGAATGTATCGGAGCCCAGGCATCAGTTTTTATTTATGTTTTCAAATCTCTATTTACATTTTCAGATCTTCTAATGATTCTAATGTGTAGTCAGGGTTTAAGAACTACTGTATTAAATTTTGACAATTATCCATTGAATGCTTTCAAAACACTTTTTATGAATTTTCTTAGCTTTCTTTTGCAACAATGAATGTTTCATTACCTGCAGAAGACATTTTGAATAAATATGTTACGCCTGCTCTCAAGTGGCATACAACCTCATAGGAGAAACAGTAACAATCTGTCATACAGGTCTCTTATCTAAAGTGCTTGGGACCAGAAGTGTTTCAGGTTTCCTCCCTCCCTCCCTCCCTCCCTCCCTTCCTTCCTTCCTTCCTTTCTTCCTCCCTCCCTCCCTCCTTTCCTCCCTCCCTCCCTCCCTTCCTTCCTTCCTTCCTTCCTTCCTCCCTCCCTCCCTCCCTCCCTTCCTTCCTTCCTTCCTTCCTTCTTTTTTCTTTCTTTTCTTTTGTAATGTTTGCATATACATAGTGAAATATCTTGGGAATGGGACCCAAGTCTAAACATGAAATTTACTTATGTTCATATGTACTTTCTGATCATAGCCTGAAGGTAATTGTATGCAAATTTTAGTGCACATGTGTTTTGACTGTGACCTGTCATCTAAAGTTTGATACCAGGAGAAAAATTCTAAAGTAGAATTTTTCTCATGGTATCAAAACAGTGCTCAAAAAGTCTTGGATTTTGGAATTGGTAGTTAGGAATGCTCTCTCTCCTCCCTCTCTCTCTCTCTCTCTCTCTCTCTCTCTCTCTCTCTCTCTCTATATATATATATATATATATATATATATATATAATGTATATATATATACACACACGCACACACACATATATATATATGTATATATGTGTGTATATATATATACATTATATATTTACTATATATATATATATATATATATATATATATATATATATATATATATATAATAAATTAGTGGCAGAGCATTTAATATGGTGGGATCTCCAGGCCTGGATGGTCAGGGAAGATGTCAAGGGGAGGGCTTGAGTCTCAGAGTAGATGAGCAACCCAGGTGAACAGAGAGGAGCCTGGTCTCCACACACCTAAGACAATAGTCATTGTTAGCTGTTTCTTGAGTCCATTCTCCTTACCAGCTCCTGGACATACATTGTTTCATGATGACCATGTAAGATAGTTGGTTGTATGTCATATCTGTTTTACAGAGGAAGAAGCTGAAGCTCATGGGATTTGATTTCAAGGCCACAGCTAGTAATAAGTGGGTGAATCAGGGTTCAAGGGCAGGTTGGTTGACTCCAGGCTGGCTCTTTTTCCACTATAGTGTGCTGCTACTTCTCACTGAGGAGGCCCAGGCTCCCACCTACTCTTTAGCACTATAGGCTTGGGGACACAGGATAAGTTCACACATCCATCCATCCTTAATACCAATGTTTCTCAATGGAGGGTCCCTGGACACACAGCAGCAGCATCACCTGCTATGAGACTGAACCCTAAGCATCTGCAATCTGAAAATGAAAAGAAAGAACTGGGGGAATCCAACTCTGGGAAAGATCATTCCAGCAGCCTCTAGTCTGATCAAAGAGTTCGAATATTGACAGCAACATTTGATGATGTCAATGAGCCCTGGTATTAGTACAGTGTATAGATTCCATAAAGGTGACCCTTCAGTCTTGGGAATGTTATGGTGTTTTCCTTTTAGCAAATTCTAAAACTAGGCCAATTCTAGACAAAGCAAAGTTCTAAACATTTTCACAGGAACCTCAAGATGTAAACCTTATGGAAACTATAGGGTTTGCCCAAAAGGAATTCTGACCTTTGGCACCTTTCTCGTTTGATTATTGACAGGAAGAAGTGATTGGAGATTTGAAACCAGGAACTGAATATCGAGTGAGCGTAGCAGCTTACAGCCAGACTGGCAAAGGGCGGCTCAGCCCCCCTCAGCACGTTACCACGTTGTCCCAAGGTAAAGCAGGTTCAAATTCATTCATAACAGGAAAGTGGTGGGCTGCTAGTCATTCGTGCCTTCATTCAGCAAATCTAGTAGGGACCCACTGTGTGCCAGGCACTCTGATGGGCTCTGGGAATTCAGCAGTGCCCCCAACACCAGCACAGACCTCTTAGAACTCAGTGGGGTGAGTCAAGATGCTATCTAATGAGTGTGTCCTCACAGGCTGTGAGAAAAACACAGGGATGAGGGGAGGGATCCCTGAAAAGACGATGGCTAAATGGAGAACTGATGGGCTGATAGGAAAAAAGGAGGAGAGGAAGGGGAGTGAGAGAGATTTATGTATAGGCAAAGAGAATCCAAACAATGGTCACTAAGGTGGCACTAAGGTGGATGCTGGGGTACAAAAGCAGGTTGATGGCAGTCACTGCTCATAAGGTGCTCTTGGTAGAGAGAAGAAAATGGTAAGCAGGTGGCACCCATGCTTCCCCAGCCAGAGTTACAGAAGTGCTTACGTAGGAAGGTGGGAAAACTCTTCTGGACCCAGGCAATACATGAGAGGTATGAAAAGCTGGAACCCACCATGACCTGGATGGGAGGATCACCTTTACACAAGAGGAAGGCATTTCCCAAATGCCCTTCCATTGCTTTGTATCTTCTTATCAGCAGAGGAAACACACACACACACACACACACACACACACACACACACGCAACACGTGAATTAGAAAGTAATTTGCAGTAATGGTGAGCATTGAGTTTTCCTGAAGATAAATATCAACTCCAACATGCAAACAGAGACAAAAGGCCACCAGGAGGTGGAAGTACATACCACACATGTCCTAGGGTCAGCAGAACCTAATATGGTCAGCTTTCTATCCAGATGTGCTGGGAAGAGAAAGGAAGACCAGCTCTCATGACTCAGACCTTATGTGCTGAGCACAGTTGTGATTTGTCAGTGTGTGTTTGTTTTGGATTTTGAGGTTGTTGTGACCAGAGATGTTTTGGTCCTGGGAAGCACATTTTTTTTAATGTATCTAACCTCTCTAGAGCTGATACAATCAGCCACATGTTTGTTGTCCTGCCTAGATTCCTGCCGGCCTCCAGCGGCACCCCAGCAGCCACGTGCCCTTGTGGTTTCTGATTCGGAGGTGGCCCTATCTTGGAAACCTGGACAGAGTGAAGGACGCTCCCCTATTCAGTACTATTCCGTGGAATTCATCAGGTAAGTTTGTGTGGTATTTCTAGACCTCAGCTGTTCTGAGAGTGATGTAAGGGTACCAGGCAGGGTGGTCATCTGTAAGTCTTCCATACATGGACATTGTGAGAGCACACAGGCTTGGAAGGCCATACTTACATTCTGACTGGTGCCTATGTCCACACCGCTCTGGTGGTGGGTCATCTGGTAAACCTGTCCCCACTCACCCATCTCTTCTCTATTTCCCTTCCTCAGTCAGACACGGTTCTGAGCTCTGAAAACTCTCGGGGCACCATTACCAACTAGCCTGCCTGCATTTCAAGCTTGAAACTTGCCCTTCTGGTTTTGAAACATATTTGAAGTAAATATTTGATGATGACTTTTCTCAGGGGAGGGGGAAAGCTCTTCAGAAACAAATACAATGCATGGTTTCCTCTGCACCCATATTGCCGTGGGGCAAGTTTCTTGGTTTGATTTCAGCTTTTTTTTTTTTCCCTATAGTCTACTTCTGCAGTGATTTTTATTCAGCTTGTTAGAGGGAAGATGAGTGATTAAAAGTTAGAATTAAAAGTTCTTTAGGCGTAAAAACATTCTCAGTGCAGCTATGTAATTGTGTGGAAGGAAGAGAGAAAGGGAGAAAGGAAGGAAGAATTAACAGTCTAGGGTCTTTCCTCTGAACTCTGGTTGCAGTTTGATTTTGAATTGAAGCAGTGGCTGATCAATGGGTCTGAAAACAACGTGTGTGGAGTTTGCATTCTTTGCATTAAAGATGATGGAGCTCACAGGAGGCCTGCTACTTTATGGATTCATAAAGAGACTGGTGCAGCAACTCATTCCTAAGGCTCTCTGAAGCTGGGAGGAAGGATCCTGCCATGATCTGATTAGCTATGCTTCCTTTTCTTGACCTCCTAGCCCATTTCTTGGTAGTGGAAAACAGACATTGTGTTTTCTTTTTTTCAGAGAAGTGCTATACCAAGTCTCTTGAATGCTTGAATATGGAGCTTGTTTCAGACAGGACTTGATGAATTTTAAGTGGCAGAAACTTGAAAGGAGAAGATGGAACAGTAATGTACTGTCTCCTCCTAACTATAAAGTCCAGTGGCAGATATAAAATCAGGGGACTCTAGAGTTGGGTCACCTCACCAGTCTGTGTCCATCTCTCTGCTTTATTGATTTGTTTTCAGGCAGGCTTTTCCAATAGGTGGCAAGAAAGCTGTCAGACACACAAAACTAGTTTAGTTCACTACTGAAAAGAAAGTGGCTATTTATCCATGCACCAGCAAAATCCTGACATTCATTCTAATCGGTCAGCCTTAGGTCCCATTCCATTCATTGTGGTCAGGATGGGAAGAATCCACAGATTGACCAAACACTGATTTTACTGTAAATATGGCATAAACCTAAAGTTTATTGATTGAGTATTCAAGAGGGTTGAATCCTCAAAGGAAACTGTGGTGCAGTTTCTGGAAATGGGGCAAATAACACTAGGAATTAGTAAAAGAAAGAAAGTCAGGAAGGAAGGAAAGAAAGAAAGATGCCCATTGCAAAGCCCAAACCAGGACTGTTCTTTGAGGACAATCCACAATTCTGCTTTTGATCTAATTTGGCAAGCAAAGCCAAGAATATGCCTAGAACAGGGAAGATTCTAATCTGGTTCCAATACTAGTTAAATATGCAACATTGAAAGTTTTTCATCTATAAAACTTGGAGCAAAACCTAACATTTATAATTTAGTTACACAAGTAAATTAGACAACACCAACAGAACAAATTGTAATCCATTAAAATTTAGAAAAATGCTAAGTGTTTTAATCATAGCCTGGCAGTTCATCTGAGTAACCCCAATAAAGATGATAATTATCACTTAGTATTAATTTTGCACTCAAACATCTATTTTAAAACTTGCTCTATGTCTGGTATATTGATACAAGGTAGAAATGGCAGTTACCTAACCTTGCTTGTACACCTGGAGAGTAGATCAAGGAGTCTTTGGCTTCAAAAACAGAAGAACTGGGAGAGAGTGTTATGATCCTCCACTCTCCAGATACATGGCCCTGGGGAAGTCACTTTCCCTCCTGAACCTCAAAGCCTCTTTGTTTGTGGTGCCCTCAGAAGAAAGGGTGAGGCAAGAATGTAGTTGCAAATAGTTAATTTGGAATCAAAAATGATAGAATGGGGAGAAAGAGACAGCAAAAGAGGACAGATAAGGGCTTGTTACTAAAGTCATTGTTCCAGGTCGTGAGGCCTTCAATGGGTCTTCATTGCACTGCCTTCTCTCTGGAGAATTCCTCTCAGATTTGCCATAAAAAGACAAGCAACATTTGCCCACTGGCTTCTGTTGTTTGAGGGTTACACCAGGAGGTACAGCCTTTCCATACTTGTAGGCCATGTTGGGATGTGAATCACCGAACAGGATCCTGGGATACAAGGAGGCGTGACATAGGCCAGCAGGTGCTTGAGGGTGGACAAGGGCTGTTGGAGGTGAGTCTGAGATCTCACAAAACTGTTCACATCCCAACTGCTGCTGAAATCAGAAATGGGGTGTGGGGAGTGATAAGGGACCCACGGGCATCAACTACGAACTCCTCTCTGCAAAACATGGGCAATAACTTCTTCCTGTCTATAGCGTGTAACGATTAGGAGGATCAAGTGAAGTCACATATGAGAAAGAGATTGGAGGCATTACAAACCTGCAAGAGTGTAAGGCATGTGGGAGTGTTATGCATCTGTACTGAATAATTACAATTCCCTCCAACAAAAATACATTTGAACATTCAGAACTATTCCTAGCATCTGAGGGGCTCAAGGCTCAAACTCTTGTCCATATCTTTAGGTCATTCTTACAAACTGTTAATTCTTTGACATCTGTTTGCCTTAACAAAATACCTTCACAGTGTTCTGGAAGCTAACTCCAAATTTGGAATTCTTGGATTCTTCGGTGTTCCAGATGGAGAGAGCCCGGTCCTGTTTATAGCTCCTGTACTAGGAATTCTGTTTCTATTTTTTTTTCCAGCACACATCGATTCAGTCAAGTTATTGTATCTAAGGACCTCCATTTTCTCATCTGCAATATCAGGCAAATTCAACTCTTTTGTAGTTATTACTCATAGTCTTTGTAAAGTTTTTATACTGTAGACACTCTATCCTGTCTGTTTCCTTCCTACCAAACCCTCATTTCCCTTTTACAAAAGAGAAAACTAAGACTCAATTGCTTAACTTTCTTTGCTATAGTGAAATAGCTGGTAGGGGACAGAATTAAAAGTAGAACTGAATTTTCCCGATCTCAGCCCAGTGTTCTATTTAATGAAGCCCCTGGGTGTCTTGGTGTCTGTGACCCTCCTTCAGAGACCAAAGCAGGGACTCAGCCTGCTCAGAGCCTGGCTGGAAGAGGGAGCAGGAAGCCCCTTCAATCTCTGTCTGCTGTTGTTTCTGAAAGAAGCCTTCACAGCTTGTTGCAGCATTTAATGTTGGGCTGCAAAATAAATCCATTTGTAAACATCTCAGGTATTATCCCATACAGGTAAGCGCCTGAGGATATGTGTTTGGAGAGAGCTTTCCTAGGCTCTCAATCAGAAACTGCTGTTGGTATGTGCCATGGTCTGAATGCTTGTGCTTTCAGAAGCAGGGCCTTTGTGGGTGATTAGATCACAAGGGCAGAGCCCTGAGGAATGGGATTAGTGCACTCATCCAGAGGCCTGAGAGAGCTCCCTACTATTTCTACCATGTGAGACACTGAAAAATTGCCAGCTATGAACCAGAATGCTTAGTAAACAGCTGTTGTACTACATTGTTTAGGGACTGGTGACATGGAAAAATTCCATACATGTTCAGGATAAATATTTTTTCCCAAATATTATAAATCCTCATTAGTTGAATTCATTGACTTGGAATCAACTGATATACAAGACTGACTACTATATTTTTATTTTCTTTCCTTCTTTTTTTTTTTTTAATCAGGCTGAGGATAAAACCCAGGTCCTCATATATGCTAGACAAGTGCTCTACCACCGAGATATGCCACCACCTCTGATTGTATTTTTTTTAATACCAGTTCAGATGGACTACAAAAGCATAGAAGTCTTTTGGGGGGTCTTCAGTTATTCGTTTTTCCTGAGAAAAGTACATGTCATGTTTCATGATGAATTCCTTTGCCTGTACATCTCCTGTGTACAGAAGCACATGTAACAGATCTCTGTGTGAGTCAAAAATTCCTTGTTGCACTTAAGATGCAGGCCTTTTGCAAACCAAGTCTAGGAAATTGTAGAAACTGGTTTATCCTCAGAGGTTATCCTCTGATTTCAACATCCTAATGGGAAGTTCTACCTAAGTTTAGTCACTGGAAAATCAGGCGTCAGTCTTCTCTCTGGCTTGGTGGCACTTATACATCAGTTTGCTCTTCTTACTTGCCATTCAATGGGGATAAGCAATATTAAAGGTATTGCTACAGGATATTCTAACAAAAGTTTTAAAAATACTTAACTGACTAATAAAAGATGAACCTGAGAAATAACACTAGATCATAATCTGGGGGTTCAGCTCTTTATTAGCTAGTTATTATGACGTTTCAGATAGACTTTATTTATGATGATCACTTGAATCATGGCCCTAGGACTAAGCAAGTTTTTGCTCCTCACCCAGCTTCTACCTCCCTCAAGACAGGACACCTCTGGTGTGAACACCCAGGAGTTATGTTCTCAGCAACTGCATCAGAGAGTATCATAGTCTCTGGCTCAGGCAGGATGAACACTTTTAAATGGACACAATCTTCACAGTCTCCCTCAAAATTGGAATGGGAATGATTCATTAGATTCCCCGTTAACTGCAAATTTTTAGTTTTTTGAACGGTAGAAAAAAGATATGAAAGGCAAATTGTAAGCAAGACTGCAGGCTGTAACATATTTTGCAAAGTTTTTAAAACATTCAACTGCTTTTTTTCAAACAGAAAAGTCATGCATTTGAAGAGAAGGAGAATATTTCTTTACTCATGTGATATTGAAAATTTCTTTGTGGGCAGCAAAGTCCCATGTTTATTAAAATAAGAACCAAGCATAAATATAGCTACCTATGCTTCAAAATATTTTGACTATAAATATCTGAGAAATCTGCCTTCTTCTGCTTAAGAATTTCCCCAGGGTAAGTGCCTTTCTCATAAGCAAAAAATATATATATACTATGGTGGCAATGAAAGCAAAGGGCCGGGAAAAATGTTCCTCGTCACTGATGCTCCAGTTAGGGTGCTGTGCCCCACATATGCTATCAATCAGGGCAATTAGAAGTGAGAAATAGTTTTCATTTGACTTAGCTACAATTTTTTTCTGTAAGTGGCACATGACTGGTTAAAAATGCTCCAGAGCTTTGCACTGTCAACTACTGGAAAGAGCAGACTAAAACTTTCAGTGACTGTTTTCAATTAAAAGTTCATTGCTAGCTTATTGGGTACATGTGAAACTTCAAAATATTTCTGTGTATGTTTTAGGAAAACAAGATAAGAAATGTTGATCTTTAAATCTCACCCCAGAAAGTTCTACTAATAAATGACAAGGAGTAATGTTTACCCTCTTCTCCTTTTCACATCTTTCTACCTAAATAATTGCCTTGCAATTGCCTTTCCTAATAAGACTTGCAAACTTTACTTTCATGTAGGTCTGTTTCTTGGCTGATTGCAATGCCTACATATTGATTTCACCTGAAAATCTCAAGGTCATACAGTCTGGGTGATTATCACAAATTTATATTTTTGTCAAAAGTCATTCACCTTTCTATGCCATCATAAACTTCTTTTTTAATCTGCAAGTAACAAATTCAATTAGTTACCTCACAGGAAGCAACCCTGCAAAGGCTGTGAGTTTGGGATTCGGAATGAAACTGAAAGGATTCTGGATGTCCCTTGAATAATTTTAAGAGAAATACAATATGATCTGTCTTGTGGTCAAGGTCAAAAGGTCTGAAAGGAGTCTCAATGCTAACACCACTCAGGTGTATATTTGTTCAAATGTGGAATTGCAAGAGAGATTGCAAAACTGAACTCCAATCCTGGCAAAGTTACTTGATTTCAATCCTCACTTTCCTCGAGTGTAAAATAAGCCTGGACTTTGTGACATCTAAAATCCTGTGACTCTGATGATCTATCATAGTGACATAGGTGAGGCCGTATAGACTGGTGCTTTGACACACATGCCCTTACCATTTTAATCTGTATGCTCTTTTAGTGGGTTATTTAACTTTTCTATGCCTCAGACAGCAAAATAGAAAAAAAAATAATTTACTTTCCTCATAGGGTTGCTGTGAATGCAAATGCTTACAACACTGGTTGTGTGGTAATGCACAGAGTGTTCTGTCCATGCAGACCATCCCTGTTAAGGCTTTCGTGATGGATCTTTTCTGCTTTCCCTTATAGGCATGTTTGTCCCTGACTGTAGTCTTTATGCCTAGGCCCTGTGCAAGGATAGCTCTTCTAACCTCTTTCCTTAGTTAGCTTTGGTTCATCCTGTCAAGACTCCTCCATAAGCATCCCAGGAAGCCTTGCTTGATTACCTTCTTCCACTATTAGATTAGGTTGGGCATACCTACAGCATTTGCATGCACGCTCAGCACATCTGTAGTTAATTACTTGTCCAAGCTCTGTCTTCCTACTGGAACATGAGGGTAGTCTCAGACTTGTTCCCCTTTATAGAATACAGCACCTGGCACTCAGCAAATTTAACACATGTCAAATGGATTCTGGCAAACATTTGTACCCAGGCATTTGTGGGATTGCATGCAGAGAATACCAACAGCTAGCTGGAACCTTGAGTGAGCTGCTTCACCCTCTGACTTTCCTCAGCGGTAAATTACAGATGCTGACAGTGGCCACCTCAGAAAGGACATGATAATGAAAATATGTTTGCAAAGCACCTAGAAGAGTGGCTCATGGAGGATTTTTTAATGTTGGTTTTTTCTCTCCTGAGTCACATGGAAATGTATTGCTGCACTGGAAACTATGGTTTTTAAGTAAATAATTGAAAAAGCATTAGTCACAAGTGGTTAAATGAATCCTTTATCACTGATGTCAGAGACCACAATAGTAACCAACATCCTCTCTCACCAACTGCAGAAATAGAAGCCAGATAATACCCAACACATACACATCTGCACATACACACCTTACCCATGGTCACTGTCATACCCAACCCCACTGAAAATTCCTTATTGTTATTGTTTTCTCATCATAAAAAGGATATCAGTGTGTGGCAAATGTTCAAATAACCTAAATATATATGACTAACTTGAAAGTTCCCACTGTGATTTTATTTCACATGGAATGCAAACTTGTTTCAGAGCTCTTCAAAAATAAGCAAACTGCCAACTTTCTTCATAGAATTTACTACAATATACAGCAATAATTAGGCAAGTGACTGCAATATATAAGAGTAACATAGCCCTGCATTGATTTTCTTGCACCCAAAAGTTAGGATTAAAAATATTTAAAGAATTATTCTCTCTCTCTCTCTCTCTCTCTCTCTCTCTCTCTCTCTCTCTCTCACACACACACACACACACACACACACACAATCACAATGCCAGTGATGGAACCCAGTGCTTCATGTATGCTAAGCAGGCGTACTCTGTCACTGAGCTACATCCCTAGTCCTAAAGGATTCTTTATATGCAATTAGTTAATTTGGAGAAAATGAGGGAATGTGGAAAATGTTCCTGCTTTCTTTTCAAGCAAGTGTTTAGGAAGTTATGCAGTTTAGGTATCAGTCTTCTTTCCCACCATCAACAGAATTAGAAATAAGCAAGAACAGGCTTGATTGAAAGTCAACTGAGGTTTCATGTTAACAAATGGTGCTTCATGAAGACAAGAATTTCCTTTTCTTACCTTTAGTTTCAAACCTTAAGTCTCAGAAGAGACTTCCTGACTGGTGGCTGGTCCCAGAAATTCTGGTAGCCATCAAGTTGCTTTGCCCAAATTCTCATGGAAGGGGTCTCCTGAATGCTTTTTGCAGAAGTTTGACCTACAGTTCTACAAATTGATTCTTTAAAGCTTCAATCCCTTCTACTATGAGCATTCTTAATATAATTCTTGCTCAGATTGAAGGAAGTTGACACAAATTGAATTCTTGTGCAGCAGCTTTGGGAGCCATTTATAAACTGCAAATGAAAAGTGTGCTTTCCTATTGCTCTACCTGGGACAAATTGCCAGTTGAGTTTATTATTATCCTGTTCTATCCATCTGTTTGTCATTTGGTTGGGTTAAACCAACACATAAATAAAGAAAGAGGCTGAAAGCTGAAGGTCAAATAATAGATTTTTTTTATGCGACTACTTAGTGGTTTTGTACTTCTCTGCAATTCATTTCTGTGTAGAGCAAATCCTGCATAAAACCAGTCTGTAAAATCGACAGACAATTGTAGGCTCCTAGCGTGAGAGTCTCTCTCACCCCTGTCCTGTTTGCCCTGGATAATCTATGGGATCATGTCTCTTCTCTTAAAGCAGAGTGCTTAATCTGCAGTCTGTAGATCCCCAAAGGCTCCCTGGATGGAATTCAAGGGGTTCCTGCACTTAGCTGAAAAATAATTATTCTTAGTTTCAGCAACTGAAACTTAGCATTTTCTTCATGAATCAATGCCGACAACAAACCACAGTGGGATTAGCACTGCCTGTGATTTTTGTCACCATTAGAATGATAGGTCTTTTCTTCTCCCATTACAATTGCTGTGCATGTGTCAAAGTACCAGTTATGTTTATCACTACCTTGAAATTATCACAGTGATTTAAATTCATTGCTGGATTTTATTATTTAATGTGTTCATGAATAAGCATATATATGACTATATCATAATTTTTATATTTTTATAATTGTGTTCAGTATAATTAGTTTCCTTGTGATCTTATTTTTTATTTTATGCATATAAACATTTTTATTTTATGCATAGGAAAACATTCATAGACTTCATCAGACTGTCGCAGTGGCACATGAAGGTTAAGGACTGTTGTTTTAGGTCAGGAGTTGGCAAACTTTCTCTCCGAGGATGAGATAAGTAAATATTTTGTACTCGTCACCTGTATGAACTGTCTCAAATACTCTGCCATTGTAGCAGAAAGGCTTCCATAGGCAATACCTAGACAATTGTGTGTGCTTGTGTTCCAATAAAATGTGACAAACAATGGCAGCTGGCTAAAATCTGCCAACCCTTGCTATAGGGCATCACGTTATTTCTAAGACTGAGTTCTGAAGATATCTGAATTCAGTTCAACCAGCATTTATTAGATATCTACTATGAGCATATTTTCATACAAACTTGTATGTGTTGAGTATCTTATATGTGAAAATCACATACAAGAGATTCAAGCATGAATAAGCTATAGTGAGTGTAGCAGGCAGGGCTTGGGGCAAGAGCCTGGGGGAACACATTTGATATCTGAATCTGTTTTTAATCTAAAAAAATCGTATATGACACATACAGGTGTACATATTTGAAGGCTTCTTATGGTAGCTAAGAGGGACACATCAGAGATAACCCAGCGGAGGAGAAGTGGGGAAGCATCCTAAAAGGTATCTGTTAGAGGAAGCCAAGTAAGCAATGGCTTGGAGGCAAGAAAGAAGTGTTCTTGGAACAGCCTGGAGCTGTTTGTGGTGAGAAATGGGTAAGCAAGGGTCAGACTAAGGAAGGCATCATAAAGAGCTTGTGTGTATCCCAAAGGATATTAGGAGCTATGAAAAGCGTTGAGCAAGAAAGGAATTATAGGTATCTGTAATTTTGGAAGATCATGCAATCATCTCAGGGAACAGATAGGTGAATAAGACAAAGTCTAAATGCTTAATGAGCTCAGAGCCTAGACCAGAGGACAGAAATACAAAATGACATTAGCAGATGATATAATCAGTGTAATAGTAGAATCAGGTTCAAGGCATGGGATAGCTCACAGGACAGTCTTATTAATTCTGTTCATGAGATGATGCTTAGAAAGGAATAATATAAGATAAAATACTTAGGAGAGAATCCTAGGTCCTTCAGAAGCCATTTAATTGTAGAATAATAGGTTTGATATTGAAAGAGGCCATACATATCTGGTTGTACTATAATTAAGCTGTTGGTCCACCCCTCTCAAGCCAGCAGTGTGACCTCCACTGTCACGACCCTTCTGCATGTCCTGCTATATCCCCTGGAGGACAGTTTTTTCCTTCTCCTACAAATTCCAATCTCAATAGTATTTTCCAAGTAGGATTTAACTGCTTCAAGCCCAGTTTCTTAGTGTCTGTAACATGTTTGAGCTTCACTTTTCACTCCAGCTTGAAGAACAAGGGTTCCTTAAGCTGTGGGTGATAATTCATTAAATGAAAGGTAAAGGGGATCCTGGCCAATTGTTTTTCAGAAGTGAAATAGAATGGGACTGAAAAGAAAATATCAGAGGGTATCATACAAGGTAAAACAAGAATTTGTAAAACTTGCATGTGTGTGTGTATGTGTGTGTGTGTGTGTGTGTGTATGATGTTCACTGGGTCACATGTGCATTGTATGTCTTTCTGAGGATCATGCAAAAACATGGAAAAACATCGATCCATGTGGATCAAAGTCAGAGACACTGAACTAACCCTAACCTCTTGCACTGCTCAGGACTTCCTGTAGTCCTTCATCCTCCCTGGTCCCTGATCGATGGCTGACAACCCCTGCTTTTTTTTTTTCTTCCTTTTGGTGAAGGATTTATTCGAGCATGAAGAATAGAAACAGAACTCATGCAGGGGCAGAGGGGGCCCGATAGCAGGATTCCCCAGTACCAGCTTTGATGCACAGCTCATCCTCCCAAGGCAGCTGCCTTCATTGTTGACCATTCCTAACTACCATCAAAATTTTTCCCATGTATGTGCGGCCATCACCTTATCTGTAAGGAACTACTAAGTTCCTAGTCCAATATGGAAAAGCGGGTGTCCACCCCATCCTCATTTGTCACACAGTCTGTCTCCTATCTAAAGACACTACCCTGTGCTCACTATGTCTTCTCCACTCGGACACCTTGGGAACTCTTCCTCAAAAGAAGTTGGATCTACAGTAGAGAGAAGGGAACTGGAGGAGGGAGAAGGGAAGGGGAGGGGGAGGGGGAAGTACTGGGGACTGAATTAGAGAAAATTATCTGCCATGCTTTTATAATTATGCCAAAATGAACCCTAATATTATGTATAACTTAAAGGATCTGATAAAAAAGAAAAGAGGGATCCAGCACATCTCCACACATCTCTAGCGTATCTGCTTAACAGAGGAAACTCCTTGTGCCAGCCCAGCAGCAGCTGGTACACAGTGAGACAGTGGCCACTTTTAAAGTTCAGATTTATGCCCCCCCCGCAACTGGAGATTTTTGCCACATCAGGTTTTCTGTGCCTTAGACCTATGGGATCGACTTTTTAAAAACTAGCATAAGATTTTATAAATATCCTACTAAACTTCATCAGGACAGACTTTACCCTTGTGTTTCTATATACCAAGAAAATTTTAAATTTTTACTCTGTGACACCTCTTATTTCAGGAAGGCATGCTTCCCAGACAACTATTCCCCAAAATTCTTCTGATTATTTTAAATACAACTGATTGTGACTCTTCTTCTGAGTTTAGACCACTAAGATTATTCTTTAATGTTCTTAAGTTTTCCATCAGTCTTCCCCTTAAAAGTGAGGGGGCAGAACTGAGCCTTCTTTACTGCCTGGAGGGCTTTTGTATTGTTTTGCTTTGTTTGTTTTTCCTATCCAGTTTCTCTTCTTTTTTTTTTTTTTTTTTTTTTTATTGTTGGCTGTTCAAAACATTACATAGTTCTTGATATATCATATTTCACAATTTGATTCAAGTGGGTTATGAGCTCCCATTTTTACCCCATATACAGATTGCAGAATCACATCAGTTACACATCCATTGATTTACATATTGCCATACTAGTGTCTGTTGTATTCTGCTGTCTTTCCTATCCTCTACTATCCCCCCTCCCCTCCCCTCCCCTCCCCTCCCCTCCCCTCTTCTCTCTCTGCCCCCTTTACTGACATTCGTTTGTCCCCCTTGTATTATTTTTCCCCTTCCCCTCACTTCCTCTTGTATGTACTTTTGTATACTGCTACATCGATGTTCATAGCAGCACAATTCACAATAGCTAGACTGTGGAACCAACCTAGATGCCCTTCAATGGATGAATGGATAAAAAAAATGTGGCATTTATACACAATGGAGTATTACTCTGCATTAAAAAATGACAAAATCTTAGAATTTACAGGGAAATGGATGGCATTAGAGCAGATTATGCTAAGTGAAGCTAGCCAATCCCTAAAAAACAAATGTCAAATGTCTTCTTTGATATAAGGAGAGTAGCTAAGAACAGAGTAGGGTCGAAGAGCATGAGAAGAAGATTAGCATTAAACAGGGATGAGAGGTGGGAGGGAAAGGGAGAGAGAAGGGAAAATGCATGGAAATGGAAGGAGATCCAGTTTCTCTTCTTAACCACTTGCATTGTTCTTGGGCAAATCCTTCCCACATTCTCATTTGCCCGTTTAGCCATTGAGCCTCTCTGAGACCTGGGGATAGTCCATGCAGGCTACTAATTTAGAAACCCAGTCAAACACTCGTCCTTACACATTTTTCAATATTTATTTAGTGCAGCAGCATCTATTATATCTAGAAAGTATAATTAGCCTTTCTCCTTTTCTCATAAGACTTTTAGTAAGGTCTCTTAAGGTGCTTTGGAATGCAATGTTGTGGGGTTTTTGGACGTGATTCCATCTTGTAAAGGACCTTGAAGAACGACCACAGGACGTGGGAGCTTACACACAAGCTCCCATGTCTTGGGCATAAGTCTTACCTCAGAAGTCCTCATCTGATAATGTTAGGATTATCAGTGAGAGTTATTTTTTTTTTTTGCTAGTTAAAATCAAAACTCACATTTTAAAAAAATGATACCTAATAACTGAACGCTCTTTTAAGATAAATTCTATGTGTGAACCTCAATTCACCACTTTCCTAATGGAAGGCTAAGGACTTTTCTTTGAATGTGAGCCCACTGAGTAGAGTGCCCCACTGATATTCTTGCACAAACCACACTTGGAAAGTCTCACTTACACTTCTTCAGGTGAACCAAAAATGTAATCACTTACAAAGCTGAGTGCAAAATCCTTATGGAATCTTATGATCTTTCCCCCAATCTTTTACAATTGTGTAGCTTTTACCTAGTTTAAAGGCATTTTTTTAGTGGTTCAGCTTATCAAGCCTTTCAAAGACACTTAACATAGCTATCATTCATTTTTGTACTCACGTTTCACTGATTTATATAGTATTAAATTAAAATAACAATTGTAACAACAAAAAGGGCATAAATAGGAATGGGAATAAACACAGTTGACTTTTTTTTGCTTTAAGACTATACCAATTTCTTTTTTATTCGTTCTTTTTAGTTATGCATAAGTAGGATTCATTCTGACACAATTGTAAGAACATAGAATCTAACTTGTTTTAATTCAGTCCCCAGTTCTTCCCCTTCCCTTCCTTCCTCCCTCCCCCTTTTCCCTCTCCTCTACTGATCTTTCTGCTATTTATTTATAGTTTTCTTTTAAAAATTAGTGTCTTATGGACATACATCAAGGTGAGACTTACTGTGGTATACTCATATGTGTACGCAGGTAATTTAGGTCAGATTCATTCCACTGTCTTTCCCTGTCCCATAGCACCTCCCTTCCCTTCACCTACTCCATTGATCTTTCTTCTATTTTTTAATCCGTGCCTCCTTATTTTGGATTAGCTTCCACATATCAGAGAAAACATTAAACCTTCGATTTTGGGGGATTGGCTTATTTTACTTAGCATGATAGTCTCCAGTTCCATCCATTTACCAGCAAATGTCATAAAGTCATTCTTTTTTATGACTGAGTAATACTCTGTTGCATATATATATATATATATATATATATATATATATATATATATATATATATAATTTTCTTTATCCATTTTTCTGTTGATGGGCATCTAGGTTGGTTCCATAGCTTGGCTATTGTGAATTGTGCTGCTATAAACATTGATAGCACTGTCCTATGCTGATTTTAAATCTTCTGGATATATAATAAGGAGTGGATAGCTGGGTCATGTGGTAGTTTCATTCCTAGTTTTTTGAGGAATCTCCATACTGCTTTCCAGAGTGGTTACACTAATTTACAGTCTAATCAACAATGTATGAGTGTACCTTTCCCCCTCCACATCCTTACCAACTCTTATTGTTACTTGTATTCTTGATAATTACCATTCTGACTGGAATGAGATGAAATCTCAATGTGGTTTTAATTTGCATTTCTCTAATTGCTAGTGATGTTGGACATTTTTTCACGTATTTGTTGATCATTTGTATTTCTTCTTTTAAGAAGTGTCTTTTTAGTTGACTATTGATGAGCCAGTTGCTCAACTGGTGAGAACAAATGAGGATCATTGGTCAACCTGGGAATTTGATTAGTAGATGTTAATAAGGAAAACCTTGACCATGTGTGTATGTAAAGAAGTGCCTTGGGGCTGGGGATGTGGCTCAAACGGTAAGGTGCTTGCCTGGCATGCGCGGGGCGCTGGCTTCGATCCTCAGCATCACATAAAAATAAAATAAAGAAAACTGAAAAGTAAATATTTTTAAAAAATTCTCTCTCTCTCTCTCTCTCTCTCTCTCTCTCTCTCTCAAAAAAAAAAAAAAGTGCCTTACTTATTTACCTACTAATGGCTAATGTTTTTATATGACAAACCTATCTTTCGTATGGATTAAATGGTCTTTCATATCAGCACCCGTATTATTTTCTCTCTTTGGTTATCCCACTTGATAATTTACATGTGGTTAATGCTTAATATATTTGTATCATATGCAGCTGGTATCGCTCTGGTCTCTTCTCCACCCAAGGATTCTCAACTCCTTCTCAGTTATCCAAAACCAAATACACTTTCTTCAGCATTTCAGTTCTTGAAAAATGCTGTATTGCACTGCTTCCTAGTGGTCCTTAGATGTTTTATTCCTGCACTGATCCTTAGATATATTATTTCCCCAATTGGATTATTAACTCCCTTAGCCTGGACTGTGTTTATACATTCTAGGAGCATTCCTTAGAATATAACTTCTATGATGGAAGCATGCTTGACAATCATTAATCATTTGCCAGCTGACTAGTTCAAGGCAGCCACTTGCTGAATATGATAGTTCAAAGAAAAATAATTGTTTAATAAATCTGAGATTGGCAATGGGCAAAGTAGTCAAAAACAAAACAAAACTTAAAAAAAGAAAAGAAAAGGAATGAAACAGAAAAATATTCCACCCAGTGGTTCTGTGACTTTGGGTAAATAATTTCCCTTTTGTATCCATAAGGGTAGAATGAACACTAAACTAGACCACTGGCTCTTAAAATTTGGGGAATCTTGATTATCTTTGAAAATCTGATAAAAGCTAAGGAGTCTCTCCTTAGAAAAATGAAGAAAGTGCTCACATTTAAAATCTTGCATATAATTTCTGCAAATCCTCAGACACTTGGACCAAAGGATCTGGAAGATTCCACCTAGTCCTGATAGTCAGGATGGATTCTGAGGTGGCCAGTGATAAGTGCTTCTTCCTGCCAAAATGAACCAGTGAGTGGCTTGATTAGGAATTGAGTAATTGGGCATTGAGTAGCCACTGCTGACCACACAACAGATGCTCTACCCAGTCTCCCCTGCCCAACCACCTCCAAAGGCAGGCCATTGCTCTCCTGAAGTGTGGGATGCCATATCCCACCCTACCCCACTTCTTGGACAAGTGCTTGAAATGCAAGTCCTGCTGGCAACCGTCCATCTTTACCTGGGATGGCGGCACATCTCTGTCACCTTACTCCTTGTCTGGCCTTTTCAATGTTAGGGAAAGTGTTGCTATGGTGATTTGGTTGGAAACTTTGCAGTTAGGGTACAATGATTTTCTTGAGTCAGGGAAGATAAAACTATTGTTGAGGATGATTTAAGACAATACTTTTGCCTGGTTATCTCTTTCTCAACTCACCTCTGCCCTTTTATACCTCCAGAGACTCTAAAAACATTCAAATGGAAAACATGACAACATCCCAGGCAAAATGTTAAAGGTTTCCACTGGTATTTAATCTGCATGAGCCTCCCTCTCACTCTATAAAATGAAATTAAATGTTAATGATTTCAATCTCTTATTCATCAACATAGATTTTTCTCTCCCTACATTAAATGAATGACAAATACAAAATAATCTTTGTGTTCTTTCTTTTGCTATCACTTTTACATGAGGATGCCATAGGTGTTTACAGGTAGCGCTGGGTAAACAACAGCATACTCTGAGGACAGATCTGAGTTATTTTCTCTGTAACTATCACAAGGAAAGCTTTGCAAAGGATAGCAGGAGAATTTTATCTAAAGAGCTCATCTTTTTGGACTCTCTTTCAGGTATCCCCTGTGGTGTTCCTCTGTGAAGTGATTTTGTTCTAATTTGAGTCTATAAATGTGTTTCCTTTGACTCACTGCGGTTTTCTCTTTGATGATAAAATTAGTTTACATGAGAAGCCCATCTTTAGGGAAAGAGTAAGGGGAAGAAGAAGTCAGCCCTCTTTCTCCAGGGGGCATGCCCTGTGCTCTGTGAAATTTACTTTTCTAAGCATGAAAATTCTTAAGAGGTCCAGCCCTGCAAACCTCTCCTCAGCACAGTGAGCTGAGGAAGCATCTGGTGACTGGGCTTTGAGTGATTCCTACCAATGAAATACTAGGCAGACACATATTAAAGAAATCTGTGCTTCTTACCATAAGACCCAGCTATACCACTTCTGGGTGTTTATCCTAAAGAATTAAAGCCATCATGCTATAGTGACACATGCATGCCCATGTTTATAGTAGCACAGTTCATAATAGCCAAACTACGGAACCCGTGTAGGTGCCCATCAATGGAGGAAGAATAAATAAAGAAAATATGGTATATATGCACAATGGAGTTTTATTTGGCCATAAAAATGGAACTATGGCATTTGCAGGAAAATGGATGGAACTTGAGACCTTTAGGTCAAGCAAAATAAGCCCAATTCAGAAGGTCAAGGGTCATGTGTTTTCTCTCATATGCAGAAGCTAGAGAGGAAAAAGGAAAAGAAAATGGGGGTATGGATCTCATGAAAATCAAAGGGAGATCAGTAGAACGGATGAAAGGGATTGGGGAAGGAAAAGAGGAAATACTGGGGAATGATATTGGCCAAATTATATTGTTATATAACTATAATGCACCAATGAAAAATGTGGGAAGGAAAAAGGGAAATCTGGGGTTCATTCAGACATTTTTTTTTTTTAGCATAATGAGTCTCAATTTCCTTGCCTGGTAAGTTGTTCATCAAAGACAAGGCTAACCTTTTTTTGCTTCCTGCCTTCCTCTAAATACATGTGAGCAGAGGTGTTTAGTGGTAGGACATCTTAAAGGAACATTGCCAGGGAACAAGTAGAAGGAGGGAGAGTAGCCCTTACCCACCATCACTGCAGTTTTTATCTAATGCCAAGGATCTTCTCAATCTAACTTCACCTCAGGAACCAAGCCAGCCCCACCACTTCTCAGCATATGACCTTGAGCCAGTTTCTTACCTATTCAGTGCCTTGGTTTCCTCCTCTGTATTTAAGACAACAACAGCAAATGGGTCGAGTGCTCACTCTTCCTATCTGCTGCATAGGGCAGCTGGGGGTAGTAAATGAGTATTAGAACAGTGCTCAGTACTTTGAAAGCACTTCAAAGAGATAGCTCTTATCAGCTATTGACACAAATCCTCCAGTTAGGCCATTCATTCTCACTGACCCCTTCACACACTGATCTTCCCAGCTTTTATCTTGCTGTTCTTATCACCCACAACCCTCTTCTTTCTCCCCTTCAGAAGGGACATTCATACAGAGCACAGCTGTCCAACTGAGATGCAGTATAAGTCTATATGAAAATTTATATTTTCTTATTGGGCCATTGAAAAAGATAACAAAAAACAAATGAAATTAATCTTAATAAACTATTTTAACCCATTGTGTCATTTAATCGTGTGTCCATTATGAAAAGTTATCAATGGGATATTTCACATTCTTTTTTAATTTTTTCATTAAAATCTATTATACAAACCAGCACAGTGCACATGCCTATAATCCCAGAAGCTTGGGAGGCTGAGGCAGACAGATTGCAAGTTCAAGGTCAGCCTCAGCAACTTAGTGAGGCCCTAAGCAACTTAGTGAGACCCTGTCTCAAAATAAACAAAAAAGGCCTGGGGATGTAGCTCAGTGGTAAAACACCCCCTGGGTTCAATCCCCAGTACCTAAATAAATAAAATCTGTTGTACATTTTGTACTTAGCATGCATCTCAATGCAGCCTAGCCACATTTCAAGTGCTGACTGGCCACGTGGGTTAGTGGTACCATGTGACCACATCCAAGGCCAGAGTAAGCTGGCAGCTGTGTGTTACCAGCTCTGTAAGTGGGCAAGTCCCTTAGATGATGTCTGGCACAGGCTGAGTGTTTACAGTGGGATGTCAGGCACCACACTGATGGTGTGTATTTCATTTCATGTCTACCACGGTCCTCTTAGGTAGGGACCTTCATCATTCCCCACTTTATAGGAGAAATGGAGTCTTAAAGGAGTCTCAGCTGGTTAAGTAACAGAGCTGGGGTTTGAACGTGGCTCTGTTTGACTCCAGAGCATATACTCTCACCCTCTACATGTTGCCTACCAGACAGGAGCTGAAATGGAGATCTGCCTTCTCTGTGGGACACTCACAAGGACATGTGAACGTTCCACGAGGGGACACAGATGTATAAATTGTTCAGAGTAAGAATGTCCACGAACAGATTTGTCTTGGGTTTTCCCATAGCAATTTGTGCGGTCACCCTATAAACCTCATATTTGTTTATTTGTGAACAGATTGTGAATAAATGGAATCTGCACTCTCCTGACCTCCGGGGATGGGGCTGCCAAGGGAAGGCTTGTTTATGAAACATCTGGAAAGCAGAGTCCTTCAAAATGAACTCTCCTGTGTGGGGGTCTTTTCACTGCAGTCAAGACTGTCAAGCACAAGCGGCTGGTCTCTACACAGTGCTGATTCTTGGCCCTAAATATGATGTCCTTGCTTTTATTGGCAGGAACTTCCAGTTGATGACCCATGATTTAAAATCAGGACCCCTTTCAGATAAGATATGTTAACTCATGTTTATGAGTGTCACTTCCGGAGTTCAAATGCTGTTATTTTACACACCAGCCAGCTCCCCTTCCTTATGGGATTTCTAAACAATTTCTTTCTTCTTCTTCCTTTTAATTAAAAAAAGGCCAGATTTTGACAACAATTGGACCTTAATCGAAGAGCAGATCCAAATGGACTCCATGGTCATCAAGGGCCTTGATCCAGATACCAACTACCAGTTTGCCGTGAGGGCCGTGAATCCCCATGGCCCCAGCCCACGCAGCTGGCCCAGTGACACCATCCGAACCCTTGGTGAGTACCATGGCCCTCCAGGTACCATGTGTAGCTGCACTGCTGCTAGAGCTGTCTTCGAGGACTCGCTTGCTGGGGGCTTCTTAGTGTCCTGAAGAAGGACAGCCTGGGTTGGGCTGGCCTCAGGCTTCCTCCTAGAGTTTCCAGCCCTGTGGAGATTGAAGTCACAGGCTAATTCTATGACCGGGAGGTCAGTGGGAGATTTATTTTTGCATCATCCTTAGGGAGTTTGAGGTCAGTTTTCTTTTACAACTAAAGAATAAGACAAAATGGTGTGTAGTCTTTCTGGCCCCTTCTCATCTTTTGAGAACATGAGTTCATCTTAGAACCATGGGGGAAAATCTAAAGCCCTCAGATGCTTCAGGATTAGTGTTCACCTGCAAATCAAGGTTGACCTCTCTGAATGACGTTCAGGAGTATCGCTGAAGTTATTGGAGTGATAACATGTCACCCTGGCGCCCCATCGATGGTGTAGGTTCTTATGGTGTCTCTCTGGGGACCTGGAGGAAGCTTGGGCCAGTGTTTATCAAGTCAACTGAGGATCTTCTTAAAAGTCAGATTCTGTCTGTTCTGGAGTTCTTGCAGGTGATGACAAGAACCATACTCCCACCTTGCCAAGCCCAGCCCATGGGCAGTGGGGAGTCTTCGGAACTAAAATTCTGGCTGGCACTTTTTTGTTTGAAGAGCCCTGTTATTACTCCAGGTCCTCTTTACCCAAGAAAGGAACTCTTGGAAAAGAAGTCTCCCTCTCTACACTGGTAGTTGGCCTTCCATTGTCCCACACAAAACCCTGATGAGTGGCTTGGAATAAGCTCCTTCCCTGTCCTTACAAAACACCAGCACAGATGACTTCCAAGGCCAGTACTACTGGTCCTTCTGAAAACAACCCCTACCTTATAAGCTTGAACGCTAGGTGGAATTGTGTGGGTATATGATGAGGTCACACTTCCAAAACACACACGCACATTTACACTCTGTATAACTACAATCAGTTGACAATTGTTCCCTTCTTCTTCAGGATTTAGAAACTAAAACTCCCTAGACATATGCCATGGGATCAATGAAGCACCTTCTTTCTAGAAGAAATGTTGACCGCTCTGCTTCAATGGCCTGCCTTCTTAGATTTTTGCTAGATGAGATCTATTCTATCATGTTTGATTGAATTTTGTGATGTATGGCCAAAAATCAGGGTCATAGGAATTAGGGGCTGACTGTATTTTGAAAACCTTAGTTTGTCTTTTCCTATTACAATTTGAATTGGCATTCTGAACTGTGCCCAACTATGTTAGTCAGCTTTTTGTTGCTGTAAACAAACTATCTGACAAGGGCAACTTAGAAGAGGAAAGGTTTCTTTTAGCTCACAAGTTTCTGAGGTTCAGTCCATGGTCAGCCAACTCCATTGGTCTGGGTCCAAAGTGAGGCAGAACATCATGGTGGAAGGGCATAGTGAAGGAAAGTTCCCCAGCTCATGGCAAGAAAGCGGGGGGGGGGGGGGGGGGGGGGCGGGGGTGTTTACAGGAGATGAGCCCTTCTAGGACATGCCTTCAGTGACCTACCACCTCCAGCCATGCCCCACCTACCTACTGTCACCACTCAGTCCATTAAACTAGGATGGACTGATTAGGTAATACATCTCAAAATCCAAATGTTTCTCCTCTAAATATTCTTGCATTAATACGGGAGCTTTGGGGAGATACCTCATATCCAAACCATAACATTCTGCCCCTGGCCTCCAAAAGTGCATGTCCATCTCACAATGTAAGATGCATAGACATCATCTCCAAGAGGACCGTAGTCTTTTTTAAAATTTATTCATTTATTTATTTGGTCTAATTTGTTATACAGGACAACAGAATGTATTTTGATTCATAGTACACAAATGGAGCACAGTTTTTCATTTCTCTGGTTTTACACAAAGTAGAATCACACCATTTGTGTCTTCATACATGTACCTAGGGTAATGATGTCCATCTCATTTCACTGTCTTTCCTACCCCCTGCCCCCCCCCTTCTCCTAGCTCCCCTTTGCCCTATCCTCAGTTCCTCCATTCCTCCCATACTCCTCCTGCACCCCAATTATGAATCAGCACCCAATCATCAGGAAAAACATTCTGCTTTTGGTTTTTTTTTGGTGGGGGGGATAGGCTTACTTCACTTAGCATGATATTCTCCAATTCCATTCATTTATCTGCAAATGCCATGATTTTATTCTCTTTTAATACTGAGTAATATTCCACCACAGTTTCTTTATCCATTCATCTATTGAAGGACATCTAGGTTGGTTCCACAGTTTAGCTATTGTGAATTGTGCTGCTATAAACATTGATGTGGCTATGTCACTGTAGTATGCTGTTTTTAAGTCCTTTGGGTATAAACTGAGGAGTGGGATAGCTGTGTCAAATGGTGGTTCCATTCCAAGTTTTCCAAGGAATCTGTATACTGCTTTCCAGGTTAGTTGTACCAATTTGCAGTCCCACAAGCAATGTAAGAGTGTGCCTTTTCCCTCACATCCTTGCCAACACTTTTTGATGCTTTTATTCTTAATAACTACCATTCTGATTGGACTCAGATGAAATCTTAGAGTAGTTTACATTTATATTTCTCTAATTGCTAGAGATGTTGAACATTTTTTCATATATTTGTTGATCGATTGTATATCTTCTTCTGAGAAGTGTCTGTTCAGTCCCTTAGCCTATTTATTGATTGGGTAATTTTTTTTTTTTTGGTGTTAAGTTTTTTGAGTTCTTTATGTATCCTGGAGATTAGTGCTCTCTCTGATGCGTGTGTGGTAAAAATTTGTTCCCATTCTGTAGGCTCTCTCTTCACCTCACTGATTGTTTCTTTTGCCATAAAAAGCTTCTCAGTTTGAATCCATCCCATTGATTGATTATTGATTTTATTTCTTATGCTTTAGGAGTCTTGTTAAGAAAGTCAGGGCCTAATCCAACATGATGAAGATTTGGGCCTACTCTTTCTTCTGTTAGGTGCAGGGTCTCTGATCTAATTCCTAGGTCCTTGATCCACTTTGAGTTGAGTTTTGTGCATGGTGAGAGATAGGGGCTTAATTTCATTTTACTGCATATGGATTTCCAGTTTTCCCAGCACCGTTTGTCAAAGAGGCTATCCTTTCCCCAGTATATGCTTTTGGCACCTTGGTCTAGAATGAGATAACTGTATTTATGTTTGTCTCTGTGTCCTCTATTCTGTACTGTTGTTCTATATGTCTGTTTTGGTGCCAATACCATGCCGTTTTTGTTACTATTGCTCTGTAATATAGTATAAGGTCTGGTATTGTGATACCACCTGCTTCATTCTTCTAAGACTTGCTTTAGCTATTCTGGGTCTCTTATTTTTCCAGATAAATTTCATGATTGCTTTTTCTATTTCTATGAGGAATGTCTTTGGGATTTTGATTGGAATTGCATTAAATCTGTGTAGTGTTTCTGGTAGTACGGTCATTTTGACAGTATTTTATCCTGCCTATCCAAGAACAAGGGAGATCTTTCCAGTTTCTAAAGTTTTCTTTAATTTCTTTATTTAGTATTCTGTAGTTTTCATTGTGGAGGTATTTTGCCTCTTTTGTTAGATTGATTCCCAAGTATTTTATTTTTATTTTTGAGGCTATTGTAAATGGGGTAGTTTTCTTAATTTCTCTTTCAGAGGATGTGTCACTGATGTACAGAAATGCATTTGATTTATGGGTGTTAATTTTATATCTTGCTACTTTGCTGAATTCATTTATTAGTTGTAGAAGTTGTCCCATAATCTTAACAGTTCCAGTGTTGCCCAAAAGTCAAAGTCCAAAGTCTCATCTGAGACTCAAGGCAAAGTCTTGGCTGTGAGTATCAAAAGCAAATTACCAACATAATAATGGCACAGAGTAAACATCCCCATTCCAAAAGGAAGTATTAGGGATATAGAAGGAAAAGATGGAACCAAAGTGAAACCAAAACCAGCTATGCAAATGAGCACTGTAGCTCCATGTCCAGCATGCCCTCAATGACCCACCTCCTCCATCCATGCCCCACCTGTCTAGTTATTACTCACTTAGTCCATTTAAACTAGGATGGACTAATTAGGTCACAGCTCTGATAATCCCATCATATCACCTCTGAACATTCCTGAATTAACATAGAAGATTTTGGAGGACATCTGATTTACCCTCCCACCCTCCCCATCCTTGTCATAGACAATTGAGCTCTCTGCTCTGGCTTTGTGAACTGGTCACTCTCACCTCTTTCCATCTGTCCCTCAGTATTCCCGTATCCATGGAGTTACAAAAGAAGAAGAAAGATGAGCTATACCCGCTCATGCTAGCCTTGACCTTGCATGTGGGTGTGGATACTGGAATCAGGGAGGGACTGGTAATAGGGGCATTCATTCCTTGTATTTTTTTTTTTTTTTTTTTTTGCTTTTTAACTGAAATGCTGTTCTGACCTTGGAGTTTCTGTTCCCCATTGCTGGATCCCATTTTTGTGGATTGATTAAGTAGAATATGATATGTGAAAGTGATTTACAAATAAGTAATGTTTTATTATAATTGGTCTCTTATGTGAAGTAAAATTTTATAATTTCAAAGAAATTGTGTGCAGGGGAGATAGACAAATGAAGCAAATTTATTGAAAACTTTCAATTATGAAACATTCTTAAATAAATATGATTTTGCTGCTTTAAAGTACATATGGATTCAAATCAGAATAACAGGAATATAATTTATTAAATGACCTGTTTAATTAATGCATAAGAATGTGCTGGAGTTGGTATTTCCTTTGTGTTTTTTTCTTCTGATTATTTCTACTATTTTAGAAAATCCTTTATTCTGACACGTATTCATATTTATTACTTTGATGTTGATTTTAGACTATTATTTTTGCATCCAAAACATACTTTCTCCATATATGAAATTACCTAATTATCCAATAGCCTTATCTGAATTATCATAAATTTGAAGCATGGGTACTGTTGCTGCACAGGCTACCATGAACCAAGCATTGTGCTTAGCACTTTACCCCCAAATCCATTTAATCCTCACAAAAACCCTGTGCTAGAGGAATAGCATCCCCTTTTTACAGATTAAAGAAAATTGAGTCTCTGGGAAGTAAAGTGTTTTGTCAAGAGTGATCATTAGAAAGGCAAGATCTGAAATTGGGTTTGGCTGACTCTACAGCTATTTCCTTAAGTGTGATTCAAGCTAAGAAGGTTATTATTCTTCCGATGCAAAGTCTCATGGGAATGGTAAAGGTCCACAGTCACATGAAAGACAGGGGCTAAGGAGGCTGCAGCAGCATGGAACACAATATCTGAGAGTGCTTTACATTTTCTTTCCTTTGCAAGACATATTATGCATATAGTAGTGTGAGAAAAATGTGCATCAACCCATCTGCATAGGCCCAGCCCTGTTAGGTTACAGTCTGCAACTCTTCTCAATGGCTGTACCCAAGACATGCCAGTTAAATATTTTAACACCATCCTAAGGGCATTCCTGAGGCCAGTATTTCTACTCGTTGGGCTTTCCCACTCTCCTACTCCCTGTCCTCCTTGCCTACGTGAATGTTGGTGGGATTCTGATGCCTACTTTTCTTCCTGAACAGCAACTTCAGAATAGGAAGTTCAGGGAGACCCAAGAAGCCGTGTGGCCAATGGGGGCTCTTAGATCCTTACAAAAGAGGGTACGGTCAGGCCCAGAATGAACAGGCGAAACATAAGGCTTTCTCCTGGCTACCTGGCTACGCATGTTGACTTCCCACTGAACCTGCATGGCCAGACTCTGTTGGCAATCTAACTACCCAACGGGGCAGTTGGAAGGCTTAGTTGTTCTGGTGCAGATGGTTCATGAAGGTCAAGGCCCAGTGTCTTCCTTAACTCAGCCACAGTGGGGAGAAGGGTGACGTTGGTGTCAACTGGAGTGTTGAAAGGTGTGTGTGAGGCCCATGTCTTACCTCAGCTCCACAAAATCACAAGTCAAACTGGAAGAAAACCCTCAAGTCTTCAGTGTCCCGTGCGCTAGTGAGAAATAGGATCTTTTGGAAACCCTGAGTCATAACACTACCCTGTAGTGACTTCCATCCTCTTTTTGGAGACTCTCCATACAATTCAGCACCTATTTTGTTTTGAGAAAATACAAAAAAAGACCAAAATCATCTTCTGTCATTCCATGCCCCCATCTGCTATATGTTTTCCTACAAAAAAAGAAACACCAGCAACATGATATAAGCCTTGGATTTTAAATTAAGCCATCAGTGTGCAGAAGTGGGGGCTTTGAAGGACATCCATCCATCCGTTGTCATTCACAGAGATCCAAGCTTATCTCAGCCAGGAAGCCTAGGGGCAGGTAGCAGAGGACATTAAATAACAGAAATGCAGAAGTGAAAATGTCACATGACTTTTTTTTTTTTTTTACCCTCACAGGTAAGGGGGATTTGATTAAAAACAACTTCCATGTGTGATCAATTGTAGGACTGCATAAGCTTCCCTGGGAACGGAACTCGATCCTATCACCCCAGATGGTTTAATTTCTAGGGATCATGATGAACACAGAGGATGAATCAATGCCATGCTCACTGCAGGGGGTTGGGTACCCTCAGTGCGTCCTCAGTAGAACAGTGGAGTTCCTTGTGTTCCCAGAAGAGGCCTTAAGAGCCTCGGGGCTTTGATACAGGCTATTTCCTTGTCTTGGAACTCTCTTCTCCAGATCTTTCCGACACCATGACCGCCCCCTCCTACACATGCCTTTTTCTGAAATAAGTTGCTACTCTCACAGCTCCATCACCGGCTTCATTCTTTACATAGCACTTTCACTGCCTGGAACTATTTCATGCATTTCATTATGCGCAACTCCCCTCTAGGACAAGCTCCCTCCTGGAGCTGGAGTGACTGTCTAATACTGTGTTCCCAACACCCCATACCAAGTTGTGGAGTACAGGGGTGTGTGAATGAGACGGAACGGGAGGCTGAGTAGCTGCTGCGGCCTGGGATGTTCATGGAGAAGTCGGAGGTGAAGTAGATCTAGACACCCACACAGGCTGGAAGTGGGCTTTCCATTGGCAAGGTTCATAGGCAGAGGCAAACCCCCAGAACTGCCGTGTGATAGAAGGGGGAAGTAAGTAATGTAACAGAGGGGAGGAGGAGAGAAAGGAGGAAGGGAGGAGGCCAACCTAGTGAGTCTAAATTCAAAGCAGTGATACTGGTCTTGGAAATCATGATGGATTCTCCCAGTGTTGAAGATTAAACACTCAAGAAACATCCAGGCAAGGGTAGGAACCAAGTGTTATTTAAGAAAGAGACAGAGATGGTCTTCTCTGAGGGAGAGGCAGCCTTGAACTGGGTATCCTGGGGAGGGGGTTGTCTTGTCTCTAGATCCTAGATTTCCTGTTCCCCTCCCACCCTCTCGTTCTACCCTGCACATGTGCCTGAGGACAAGGAAGGAGCAGCCCAGGTGGTAATTGCCTGTGCTGGACAGTGAGGATCTCCAAAGATGTTAGCAATGGGTTGAGTGGGGAGGTGCTATCAGGGATATTGGCAACCCATTTCCTTTCCTCTGATAATTAGCCCTCATCTTTCTGATCATTTACTGACTGAAGTGAAATTTCTGCCACAGTGGATGGCGAGGTGTTCTGGGCACCCGCACACCCCACCTTACCTTCCTGCTTCTCAGGCGGTCTACCTTCTGTCTACCTTCCTGCTCACTCAGAGTTACCCTGGAAGCTGCCTTTGGTTTTCTGGGTATATCCTGTGTCACACAAGTGTCCATGGGTGGGTCTGGCTTCTGCCCAGTTCTACTCTGAGATTTGGGCCTTTGCTTTTAATTGCCTGTCTCTCCTGAGAACAGCTTCAGGATGCTGGGGTTCCCAGGTACAGGTTGTCACACGTGTAGCCTCAGAGTAGATTTCCTGTATCTCCAGGAGCAGGTGAGGGTTTCTGCTTGGTAAAGAGCCCCTAAATTGACTGCAGCAGTGAGTGAAGAGGAAGCAGGGGGGACAGAAGGTTGTAAGGACTGGAGGGAAGCAATCAGGAAGTGCTCCAAACCCCATGATTTATCACACTCTCCACCAAAACCTCCCAGACAGCCTGCTGCCTCTTTTAGTCAGTGCCTGGGAAAAGTTCTTGCTGGTGCTAGATCATGTCCCCTCCCCCGCCAAACATCTGCACCTTTAGAGCAGCATCTGGCAGGCAGGTCTGGTGGGAAGGACCTTGCTGTGGAACTTCTGTAGGAAAGTCACTTTCTCTGGATCTTAGTTTTCTCATCTCTAAAAATGAGTACCGTCATGCCTGGGGTAGGTCAGGATTTCTTTGAGGAAATGCATGTAGAACAGAGGTAATGACATCTGCTTGCTCTTCAAGATGCAGGAGAACTTAATGAGTGTTTCTCCCATGCATAACGACCAAGGATGGTGTCACTGTCATGGGCGGCCACTAGCAGGTCTGTGGCTTTTTCTCCATGCCCGGAGCTCTGTTCTTGGGACTTGAAGATGTTAGCACGCCAGAATTCAGAAACATGAGTTCAAGAGCAAAACTTCACTGACCGAAATAGAGGAATAGAAAAAGCCACATGAGTTAGACCAAAGGGAATCATTAGGATGGGTTTTGGTTCTGTGTGGGGACTTTCCCTCTTCCCCTGAGGATGCCATAATTGATTCTATGAAAAAGGTCTACAAATTTAGTACCCACACAGGAAAAATGTGAATACCCAAAAAACTCATGTTAGATCTCCAAGCTTACACACCCTCTTCAGAGGGGAGGAGGCAGAGAATGTAGACAATTTAGAGAAGAGTGAATCATTTTGGAACAGAAGAATGGTTCTTTGGAAGAATAGATGATAGCCTGTGACGATCCCTCTGGCCATGGTGTCAACCTGCAGCCACCTCTCCCAGAGGAATTTAATCTTCCCTTGCTGATGAGATTCCCAGGGACGGGCTTCATGACAGTTCTTTTGGGAGGATCAGACTTTAGGAAGATAAGGAGAGCTGCTCTGGAAGCACCCTCAGTTGGAAGTAAATGGCACACACAGGGTTGGCGGTTTCCCCAACTCTTTCAGTGCGTTTTTTTAGACACCAGATACCAGATGTCAATCAAAGCACAATATGCTCTTCTAACAATGAACTGATTCTCTTATCTCTTACAAGGAACTCTCATATCTCACTGAGATTCAGGCAAAAAGAAAAGAAAAATCCAACAGAGTTGCAGTATTGTGCCTTTAGTTATTGTGTGTTGGTTGGATTTTAATCTCCCAAAAGTTAATCATCTATTTGGACAGGGGTCAGTAAATTTTTCTCTAAAGGGCAAGATAGTAAATATTTTAGAGTCTTTAGGCTAACTCTGCTGTTGTAGCACGAAAATAACTGCAGAATTAATAGACTAATGTACATGACTATATTCCAATAAAACTTTGTTTATGAACACAGAAGCTTGAATTTCATATAATGTTCATGTATCACCCCCCACAAATTATTTATTTTAATTTTTTTCCTCAACCACCTAAAAATCTGAAAACTTGCATTACTCCCTATACAAGAACAGGAAGTAGGCTGCATTTAGTCTTTGGGCTGACCTCTGTACCATACTGCGGGGATTTATCCCCCACCCTGATTTTCAGTGTCTCCAGGAGATTTGGGGAGTCCCCTCTTTAGTAGCAATTTTGTCCAGCTTGGAAGGAATCAATTTGTGCATAATAATGAACTTGTTCCCTTGACAGAAATCTCTGTGATTTAATTTTTGCATGAATATTCTTAAATAAAAACCTGGAGAGCCTGCAACCCAGCTGCATTGGAACAGGTCTGTGCTGCTCTCTACAGAGAAAGAAGATAAAGAAAAGCCTGGATGAGGTTACTCTGCTGGGCTTTACTCCAGGAGCTTGGGATAACCCTATAAATTGGTGAGCTGCAAGGATTTGTAAATCTTTAGAATAAGAGGGAAAAAGGGAACAGGAGGAGGAACAAATCATTTGTTTCGTTCATTGCCTAGACAAACCTGAATTTTAAGTGTGCATTTGTGCATAAACATAACTGCAAATGTGATTTTACATTCAGGGTGTCCTCTGCAGTAATCGCTCTATTGATTTGCTAATGCCTTGATGCGTGTAAATCTGAGTAACATTCATTTGCACAACTTTATCGGCTCTAAAGGAAATGATTCACTTTGCTCTTTAAATACCTGCTACCTATTAATTGCTCTTCGGAGGCCTTTGTACATGTTACATTACCATAAAATTACGTTTAATCAGCACACCTATATTTAACCTCCCTAGCTAGAGAAGAGAGACTACAGCAAATGATAAAAGATAATATGCCAAATAAAGGAATTCTCCATGCTCTGGTTTCAACCCATAGCATCAATTCAATCAGTTGACTGACATTTTGTGGCCACACAATGTACACACATATATTATTTATTCCATTCAATGGATTTTTGACATTAATATATTAAGGTGCTCACACACACACACACACACACACACACACACACACCCCACACAAATGAACTCAGTATTTTTCCTTGTTTTCTTCTGTTTACTATTTAGTTTGGTCTCTTTCCTGTATACTCATTTCATGGCCAATCTGTTCTGTTCTTTCCTTTGAAACACTTCTTGCTATTACACAGTTGTTCAGTGAGATCATTATTTCTCAGCATCTAAATTTCTGAATCCCTCAGAGTCTCCAATGAGTGAGTAGGGCCACAAATGTGATTTAGCACAAAGAGATGTATGGGCTCGCCTTAACGTGTTGTGACATTTGTGTAGGAGGGGCACAGAGTGCTAGAGGGGCAGTGGAGCTCTTCTGATTATACAACCGACTATGAAATCTATGGGTACAAATATGTAAGGCAAGTCGCAACTGCAAGACAAAAGGTGACTTTTCTAATGGCTTTAAGTGTCCTCAGGCTTCTAAGCAGGAAATAGAGGCACATGCCATTGGGTGATGTTTAAGGAAGGGATTGTTTGCAAAAGTTTGGGCAGGTGTAAAGAATCCTAGAGGGAGCAATGACCAGCATCTGGACAACAGGGAGGTCTATCCAGACAGAGCTGTGGCCCTAGGATGTACCATATGAGCTTGTCCCAGGACAACATCGTGGGTAGAATTTGGGGGAATCAATACCCTGTCCTCCCTCCTCGTCTCTCCTGCTGACACTTCAATAGGCAGAACACAACTGGAAGCCAGCTGGTCAGCTCCAGGGCCCAGGGCAGAGCCAAGAGGGGCGGAGGCTGGGCCTGGGAGAGCAGAGGGAAGGAACCCACTATGACAGGAATGGTATCAGCTTCTAGAATAAAAGGATGGAGGCTATTGTATGGATCTCAAAAATACAGATATTTTTGTCTTTCATTCTTATAAATTTAGAGCACATCTCTTCTATCTTTGTGTATTTAGCATGTTTCCTTGGATGTCTGCAATCAGGAGGTATCACAATAAATCCTAATGAACTTGCAGGGCTAGAAAGGAGGGCTCGCCTTGGTTTTTAAAATTTAATTATTTATTTTATTTGTTCTTTTTAGATATACATGACAGTAGAGTGCATTTTGACATATTATATACATACACGAAGTATAACTTCCCATTTTTGTGGTTGTACATGATGTGGAGTGACACTGGTCATGTATTCGTATATGAGCATAGGAAAGTTATGTCTGATTCATTCCACTGCCTTTCCTATTCCCATCCCTCTTCCCTCCCCCATTCCCTTTTGTCTAATCTAATGAACTTCTATTTTCCTACCTTATTATGGGTTAGCATCCACATATCAGAGAGAACATTTGGCCTTTATTTTTTGAGGATTGGCTTATTTCACTTAGCAAGATAGTCTCCAATTCCATCTATTTACTGGCAAATACCATAATTTCATTCTTCTTTATGGCTGAGTAATATTCCATTACGGATATATACCACATTGCTTTATCCATTAATCTGATGAAGGGCACCTAGGTTGTTCCATAGCTTAGCTATTGTGAATTGAGCTGCTATAAAAATTGATGTGCTGTGTTACTGTAGTATACTGATTTTAAGTTCTTTGGGTGTATACCAAGGAGTGGGATAACTGGGTCAAATGGTGGTTCCATTCCAAGTTTTCTGAGGCATCTCCATACTGTTTCCCTAAAAGCTTCTTCACAGCAAAGAAAACAATCAAGAACATGAAGAGAGAGTCTGAAGAATCGGAGGAAACCTTTGCCACCTGCTCTTCTTGTTTTACGCAGGAGGAAACTGAGGCCCAGAAGGACTCAGCTGCCTTCTCATGGTCACTTGCTGGCAGGTCTTGGACCATAGCCCAGTTTGGTGGTTGCCTTTCCACACTTGATTCTCAAAGTTAGAGGAATTCCTTTCTTCTTAAAAATCAGGCTCCAGGGGGTTTCAGGGAAGAGGAAGAAGACCAGTGTGGCTGCAGAAGGGGGCTGTGTGGGAGGAGGGTGGAAGGAGGTGGGGGGCTGGTGGGTGCAGTGGGGGAGGCTGATTAGGCCTTGAGGCCATTGGAAGCGCTGGGCTTGGCAGTTGCTCTCAGGGAGTTGGGAAGGGTTGGGAGGACTTAACCTTACTTAGGTTTTAATAAAATCATTCTCACTAGAAGGCAGGGGCAAAGGCAGGGAAACTAAGGAAACCATTACAATAGCCCCAAGACCAAAGGAGGCATTTTTGTTGTCTAAAATAGAAAAAGTTTATTATGCTCCACATGCTCATTACTAGAAAAAAAAAATCACATCACATAAAAAAATTAAGAATCAAAATAAAAATTATCTAGATATTACTATAATGAACATTTTAGTATATTATGTCTTCCAATTGCTTCTCTTTCTCTCTCTCTCTTTTTTTTTTTTTTTTTTTTTGGTCCAATGATAAGGTCATAGTACATATGCTTAGTACATATATTGTATACAACTTTAAATATAAATATAGTCCTGTATCATTAATTTTAATAATGATAGAGTGAAGTTCTACTACACTTCTTTAATTTCTCCCCGATGGACATTTATATTACCTTCCAGGTGTAGCAAAGTTGGACCTCTTGATAGTGCCCTTGTTTATCTTTTAGTTTGTCCAAGTTCACATTTGCCCTTTGAAGTAGATTGGATCAACGCATTTCTTCTCCTGTATGTTTATAGTTGGATGGATTCACATAGGCAGCCATTCAGTAAATAGGAATGACACTTGGACCCCAAGTCTTTCACCTGCTGGTTCACTAATGTAACGTTAGCCCAAGCTGCATTGAAAAATCTCTTACTAACACATAATGTTTGCATGCACCTTTTATCAAAAGAAAAAAAAATAAGATCTTCTGTAAGAATCGACATTTACGTTCAACCCCCTGTTGGATCTTTTTGGTGGTCTCAGCTTCCTTTCCCAGTGCTATAGAAAGTCAGGCTTGTCTGGGGACACTGGCCTTCTCCCCTGCCATCTATCACATTTAAAGAGGTAACTGCATCTCCACTTTGACTCAGTGAAACACTTCTCCCATCAAAGGTTTTGATCACGTGGTCATAAAGGCGTTCCCAAAGCCCACAGAACATTCTGAGATTCTCAAATTCTAGGGAAGGACCCCCAGTAGTTCCCGAGGAAGTACCGGCATCCAGCAGATGGTGGTAGTTTGCACATCATCCAGCAGATGGCGACAGCTCACAGATGTTCAGAGCAGGAAGAGCCACCAGCATCTGTCTGGAGTTCGTGATTTTGAGATGAAGGCAAGATGGAGAAGCTCCATCATGTTCTAGATGGTGGACTCCTTTCGGGGTTAACTAGTCCCAGCCTAAATAGGAGAGGTCAACTAATTTTGTATTTTAGTTTTTGAAACCAAAGGAAACATTTACAAGAAAAAAAGAAAAAAAAAAAGACACTTCTTCAGTGATTTGAAGCCTTGGTGACATCTTATAATGAATGTTGTGTCCTAATGATACATAGAATTGACAGGATGAACTTATTTAATATAAAATTAAGGGTCTTCAAATTCAGAAAGAACTATAACAATGAAGATAAGAGACAAGAAAGCTACAAACCATTCGAGTTCAGTCAGCCCCTCTCCTTTCTTCTTTGAATATCAACAGTGGTTCAAATTGTTTTCATTTGAAAACTGTTCTGGTAATACCCAAGAAAGAAAAGAATCTAGTTCTGAGCCTACAGTGTTATCTTACTTGTTGAAGCACTCATTCACACAGAGATGCGTATTTAATGCTGGTTTATGCTCAGCAATTTCTGGGTACAATAGGGTGTTAGTAGTAAACAAGGCAGCCAGTGTCCCCACTGTCATGGAGCACACATGTGGGGAGATCTGCATTAGCCAGGAAGTAAATAATAAAATCAATGTGTCACATTATGTTACATATGTAATGTGATGTCTGTAACGGTAAGGGATAAGGGGAACAATGAGGGGTCAATAGGATACGGAGGATGGAGGGAGCTGCTCTTTGGTACAAGGCTATCCAGCAAGGCTTCTCTTAAAAAGTGTTGAGCCGAATCCTTCCATGTGACAGACCAGCAAGTGCAAAGGTCCTGGAGGGAGTGGGAGCAGGCTTGGTATATTTTAGAAACAGAAAGAAGGCTCATGTGGCAGGAACATAGTAAGTGGGAAGGAGAATGATGGAAAATGAGGTCAGAAAGTTAGCCAGAGGACACAGCATGCGAAACTTACAGGTCCTGGTGAGGACTTGGGATTTTGTTGTAGATTAGGGGGAAATATTTTGAAGCTGTGAACAGCCAAATGACATGAAATGGCCTCTATTTTAAATAGGACCACTGTGACAAGGCATAGAAATCAGTGACAAAGAAGGAGCTCACTTGGGAGGTGATTTTATACTGCTTCAGGGAAAACAGATATGAAAAGGTACAGAGTCCAGCCAAAATTGGAGATTTGGGGACCAGCAGGTAGCTTAAGGGCCTAGCCAAACTTGCCCTGGTTCAAGTCAGGAACTGAGATATCCCCCATGACACGACCAGCTCTGGGGTCCCAGAGTCACCACGAATGTTAGATCTGTGTCACTCTTAGGCCAACACTCTCCCTGCCTGCCGTGCCCCCCTCGCTGATGCAGAACCCCGCTCTCTGCCTGCGTGGCCAGGCCGCCCCAGCTAGGGCAACGCCACTCCTCACCACCCACCTTGACGTCTCACTTATCGCCTTCTGGCTCCTCTTTAGAGCCACCTGACTCTGACTTCATGGTCCTGAGGGGAACTTTCTACATAACTTCCCTGAGATGCTTCTTTGCTGGCAAAATGCTACTTCTTTCAGCCAGAAGTACGGGATGGGATTCCTTTTCCTTTCTCCTATGTCAAAGAACACTTTCTGACACGGAACACTTGCTGGGTCCTGCTGCACACCGCAGGCCACATCAGGGACAAGCCTGCGGTCAGACTGCAGGCAGCCTGGGGGGTTGCACAGTGGTCCACAGAAAGCTGGTGATAAGCTGGAGAGAGGTTAAGAACTTTGGGGACCAGTATTCTAGATCATTCTATCGTGGTGCGTTCCCACAGAGTCTTTGGCTCATGTCTGTCACATATGTGCCTTAAAGGCTGATTGAATGCCCCACGTTATTTGGGGCACAATAAGAGAGCAATGTTCAGCCAGGTCTGGGGGTGGGATCCACCCCCCCACCAGGGCTCACTTGGAAATGTCTAGGTGGTGTACGGGCTCAGAAGGCTGAGACAGGAGGATCGCGAGTTCAAAGCCAGCCTTAGCAATGGAGAGGTGCTAAGCAACCCAGTGAGACCCTGTCTCTAAATATAATACAAAATGGGGCTAGGGATGTGGCTCAGTGGTTGAGTGCCCCTGAGTTCAATCCTCAGTACCCCCTCCCTACAGCTGGTTATCACAGCTGGAGGGAAGGTGTTACTGGCATCTAGTACACAGGGGCCAAAGATGCTGCTGAACATGCTACACCTCGCTGGACAGGACCCCACATCAAAGAACTGGCCAACCCAAAATGTCAACAGTGCTGAGGTGGAGAAGGTACAGAAATAACATTAGGAAACCTGTCCTCTGCTCAAAATAAAATGGCAGTCAGACTGGAAAATTAACTGACACCAGAAACAGCAAACCAACCTGAAGGATTTGCCAAACGTTTTTGGATTGCAACTCACTGTAAATGTATAAAATGTCTACTGTGTCCCAGTGCACACAAACATGAAGAAGGGTTTGTGTGAATGGGCACATGTCTGGCAGAACAGTCCCTGCCATTGCCAAATGCAGAATTTCATGTTTTCACACTGTGTGGCTCCACTTTTCGAAATGGGGTTATGCTCACTGAATTATTTTTTGATATGTTCATGTGTTTCCAGTCTGTACTTTAAATAATCCTGAATCAAGTATCTAAGGAAGTTGTAGTGTTTTTTTTTTTTTAATAAATCATTTATTAGCTCTGAAAGGCACAGAGTAAGGGAGTGTTAGTTACATAAGTCGCTGTAAGGATCAGCCATCTCAGCCATTGATGTCTCATATTGTTACTTTTGCTAAATGGCTTTTGAAGAGAACTGAAGCAGTGCTTGTCCCCAGGGTTCATGATGACATCCAGTGCCTAAGCACCTGTATGACTACCTGTACTAACACCGTGTGAATATAAACCAGGTGTTCTTCGGCACAGAGGAGGCACGTGGCTGATTTTGTGGGTCAGGGAACTGGGGGACAGGTCTGCAAAGGTTTTATCATGAGACAACATTGGAGATGACCAGTAAAAGTTGAGTGGGATTTCCCCCAAAGGAATAGAAAGAGGAGGATCCAGGTAGAGGGTTTTGTGTTGAGGAGGGCATAGAGAGCACGCAAAGGCATTGCCAGCTACCAGCACATAGAGGGGGCGCAGGGAGAAGGTAGAAGCCCAGCCTGTGCTCTGCTCTTAGGCTAAAGTGAAGCCACACCTGCAGACTGTTGCTCTCTGACTCCTCCTTGCCCAAGGGTAAAGGACACCTCTTTAGTCTGATGCTCAGTCTTCTGCGATCCTGCCCCAGCCAACCCCTCTAGCTTCATTGCTCCTGATTCCACAACAGGAGCCCTCCACAGATGCTAGACCAGTTGGACCAGCAGTCTCCAGAAGTCCACATGCATGTCCATCTCCTCCTCTTTTCCCATTCAGTAAGTTCCAGCAAGCTGTGTTTTCTCAAGTTGCTAGTTCCAAACCACTGCAGAAACTCTTCCATCAGAAAGCAACCTGTGGCGAACCCACCACGTGATTCTGTTTATTATTCAGACAGTGAATTCTCCTCTTAGCAGTTCATGAGTTTCTCTCTGATGGAGGGTGGTTTTGTGATGCTTCACTGCTTACAAACCCTTAGCGGCAACTCTAGATCCTCCTCTCTCACAGGCTGGCCTTAATCAATATGCCAAGAGTTATTTGAAAATGAGAACAGATTACTCTTGTTTCTATTTCTTTTGAAAAGGTTTCTTGGGCACAAATTAATCTCATGACCAGAGAGAGGCCAGCTTGCTCCTGTCACAGACTACCTTTGGGATTTTCAATTTTCTGTTGGGCATGATTGTGGATCACAGTGAGGACTTAAGCCAGGCTTCTTTCCCTCACATGAGATGGTCTCCAGTTCATGTCAATATGGACAAAGTCAGAGTGGTTTTCTTCATGGAAGGTTGTGGATGGGATGCTCCCTGGCTTAGATGCCACTCATCTGTTCCACCTGCAATGAAGATTCTTGTCCATCAGAGCCATGCCAGCTTTTAGAATGCAAGTTTACTCAATGCATTTGAATATACAGTTAGTTGTTCCTCTGGATCCATAGATCCTTCATCTGTGGATCTGAACAACCACAGATAGAAAATATTTGGAAAAAGAAACTGTATGTACTGAATGTGTTACAGATCTTTTCTTCCCATTATTCGCTAAAAGATACAGTCTAACTTCTATTTATGTAGCATTTATACTTATTAGATACCATAAGTAATATAGACACATTCAAGAGGATGTTTGTAGGTTATATGCAAACATGACACCATTCTATGTAAGGGACTCAAGCACCCATGGATATCAAAATTCAATATCTGGAACCCATCCCCACTGGATACCCAGGGATGGCTGTATTTTTAAATTGCTGATATTTAATCCATGTGCAAAATGATTTGAAGAAATTTTTATATACACACATACACATACCTTAATTAAAAAGAAGTAAGATGATAACAAGCCAAGTAGAAATAGGGGACATAAATACATCAAAACTAGAGAGAGACAGTCACATAAGCCCTGGATGTCTCTAAACTCTGAGTCTCCAATAAGCAAAGAAATCGAGCTCTTACAGAACTCTGAATGTTCTACCAAAGGATACAAACAAGTTTTTCACTGAAAATAATTTTTTCTGGATAGAATAATGAGAAGAAATTACCAAATGAACTGAAACATAAGGAATATCAAGTATGATATCAAACAGTGAGTTTCACAGTGGTTTTATCTTAAACAAAGATATACTTTTTGCATGCCTAGATTTTACTGACCCTAGTAAAAAAATTAAGGGTGTCGGTTTGAATCGTCGTTGATTGATGGTGTTTCTGCAAGGGTTATTGAACTTGGCAGAAGGAAACTATTAGAAAATGGGAAGCATTGATGATTAGCCTGTTCCTTTGGATTATTCAGCAAGTTCTTTTTGTATTTTTTAGAAACCACCACCTACTACACATTGTGCTGTTGAAACCAGAAATTGTTTTCATTTAGCCCACAATTCAAAGTGATAAATCTATAGTATCTTGATTCTTTTGGGTTCAGACACTGTCTCTAAAAGGTCAGCCGTCCTTCACCTTCCTCATTTGTTATACTAAGTCAAACACCATCTAGATAAACCACTTCCTGAATAATGGGTTTCAACACCAAATATTTCTTGGCTTGCTCAACTCATCTTCTATTCAGGAATCACCATCTTGAATCCTAAAGGTTTGGTTTATAGAGTAGAAATGTCAATCCTTATCTAGGTGTAGACCTCCTCATTTTTGTTAAAACAATTCCTTTCTGTCTGTAGCATTCCCCTCCCCCAGTTCAGAAAAGGTTTGATGTTCTATTTCTTTATTTTTAGGGTGTATATCTTCTAATTAATTAATTTATTTGACATATAATAACATATTTTCATGGAATAGAGGGTGATGACTTGGTATATGTACACAATTGATCAAGTGCAGATAAGCATCATTTCTTTCTGCTAGGAATTTTTGACCTTCTCTCTTTTATATAAAATATAATACATTGATGTTAACTGTAATCATCCTACTGTGCTACTGAACCCTAGAACTTAGGTGTGTTTTTATATTTTTCATTCACATTTGTTTCCGTTATTCTGGGGATTGTCAAAGACATGACTATAATCCCTTAGTTTGGACCTGGTTCTCCATCATTTTCTCTCAAATATTTTACATCATTGACATTTTTTCTCAGTATTCTGGGAGAACTTAGAATTCATACCCGATTCATGTTTCTGAACTATGGATTATGTTCCTTATTATCTGAGGTGGGAATACTTATCTCCTAATAAAATTCAGGCTTTGTTACACTGATTTCTTTGCATTAAAGTCTTTTAAGTGCCACAGTCCGGCTTCAGCAAAATAACTGGGGGGTGATGAGCAACTTGTGTACATTGATACAGCAGGAGTGGGAGCCGTTTATTGTAGGACAGGAGGGGTATTTATACATTCCACACAGCTTATCTTAATTAGCATAAACTAGATACAGCAGTCAACCAATAAGGAATCTCCACATTTAATGGCTCGCTGGCGTTACTTCACAAACCACTCCCTCTGGCAAAATGCCAGGCGCCATCCAGACTTGTTTACAGACTCTAACATTGAACTATGGATTATGTTCCTTATTATCTGAGGTGGGAATACTTATCTCCTAATAAAATTCAGGCTTTGTTACACTGATTTCTTTGCATTAAAGTCTTTTAAGCATACTGAAAAATACCAGGAAGACCTGTGTACCGTGACCCAACTTTGCTGAATTTTAACTGCCATATTTTCTTTAGTGTTACAGAAATAAAACATTACAGAAATGGGGTGGCCTCAGGGTATCTCATAGCTCCATTCACTTTCTCCTTCCTGAGAGGAGCTTGTATTTGGTATCTACCGTTGGTACAAGTATCATCCTTGTCCTAATATGCACATATTTATTGGTAAACTCTGTGGTACTGTTTTGAATGTTTTAGCCTTTGTGATAAATATTTGACATGCCACATATTCTTTGCAATTAAATTTATCCATAAACTTATTTTTTTTTTACTTTTAAGTTGCATGATAAAGTTGATGCCCCTTCAGTGCTTTATAGTGTTCTACCATGTGAACCTATCATAGTTTATTAATGAGTTATCTTGACGTTGGACATTTATGATGTTTCAGATTTTTGCCATGGCCAACAATATTGCAGTGAACAGTCTTGTGTTTCCTTGTGGTTGTGTACAGAGCTTCTCTTGAGCATGTGCTCAGAACAGGAATTGCCAGGTTGTGATGATTATACACATCTTCAGCTGCGCTACCTGTCAAAAACTCATTCTGCAGAGTGTTTGCAGCAGCCTCTACCCGCACTGGCAGTGTGCTCACAGTTCCTGTTCTACATGCTTGTTAACACTCGGTGTTATCAGACTGCTAAATGTGATCAGTCAAGTGAAAATAGAATAATGCATCACTCTTGTTTTGATTTGCCTTCCCCATTTCTTTCTTTTCTTTTTTGGCACTGGGAATTGAACCCTAGGGTTCTCTATCACTGCATCTCCAGCCCTTTTAATTTTTATTTTTAGGCAGAGTCTCACTAAGTTGCCCAGGCTGGCTTCAAACTCGCAATTCTTCTGCCTCAGCCACCCAAATTGCTGGGATTACAGGTGTGTGCTATCATGCTGTGCTACCTTCCCCATTTTAAAAATTTCCTATGAGTTGACTATATGGCTTTTCCAATTTCATTGATATACACCCAAATATTAATTGAATGTGTAGTATATTACTGAGATACTAATCCTGAATCAACAACCTATGTGTTGCAAACATCTTCTGCTAGTCTGTTACTTCTTTCAATTCAGTTGTAATGCCCATTATTGAATAGAAGTATTTTAATTCAAAGTAGTCAAGCATCTCAATTTTTCTCCTTTATGATTTATGCTTTCTGGGTTTTGTATGATTGTAAGGTTTTGGCTTTTTTTCACTACTATTTCTTTCTTTAGATCATGAGACAATATATATTTTGTTTTGTTTCTAAAGGCTTAGTTTTTTTCTTTTTATATTTAGGATCTTAATCTAGGACTTACTTTCAGGATGGAGAACCTAATTTAATTTTTTTTTCCAAATAGTTGTCTAGTTTCCCCAGCACTAATAATTGAGTCCCTTATCTTTCCCCCCATTGATTCGTAATGATATCTTTCTGGTATATTAGATCTCCATATATTTTCGGACCTGTTTCTGGCTTCTCTAGTTTGCCAGTTTCTTTATCCTTACTTCGGTAGCACAATGTCTTAACCTCTACAGCTTGTTGAAGCCAGGATATCTGGTAGGTAATTCCAGTCTGCCTGTTCTTCCAAAATCGCCTCTTCTTTTCTTTATCTTTGACTCTTCTTTTTTTTTTTTTTTTTAAATTTAGTTATAATTCTTTTTTTTTTTTAATTTTTTATTGTGGGTTGTTCAAAACATTACAAATTTCTTGACATATCATATTCCACACTTTGATTCAAGTGGGTTATGAACTCCCACCTTCACCCCATACACAGATTGCAGAATCACATCAGTTACACATCCATTGATTTACAAATTGCCATACTAGTGTCTGTTGTGCTCCACTGCCTTTCCCATCCTCCACCCTCCCCCCTCCCCACCTCTCCCCTCCCCTCCCCTCCTCTCTCTCTACCTCCTCCACTGTATAACCCTGAGGGTCTCCTTCCATTACCATGCAATTTTCCTTCTCTCTCCCTTTCCCTCCCACCTCTCATCCCTGTTAAATGTTAATCTTCTTCTCCTGTTCTTCGTCCCTACACTGTTCTTAGTTACTCTCCTTATATCAAAGAAGACATTTGGCATTTGTTTTTTAGGGATTGGCTAGCTTCACTTAGAATAATCTGCTCTAATGCCATCCATTTCCCTGTAAATTCTATGATTTTGTCATTTTTTAATGCAGAGTAATACTCCATTGTGTATAAATGCCACATTTTTTTTATCCATTCGTCTATTGAAGGGCATCTAGGTTGGTTCCACAGTCTTGCTATTGTGAACTGTGCTGCTATGAACATCGATGTAGCAGTGTCCCTGTAGCATGCTCTTTTTAGGTCTTTAGGGAATAGACCAAGAAGGGGAATAGCTGGGTCAAATGGTGGCTCCATTCCCAGCTTTCCAAGAAATCTCCATACTGCTTTCCAAATTGGCTGCACCAATCTGCAGTCCCACCAGCAATGTACAAGTGTACCCTTTTCCCCACATCCTCGCCAGCACTTGTTGTTGTTTGACTTCCTAATGGCTGCCAATCTTACTGGAGTGAGATGGTATCTTAGGGTGGTTTTGATTTGCATTTCTCTGACAGCTAGAGATGTTGAGCATTTTTTCATGTACTTGTTGATTGACTGTATGTCCTCCTCTGAGAAGTGTCTGTTCAGGTCCTTGGCCCATTTGTTGATTGGGTTGTTTGTTTTCTTATTGTCTAATTTTTTGAGTTCTTTGTATACTCTGGATATTAGGGCTCTATCTGAAGTGTGAGGAGTAAAGATTTGTTCCCAGGGTGTAGGCTCCCTATTTACCTCTCTTATTGTTTCTTTTGCTGAGAAAAAACTTTTTAGTTTGAGTAAGTCCCATTTGTTGATTCTAGTTATTAACTTTTGTGCTATGGGTGTCCTATTGAGGAATTTGGAGCCCGACCCCACCGACTGTAGATCGTAGCCAACTTTTTCTTCTATCAGACGGCGCGTCTCTGATTTGATATCAAGCTCCTTGATCCATTTTGAATTCACTTTTGTGCATGGCGAGAGAAAGGGATTCAGTTTCATTTTGTTGCATATGGATTTCCAGTTTTCCCAGCACCATTTGTTGAAGATGCTATCCTTCCTCCATTGCATGCTTTTAGCCCCTTTATCAAATATAAGATAGTTGTAGTTTTGTGGATTGGTTTCTGTGTCCTCTATTCTGTACCATTGGTCCACCCGCCTGTTTTGGTACCAGTACCATGCTGTTTTTGTTACTATTGCTCTGTAGTATAGTTTGAAGTCTGGTATCGCTATACCGCCTGATTCACACTTCCTGCTTAGCATTGTTTTTGCTATTCTGGGTCTTTTATTTTTCCATATGAATTTCATGATTGCTTTCTCTATTTCTACAAGAAATGCCGTTGGGATTTTGATTGGCATTGCATTAAACCTATAGAGAACTTTTGGTAATATCGCCATTTTGATGATGTTAGTTCTGCCTATCCATGAACAGGGTATATTTTTCCATCTTCTAAGATCTTCTTCTATTTCTCTCTTTAGGGTTCTGTAGTTTTCATTGTATAAGTCTTTCACCTCTTTTGTTAGGTTGATTCCCAAGTATTTTATTTTTTTTGAAGATATTTTGAATGGAGTGGTTGTCCTCATTTCCATTTCAGAGGATTTGTCGCTGATATACAGGAATGCCTTTGATTTATGCGTGTTGATTTTATATCCTGCCACTTTGCTGAATTCATTTATTAGCTCTAATAGTTTCTTTGTAGAGCCTTTTGGGTCTGCTAGGTATAGAATCATATCATCTGCAAATAGTGATAATTTAAGTTCTTCTTTTCCTATTTTGATGCCTTTAATTTCTTTCGTCTGTCTAATTGCTCTGGCCAGTGTTTCGAGAACTATGTTGAACAGAAGTGGAGAGAGAGGGCATCCCTGTCTTGTTCCAGATTTTAGAGGGAATGCCTTCAGTTTTTCTCCATTCAGAATGATGCTAGCCTGAGGCTTAGCATAGATTGCTTTTACAATATTGAGGTATGTTCCTGTTATCCCTAGTTTTTCTAGAGTTTTGAACATAAAGGGATGCTGTACTTTGTCAAATGCTTTTTCCGCATCTATCGAGATGATCATATGGTTCTTATTTTTAAGTCTATTGATGTGGTGAATAACATTTATTGATTTCCGTATATTGAACCAGCCTTGCATCCCTGGGATGAATCCTACTTGATCATGGTGTACAATTTTTTTGATATGTTTTTGTATCCGATTCGCCAGAATTTTATTGAGGATTTTTGCATCTAGGTTCATTAGAGATATTGGTCTGTAGTTTTCTTTCTTTGAAGTGTCTTTGTCTGGTTTAGGTATCAGGGTGATGTTGGCCTCATAGAATGAATTTGGAAGTTCTCCCTCCTTTTCTATTTCCTGAAGTAGCTTGAAAAGTATTGGTATTAGTTCTTCTTTAAAGGTTTTGTAAAATTCTGCTGTATACCCATCTGGACCTGGGCTTTTCTTAGTTGGTAGTCTTTTTATGGTTTCTTCTATTTCCTCAATTGATATTGGTCTGTTTAGGTTTTCTATATCCTCCTGACTCAATCTGGGCAGATCATATGACTTAAGAAATTTATCTATGCCTTCACTATCTTCTAATTTGTTGGAGTATAAGGATTCAAAATAGTTTTTGATTATCTTCTGTATTTCTGAAGTGTCTGTTGTGATATTGCCTTTTTCATCCCGTATGCTAGTAATTTGAGTTCTCTCTCTTCTTCTCTTCGCTAGCATCGCTAAGGGTCTGTCAATTTTGTTTATTTTTTCAAAGAACCAACTTTTAGTTTTGTCAATTTTTTCAATTGTTTCTTTTGACTCTTCAATTGAAACATCTTAATCAGTTTTTGAATTCCATAAAAGTCTTGTTGGAATTTTAAAAATCAGAATCATATTGAATTTTTAAGTTAATTTTAGAGGAACTGACATCTTAATGACATAGAATCATCCAATCTATGACCAGGTTATAGCTCATTTGGAGTTTTTAAGAGCAACATAATAATTTTTTCCATAAAGATCCTTTCTTCGTAGCTTTCATTAGATCTATTCCCAAGTCTGTTGTATTTAAAAGTCCAGTTAAATTTTTTAAATCATTTTTAAGGTATTGTTTAAATCTTACATATCCTTACTATTTTTTTTTTTTTTTTTGGTCAGCATGGCCTATCAATTACTAAGAGAGATACTTTAAAATTTCCCATAGAATCTCCTTTACCTCTCCCTTTTTTTTCTTGATATTTATGTAAAGTTGTAATATTGGTTAAAGTTTGGAATCATTTATTTAGAATATTCCTGGTGATTCTTTTAATTCATTATCACTAATGATGCTTTTATTTTCTCCCTTGAGGTTGATGTTGTTCAATACTAACATAGAAACGAAGCTTTCTCTTATCTTTTGCCTGGAATGTCTTTAACATTCTTTTACTTTTGATCTTTCTGTCCTATGTTTTAGGAACTTTAGGTTTTTAGCATCACATAGCTCAAATTTTAAAAATCCTGTCTGACAAGCATGGTCTCAAATGATATTTATTCCATTTACCATTATTATAAATATCAATGTGTTTAATTTTTTTCTTTGATCTTGTTTTGCACTATTTACTCTACCTTATCCATTTTTTTACTGGACTGGGAGGATTTTTTTAACCTGTTCTTTCCCCATTTTCTCTAGGATTTGCTATACTGTTTAGTCCTTCTTTCTTCTCCCTTGGGATGAAATTGTAAATTCTTTTATTTACTATCTATAAACTGATAACTTCCAAATTTTAACAGTTAAAAGTTACTCAACATCTGTTTCCATTCTTTCAAACAACAAAAGGAACTTACCAGCTTTAATTTGGTTCCGTTCATCTTCTCTTACTCAGAGCTTGTCACTGTTTTCTTCTACCTTGTGTTGTGGTTTGGACATCCCCAAAAGCTCCTGTGTCACTGCAGGAATGTTCAGAGGTGAGATGATTAGAGCTGTCACCAGATCAGTCTAACCTGGACTGAACGGACTGACCGGATAGTAATTGTAGACAGGCAGGTGACTGGAAGAGGTGGGTCCGCGGAGGCATGTGTGCCCTGGCGCGGTTCATCTTCCCTGTGGGCCTTCCCCTTTGTCTCTCTTCCTCCAGGTTGCCAGGAGCTAGGCTGCTTTCCTCCTCTGTTCCCTTCTGCCATGATGTCCTGCCTGACTTCAGGCTCTGGGGCTGGAATTGACTGAGACGGGCTGAACATCTGAAAACAGGACCCAAAATAAACTCCCCAGCCCCCAAGGTGTTCTTGTCTGGTCTTCTGGTCACCGTGACATATTTAGACTTTTTAGAGCAGTCGTGCTTGTGTAGATCTATCCATACATTACAGTGTCCTTGCCCACGCCTCTGCGTCTTGTTCTTGCCTTCTTCTTGAAGCATATTCTTCCATAAACCTTCGAAGGTCCTTTACTAGTAAACTCTCAGGCTTTGTGATCTTGTCTTTGTTTTACTCTTGGCATTGAGAACAATCATTTAATTGAATATAGAACTTTGTTTTGGTTATTATTTTTTCTTAACAGTTGGTATCAATGGACTGAGGGATGGGAGGGTAAAAGAGTGTCTAGTTTGAAGAGTCTGCCCATCAGAATACCTAAAGGGAACTGAACCACAGTGGGGGCCCATGTGAGGCCATCTTAAGGACCACAGGGAATCCACAGCGACACTGGTGCTCACTCAGAGCACAGCAGCCGTCCTCTTGCAGGTGCACGTGTCTCTCTCCCCACTGGATTGTGAGCCCCCCGAAGCTGAGTCTCCCCTTTCTTTATCATCACAGTCTTCCTGCTCTAGTCTCTGTTTCCCAAATTCAGGGTGTGAACTGAACCCACACTTACAGTGAGCCCACTGGAGGTCACGCTGCAGATGTCAAACTTTGTATTAATATCGCTCTCCCTCCTACATGATCCATCTGCTTTTCTACATGGTCAATCCCTTCAGCATACAAACCCTATTCACAGAAAAGTTTCCTTCCCCACAACCCACCCCCTACCATCCCATTTCGTTGCTTTTCTTCAAGCTATAATTATGGTCTATTATTTTTTGGTGTGTTAATCAGCTTGCCATTACTATGACAAATACCGGAGATAACAAACTTAAAGGAGGAAAGGTTTGTTTTGGAACATGGTTAAGAGGTTTCAGTCCATAGTTACTTGGTCACATTGCTTTGGGCCTGCAACAGTTCAATACATCATGGCAGAAGCAGAAGAAGCAGGGGAGGCTGTTTGGAAGCAGCAGGGAAGGAGAAGAGAGAGAAAGTCTAGGGTCTGAGTATTCCCTTTAAAGCAATGCCCCAAGTGACATAACTCCCTCCCGCTAGGCCCAACCTGTTAAGGGTTCCACCTCCTCCCAATAGCCCCAGAGGCTGGGGACCAAGCCTTTCACATATGGGCATTTGGGGGACACTTGACATTCAAACTATAACTGTTTGCATTCACAGTAACCACTGTTTTTTTTTTTAACTCTTTATTCTTCCACCCACTCGAATCTGCTTCTACCCCCACCAGTCGTGTGAAGGTCACCAATAGTTTCCATTTTTTTCCAAACATAAAATCATTGCATGAACCCATCACATGCCATTAAATTTCATTTAAAAGTGTTGAAATGATAATGAACATTCTTATACCCGACTTTTCTTAGGATAAAATCCTATTAGTAGAATTATAAAATCAAATAACTCGAACACTTGATATATACTGCCAAATGATCCCAGAAGGAGGAGGGGAGATCACTTTTAAAATCATATCCTCCTGATGCTATGGGCAATTGCTTTCTGCCATTAATAATTAGTTTACAGTCACTACCAAACTCCTAGTAAAAATGACTGTAGGCTGGGGTTGTGGGTCAGTGGTAGAGCGCTTGCCTAGCATGTGTGAGGCACTGGGTTTGAGTCTCAGCACTGCATATAAATAAATAAAATAAAGGTCCATTGACTTATTAAAAAAAAAAAAAAAGACTGAGTAGATACTTAGAGTATCTACCAGATTACAACTAGGGACCTTGAACAATTACTTTACTTTTAGAGTATGCAGAGCACCTGCAGGAAGCTTTGGCTCTTATGGAGAACATTCCTTCACTCACTTCTTTAATAGACATAATGAGTGTGTCCTGTATTCATAATGCTGGATCCCAATGTGAGCCATTTAGAAATGCTTTAATTGCCTGTCAAAATTTTACACTGCCCACCCCACCTCCAGTCCTGTGATATTGCCAGAGAAAATAGAGAGTGAATTATTTTCCATTGCTCTCAAAAGTTACAAAGCCTGCAAGCCTGAAATTTTCAGCACACCACAATGAAGATATAGCCATAGTCTTTTCTTCTGTGCTTGCAGCCACGTTTACCATTATGCAGTGCCTGAGTCCCTGCCATTCGGCAGGCAGCAGAGAAGCAGGTGCATCACACCTTGGTTTCTGGCCACCTGCTTAACCTTCCACAGCCATTAGAGGAGCAGGGAGCCTTGCAGAGAAAGACACTATGCTTGGTTGACTGGTTGATGTTCTTTAAAAGACAGCGCCCCACAGGGTTTATGCACCATTAGCACTTCCTCTGCATGTGCATACATACAAATAAAGAAATCCGAGGAGCTTTAAGGTGAGGGCTCTGGAAGTCATTTGGTGCCTGGAGTGCCATTCTTGGTCAATGGCCATATTACAGTTTTGCAAAGCATGTGAGCAGAAAGGAAGAGCCCTTCCTATGGTAGTACTCAGAACTGCTCTCTTCCAGCAACCCCACCTCTACCATAGAAACATACCCTTGGATTAATTAGCTTTTTTCATATTGAGAGGGAATGATTTAGGAAAATTGGTTGGAAAAAAAACAAGAACAAGGGAAACCATGAAGCTTCTTTGTAGTCTCTCTGGGCTCTGGGCTGCTGAGGCAGGTGTTGTGCAGGCCTTCCTCGTGCAGAAATAGAAACCCCACCCTGTGGTCCTCAGGGGCACAGTGGGGCTCTTGTGACTTACCCACTCCACATGCACCCAGTTGCCATATTTCCAGCTGAGATAGAGAGGATCTAATTGAGTTGTTCAGTCACCATCTGTTTCAGTTAGCAATGAATTATTTCAGCTTTCATAACCACCTTCACTGCCCAAGAAAATGTAGAGGGAAGAGGAGTTCTAGCAGACTTTTACTTGCATCTTAGTGACCCAAACCCTCTTGACTCCTCCCTCAACCTTGATGCAGAGGAGGCCCAGAAATCTAGTATGCACCTTCCCTATTCTCTGCAACAGAAGCAGGCGAAGGGGTTGGTGCTGGAATATCTGCCTACCTCCCAGTATGCAGCAGAGCTTTCCATACCCAGCCTCTTTAAAATGGTCATTATGGATATGGTTGTTTTATGCTAGCACATAGATCTATTTCATCATATTTTTGGCCACAGAGCAATCCTGGCTTCACATAAAGCAGACAGCCCAAGCCAAAGCAGCTTAAGGCAAAAGGGACACTTGGAACATCAACTCCAGGAAGGGCTCTGAGTATGGATTATTTTCCAGGAAAACTCTGCAGAATGATTTCCTTAACATCCTGGAAAGGATGATTAATGGCCTTCAAGCTCTCTGTGTGGTTCCTCCCGTGGCTGGACTTTGGTTTTTAGAACCTGGATGAAGCTGCTGTCAGATTTGCAGATTATGTTTCAACTCTTCCACAAGTTCACTCTATTGCCCGTAACTTTTAAAAGTTCCTACTGTGTGCCAGGAGTGAGTGAGGTTGTAATTGTACCAGATGGACAATATTACTTTTCTTAAGGATTTTACAATCTACTGGGAAAGTCTCACTTTTGAAATCATCATGCAAATAAACAGGTAATTGCAGAGTCAATGCTATAAAGGAAAGAACAGTGAAAACATTCGAGAGGGAACTCATCCTTATCTGGAGTAAAGGGAAGAAAATGTTTTGAGCAGAGATATTAAAGAATTTTTAAAAACAAAGGGACAGGATAAGATTTCCAAATATAGGGACCAGTAAATGAAAAGTTCCTGAGATAGAAGAAAATTTGATGTCTCCAAGAATTTGTAGGAAGAATGGAGCAGGGTGAGAAAGACTACACTGGTGTGAGATCAGACTAGCTGATAGATTCAGTCACACAGGGTCTTTGAGAGGACCCAGGCCACAGTTCTTATCTGTCAATATTCTATCTAACCAACCAGACCCAGTTTCTGTCCAAGATTTACTGTCTAATGGGGAACCCTTCTTCTCCAACCATTCTTTTGTTTGTTTGTTTGTTTGTTTGTTTGTTTGTTTTTTGGTACCAGGGATTGAACTCAGGGTCACTCAGTCACAGAGCCACCTCCTTAGCCTTATTTTGTATTTAGAGACACTAAGTTGCTTAGTGCCTTGCTTTTGCTGAGGCTGGCTTTGAACTCTCGATCCTCCTGCCTCAGCCTCCTGAGCCACCTCTGGGATTACAGGCGTGTGCCACTACACCCAGCTCTCCAAGCATTCTTGATACTGGTGGGTGTTTTGGACCTTGAGGAAACAGAGTCAGCAGGACTTTTCCTCTTTTCCCGCTTTCAGAATGCATTAAGAAATAAGAAAGCACAATTAGACAGAATTGGATGCCACCATTATTTGTGATAAAGGCTGAGTCAGAAGACATAGTTTATCCTAGGAGCCACAGTGGGTTTGCGGACTTCTTTCTGCCCAGCCCAGACTCTGGGACAGGACACTGGGTGTGGACTTGCACAGGGGTCCCCCTACCCAGGTCACAGCTTTCCTCTGGTTGAGATGGAGAGGGAAGGCGAGAGGGAACAAATTTGTCCCAAATTCCTCTTCCCTCCTCTAAATCCTTTGATAGAATCACCTCCCTTGGCTCAGAACTGTGGGCCAAATGCTTCCACACAGCAGCTTGATTACTGTCTCCACTTGGATAGGGAGGGAAAGGGGTTGGACAGGAACCCAAGAGGACTTAGGGAAACTCTGTCTTCACGATGGGAACTTCGACAGAGGGAAATAAGCGTTCCCCCGTCATGATGCCAACTGCTGCTGAGAGAAGGACCAACCCAGCACTGCTGAATGAATATGGAATCGGATAAGGGTAGATTACGTTTCCAGGAGTGTTAAACACAAAGCTACGTCCCCGAGCATGTGATTTTTCTCACGGAACCAGCTTGTTTGGTTTTTTTTTCCTCTTTTTCATCCACGTAAGTAAAATGTTTATTTTTCAAACTTTGCGTGACGTGACAGATGCCTGCAACGTGTCTAAGTCAATATCATGGATTCTAGAGCAACAGAACATGAATGCCAGAAAGGGTCTCATGGGTCATGAAATCTAATCTTGTTCCTTATTTTTACGGACAACACGAGATTCAGAGAGATTAAGTGACTTAATCAAGATCACAGACCATTTGTGTCCCTCTCCTAACCTATTTGTATTCTATGACCAGAAACATTTCCAACTATTACCAAGTTGATACATCAGAGAGATTCACAATTTCTATGAAATCTGTTCTGTCTTCATAAAATAAAAGTCATCCTTCTGTCTCCTAAAAGAATCCGTTTTGTTTATCAGTTTTTCTTACAGCAGAATAACCTCTGAATTTGTTTAGCATTCAGTCTGTGGTTGACTACTCTAATTCTAATAAATGTCTCCTTTTTAATGTTCTCTTTTCCTAATTAACAGAGTGCCAAGTAGAAAGAGATAAAGCTATGCACTTTAATTACAATAACCTCAGGCTACTGGGAGAATTCTTATCACTAGATTAGACTGTACCTTCTGTGCTCACTTAAAAAAAAAACATAGCACTGGTAAAAAAAAAAAAAACAAAAAAAAAACTTCCTCTAAGCTGTGGATTTGAGACCCAAGGTGGTGAGGCCATCACCCACCACCATCAGGAAGAAAGGACAGTGAGCTCGAATTCCAGGTTTCTTCAAGTTCATGCTGTCTCTGGTCCTTTTTGTGTTTATTATCTTCTTATTAAAAACAGAAAATGACTATTAGGCTGGATTCTTATGAGACATAGGGAACTATGGATGTAAAGAGATCTAAAATATATGGTCCTTGTTCTCACAGGATTCCTATTACGTTGGTAAATATAAGAGCAGTATCCTAAGCCCAAGCGTCCAGGAAGTGTAAATGCCATCCTAACATGGCATTTACATCCCCAAACATGGTTTGTTTCATCAAGCTATGGAAGCTGTTTCCAAGCTCACAATTGGGGGCATACACCCATGGGTGGGCAGCTCCATCCAGGAGAAGATGAAGGGATGGCCTACAGGTCTTGATGGCTTCATATTTTTTAAAGCCACCTTTTTCCTCAGAAGGCTGTGATGTTCTCTTTTTTAAATGTCACTTGATTTTGATCTTTCAATGACACATTTTCAACTCTGTCTCCATAGAATGCAGGCTAACTGGAAGAATGGGCAGGGTCTATCTAAGGAGATGGGAGAGGGGACTAGATGGCAGTGTGGAGAAATCATTAACCACCATGTTGGGGTAGAGAAATAGAAGATGTATTCAGGAGGCAACTGCAGACCAGTTGGACCATAATATGGCTTTCAAAGAGAAGAAAAACAAGCCAGAAACACACTTTGGAGTCAGATCCTAAGTAGCATAATATAGTCAACAGAGAAACCAAGGATAAATTTTAACCCTGTTGTTTGCTATCTGTGTGCCTTTACTGAGTTATTTAATCTTTTTCTAAGTTTATATCTCCACATTGTAAATATGGCAGTAACAATACCAATTTAAAAGGATTTTGTGAGGATTCACAGAAACAGTATATGAAAATCTTCCAGCACACTGAAAACAATCAATGTATGCTAAATTTCAAGCCAGGTCTTTTACAACCTGCACAGTGTCTTCTGTGGGCAACTGAGAGTTAAGGAGTGAGATAGACCTTGGCTCTGAGGTCGCCTGGGCCAGTTTCGAAGCCTTTGATGTAAAGCAAGTTACCTAGTCTCCCTTAGCTTTAGTTTAGTTATGTACAAGATGGGAAAAATCATATTTATCTTGAAAGATCATTGAAAAATTTAGGAATGTGCTGTTAAGTTCCGAATGTACCTGGTAAGGAGGGAAAGACAGTAGGTTTCAATTAAAAAGATGATGGGGAAAGAGGGAGCCGAAAAGAGGAGTTTTTATCATGGAGATCCTCGAATTCTTGACCAAAGACCCTAGAACCTATCTCATAGGTAGTAGGGTGTTTTCTCAGAGAGCATACCAGAAGATGAAGATGAAGAGAATCTTGACACTGATGAAAACCTGTGGGAGAATGTCAGGATTGTGCACAGGGCCAAGAGAACACCCAGGAAATAGAGAGACCAACCTACTGCTGAAAAAAGCCGGTTTCTTTACGTATGTGTTAGATAATTCTTCCACTACCGAGTGGATTCTTTCCTCTGAAATCCAAGAACTCTTGAATATGTGAGAGACAGAAATGGAGAACGAGGAAGAGAGAGAGAAGACAGAGACATAGAAAATGAGAGAGACCAGGAGAAAGGTAAAAAAGATACCAAGATGAGGAGAGAGAGGAGGAAGCTCTTCTCAAGGGGTTTCTTGCTTTTTGTGTAAAGACATCTGGTGCACAGCTGTGCTGCATGCAGGTGGCTGAGACGACACACATCCAGGTATAAATCTGGCATCGAAAAACTTCAATTTTCAGCTGACAGATGGGATATTTTAAATAAAACGGGGAATTACTGGGGAGGGTATGAGAACATCATCTCCCCTGTGTTTTCCCACCTCCACCAAGATGTTCCTGAACAACAAGAACAGCACACTCCACCCTGGCACCAAATCATCAGCTGACCATGCTTCTCCCTTTTTGTCCAGGAGACACCTGGTTAGCACCATGACCCCTAACATTCTGTCTTTTCCTTAAGTTCCTTTTTCAATCTGCTTGCTGTTTTGCTTAGAAATGTGCTATTCTGAAAGTCCCCTATATTTTTAACTCCCAATGTAATGATATTTGGAGTTGAGGTCTCTGGGAAGTGATTTGGCTGAGGAGGAGGCCCTTGTGAATGGGATTAGTGACCTCATGCGAGAGGCCTGGGGACTCTTATTTTGCTCTTTTGCCATGTGAGAACTGTCCATCAGACACTGGATCTACTGGTGCTTTGATCTTGGGCTTTCCAGCCTCCAAAACTGTAAGAAGTAAATACTGGTTATATATACACCACACAGCTTAGGTGTTTTTGTTTTAGCAGCCCAAACATATTAAGACAAGGAGAGTGATTTTATTTTTGTGGAATACTTTATTAAGTTCAGTTGTTTTTAATGTCATATTTCCTTTTTTATAAAATCACCATGTTTTTTCCAGTCATATCAACACTAGACCTCTCTAACAGCTAATAGGCATCAGCAACCTGCCATAGTCAATCTCTCTTACCAAAGTTTTGATTCTCCCAGAGGCTGCTACCTGGCATGCTCAGTTCACAGCGAGGCCTCCTGCTCACCCAGACCCCAAATAGAGGGTCTCTGCTGCAGCATTGGAAAGGCCTTTACCCCTAGTGGAGAGCTGCCTAGGTGCAGCCCAACTCCAGAGCTTGGTGGATCAGTGCATTCCATGAATGACAGCTGAACAAAAACATCATCTGCCCATCCCTTGGGAGACAATGGCTTGTTCTGCCCCCTAAGAATCTCTTTGAGCCACCTTCCTGTGCTGAAAGATCCCATTGTCCTGCTAAGAGCCATGGAAGTGGTTGTCTTTCAGGATGCACACAAGGCCTCTTTTTTTTTTTTTGCTGGATGTGAGAGTATTTATTATAATTTCCCTTCTTTGTTTTAAAGAACTTTTAATGGAATAATTCAAATATGAAGGCATATACATATAGAAGGTGTATATAAAATACCACCAACACTTGTGCATCCAGTGCCTGTCTTAAACAGAGTACTGCACAGCACTCCCTGCAACCCCTGCCTGTCCCTCCTTGTTCACATCCCTCTTGCAATCTCCGTGGGTTAGTTCTATGATTGTCCTCGCCTTAACCTTTCTTAAGAGTTTAAATTACACACATATGTATCCCCAAATAATACATAAAGTTTTACTTGTGGTTGACTTTAGCATATATAGCATCAAATTGGATGTGTTATTTTGTAACTTGCTTTTTTTTTTTTTTTTTTTTGCATGAAATCATGTAAGATTAAGCCCTGTTGGTACATTAAATGCCTATTTTTTTTCACATCCTTTGCTATACAGTACTCCATTCCATAGATAGACTGTAATTCATCTGTCCATTCTCTGTTAGTAGACATTTGGGATGTTGTTTTTTTTTTCTTCTAAATAGCAATTTGGGGGTAATTCTTACTATCACTTTTTTTTTTTGGTGGATTGAACCCAGAGCTTCATGCTTGCTAGGCAAGTGCTCTACCCCTGAGCCATATCCCCAGTCCTGCTGTTATAAATTCTGATGCTGTGATATTGTGTTGCACATACCTGTAGAGCAGATATGTGTAAGAATTCTGTAGGTTATGTAAGTTGTGTGGGATTGGTGGGTGAAAAGGTATGAACATTTTTTTGACTTAATATTAACTATTTCCAAGTGTTTTGTAAAATGGTTGTACCAGTTTACACATCTAACATGAGTCCCCGTGGATCCCATTCTTGGTAATATTTTTACTTCCCGACTCACATGTTTGTCAGCTTGTCAGTACAAAATGGCTTTTTTTCTGGTATTAATCGGTGTTTCCTGAATTACTTATGAGGGAAAGCATTTTTGCATTCCTCTGTCATTGATGCCTCCTCTATCTACTGCCTTGAATTCCTTGGATCCTGATCTACATAGTCAGGATAGATAATAGTGCAAAGGTGCAGGTTGACACAAGATGTGCTGCTTCTCTTTGTGAAGGCCCTGAGGAAGCAGGAAGTGGCCGTTATGGACCTCGTTACATCACAGACATGGGTGCTGGAGAGGATGATGATGGATTTGAAGACGACCTAGATCTGGACATTTCCTTTGAGGAGGTAACAGTCCTCTCTGTTCTGCAAACCCACAGACTTTAGCTTTCTTGCTGAACAAGGCAATGTAGCCAGTGAAGCATGAACATTTTACTTCAAACTTAAATTGACCCATTTGCTTTTAACACATGTTTATTTCCTCTGACTCTGAGGCTCAAGGAGAGCATAAATTAGTAGTAGAGAAGATCCAGCCATGCTGAAGTTCTTGAGACACCGCTGCCTGCTGATCTCACAATCTGGCAAAAACCTAGTTAGATTTCCCACCAATGAAATTTTATAAAATCAGTTATTTTAAGGAAATAATAATTCCTTGACAAATAGTGCATCTTTGTAATAATGTAGTAAGAACAGCTCACATAATCTCAGCATTACCACTGATTTTCTGAGTAATAAAAGGTACTTAAAATCTCCATGTCAAGTTCTTCATCCATAAATTGGGGTCAGTGCTTCTGCCCCATCTACATCTCAGGGTTTGGGGAAAGTACTAATAGTGACCATACTTTCAAGAATTCAGCAACCTCCACAGTAAAGCAGTCTAATTACCATGCTGAGTCTTTATGCTGAATTTTTTTCTTCTCTGGTTTTAGGTGAAACCACTTCCTGCTACCAAAGGAGGGAATAAGAAAGTATTGGTGGAAACTTCTCTGTCTGACCCCCAGTCCTTTTCCAGACCTGCCCCCACTACCTCAGCATCTTTCCCCACAACTACCGTGGCTCTCCAGCCCACTCCAGCAGAAGGGAAGGGGAAGAAGGGTGTAGCCACGATGTCGAGGCTCTTTGAGAAGTCTTGTGATGAGATCCTCTGCCCTGCTGACAGCTTTTGTGTCAATGACTACACCTGGGGGGGCTCACGATGCCATTGCAACCTGGGCAAAGGTGGCGAGAGCTGCTCAGATGGTAGGTGCTCTGGGGGAAAATGTGGCAGTGATTGGGCCCCATGGAGAGCCAGATGTGAGCACTGTGATCCAAACATGTCTCCTTCTATTTCATTTGTAGGACAGGCCCTTTGCTCCTCATATTGGTCATTAAATTAGCTGAGCAAGGCAAATTGTGAAGCAACTTCCACTGCTTCTAATCATAGAGTCCAGCTCCTGTGTGTCAGATGGGTAGTCCTTTTGGAACAGCCACCATTAAGTCATCTCAGTAGCACCTTGGAGAGGTAGGCTCTAGAATTGGCTCATCTCTACCAAGAAGCTGCTTTGCCAGAAGAACACGGGCATGAGGGTGACAAGGACCATAGTTGGGCCAATTTACATTACACGAATGTGTAGCTGGAAAGTGATTGGCGGTTGTCTGAAAGCCTTCCACTTCTTTTTAGGGAAGCAAATACCAATCCCCCAAATCCAATAACTTCCCAACACTTTCAAAGTTCCAAGTCCCTAAGAGTGAGAACAGTAGGTATAAAAAGCAGAGAAAAGAAGACATAAGCTAAGTTGAAAAGATCAGCAAAGGCTTCCACATGATGGTAGCCAGGCAGGGGTGTATATTGATTTTTGCTTTTGAAGAAATGAGGCAACACCATCCTTTCATGTTGTCTTTTTGCTTTTCAGATATTCTTATTCAGTATCCTCAGTTCTTTGGCCACTCCTATGTAACTTTTGAGCCTCTGAAGAACTCCTATCAGGCATTTCAGATAACTCTTGAATTTAGGGTAAGGGGCATGAGTCGTCTGCTGCATGCTTATTTGGCACCTTAGAGCATCAAAAGGGAGATGGGGAACAGGCTGGGAAACAGGGGGAGGCATCCAAGATCAACCTGACACAGAGCCCGTCCTCTAACCAGATATAATAGGAGCAATGGGCACATTCGGGACAGTTAAAGGCCGAAGCCAAAGTGGGTTTAAGGGGGTGGGGGTAGTGTGTTACTGAACCACCGATCAAGACAAGGACGAAGGTTCCCAGAGAGGATGCTGGGGTCCCAGCAGAGCTGTCCATAGTCATGTCTCCTCCCAGCCAGGACTTCAGAAGTAACACTGCATGCTGTATTCCCAAATCCCCCTTAAAGAGAACCCCAGTGTCTGTCTTCATTGCAATGGCTGACACTGAACCTACCGAAAACAGTACTACCACCAGCCCCTCCCAGAGCACATCTGGAGAACTTGACAGAGGCTCTCTGGTCTGAATCAGCTGCAGATCAGAACTCAGTCAGTTAGTTCAGCTTAAGTGATTCTTTTTAATACCTTTGAAAAAACAAAGAGGTTTGAAGATCTGGAACAAGCCCCCCTTGAAGTACCTGCCACAGTATCCTCATCTAAGACAACCAGCAGGCTGATCAGAATGAATTTTTTTTTTTCCCAATCCTGGTCTCCCGGTAGTAAAAACCAAATGTGCATGTCTCCCAGGAAGGAATGAAGACTAGTAAAAAGAGTAAAGAAAAAAGTAGAATGCTCTTTGGTGACAGAAACTGGTGAGGGCTAGTGATGTGCTCACATGTGTGCACACGCGCACATGTCTTCTGGAGGTTCCGCAGCCGGGTCCACAGAACCCAGGCAAGAGCCAGTGCGGGGCGGGGGACCTTCCTCTCACCTCCCTGCCATTTCTACACACTGCTTACATCACTACCCCCTGTTTAACAATATGCACTGAGCCTGGGAGTGAATTGGAGCCCACATGCTGGGCACCTTGGAGACAGGGTACGTTGGGCGCAGGCAGAATGCTGAGCTTGCATATTCCTGAGTGCGTCCAGATGGCGCCCCCTGGAGGACGAGGCCATCACTGCTCATGTGGCTTTTCTTTGTGTAACAACAGGCGGAGGCAGAGGACGGCTTGCTGCTCTACTGCGGGGAGAACGAATATGGAAGGGGCGACTTCATGTCCCTGGCTATCATCCGACGCTCCCTGCAGTTCAGGTAACTCTTGCCCAAATCCCTACCAGTTTATTAAAATTCTCCTTACATTATATGACAAGTTCATAGAGTAAGTAAAATATAGAGAGGATGGACTCGTGTAGAAGAGGAGTGCCGAGCGGTTTCCCCAACACCGAGCGTCAGGACTTCAGGGTGCCTTTGAAAACCTGGGGTTTGGAACCTGCCGCCCCATTCACCCAGCAGCAGACAGCTCTGGTGCACCCAGCTCTGATGCAGCAGGAAGCTGGAGGTCAACCCTTCTCTGCTGGGGCTCCAGTGGACTTGATGGGAAGAAGGCTGCGAGCTCCTTCTGGTACCCTTGGGGCTACAGGGCTGATGGCCACAGAGAGCAGAGAGGAGCCCACAGCCTCCAGAGGGTTCACAGAGGCTCAAGCCACGTCCTCTATCCCTCAGGGCTGTGGTGAACCCAGTGGGTTGCCTCCTCTGCCCTGGTCATTCCTCCCAGCACACTTTTAGAAGCCACCCCTAGTACATGGGTGGCCTTCCCAGGACAGTTTCAGGGAGGAGTGAGGGGTATACCCAGTATCTATTTGTGAGTGACCAGGGGGCTTCTGCCTTGTCATTCCCCGTGGTGCTTGGCTGAGGTCCCAATGGCTCTGTTTCCCTGCTGCCTCACCTGCAGCACCTGACATCACCTCTCTGAGCTTGCATCTCTCCAGGACCTCAGTGGATTGAATGAGTTTACCTGTACAGGTGCCTGGAGCAGCCCCCTTCACCCCACAACCCCATCTCCTCAGCAAGCACTTGAGATGCATCAGAGGTTATGGTCTCTTTATATTATTTCAGCATAAAAAGTAATTTTCATGTAGAAAAACTTTTAAGCATCCCAGTTGAACTAGAAAATGGACCTTCATTCTTTGCTAAGTGATTTGATTTCTGGAAGTTTTATGGCAGCTGCCAGGATTGGGCAGTGGTTCTAACCTCTTGGGGCTCTAGCACCTGGAGGTTGGGAGAGATGCACAATAGCTCTGGCAGTTCCTGGCTGGTAGCAGCTCTTAAGCTCTGCAGTGCACACTGAGTGATGCTGACATCCCCCTCTGTGAAGCCTGTGAACACCATTCTATTCCACTGAGGTCATTATGAGAAAATGGGAGGATAGGAAAAGAGGGCTGCGGACTGTACACATCCTAATAAGGACAATGCCCATCACACCTTCTCCTAGAGAAGCACTCTCAGGATCCATATGCAAGTGGCATGGTGGCTGTTTAGAAGTTAACCAGAGAGAACCAAAGTTCTGCCTCTCAGGCATAGTGATGATCGGACAGCCCTGGACCCTAGGAAGGTTGGGAAAAGAAAATAATGCAGCCACCTAAGCATGCTCCTCCTCTGCCCCACACCTGGCCCCAGAGCTGGAGGCTCCTATAGAAACCTCACTTGTATGTGGGTACAGCTGCCCACAGATGGCAGGGCTGGCTGGCTTGCCAAAATGAGTGTGAAGACTTGGATTTTTATGTTTTATTAATATCACTCTGCCTGTCATTTGAGAGATGGGGAAAGTCCACAGAGAAATGTCTGGAAGCAGAGTGGCTCACATTCTAATTCTATGCACCTCAAACCCACTTTCCACATCTGGCAGTATCTGAAAAAGAGAAGGGAGGGCTTTGGCTGCCTGTCATTTTCTGAGCTGCAGAGATGATCCAGCGAAGAAGACACTATGTCCAAAGGCTCCATGGACAGGTTAAGGAGAAATAGATGGAGCCCCCAGGGAAGAGGCTTCTTGCTCATCCAGGCTCAGGTTTACACAGCTGCTGATATCTGTAGGCACAGCTCTGAACAGATCCACTCTGGAAGGAGCTGATGTCCTGGAAGGTATGTCCATAGAGTCTGGAAACACAGTGAGCTAATTGTTCAAAGAATCTTCCTTCCCTTTTCTCCTAACAGGTTTAATTGTGGAACAGGGGTCGCTATCATTGTAAGTGAGACTAAAATCAAACTGGGGGCCTGGCACACAGTGGTGCTCTACAGAGATGGGCTGAATGGGCTGCTGCAGCTGAACAATGGCACCCCCATGACAGGCCAGTCCCAGGTAAGGCTCACATCCTGCCGGCCCATTACCCTTGGCTTCCGGAGAGGGGCTCCCTGCAGAGAGCTGAGGCAGGGTCAGTCAGCAGGATGCAAAGGGACCCACACCACGGCTTTGCCAAGCTCCTGCTCTGCTCCAGGTGAGCTTTCAGGCCACATGCACTGCAGGGAGACTTGAACAGGCATCATTGCTTCTAGGTGCAGTGTGCCCAGGAACATGTTCTGCATCCACAAGGACATCACAGGGACATGGAAGCCAAGGAAAGCCCCTGTTGGAAGAACAGTCCCTCATCAATGTTAGACACAAAGCTTCCTTTTGAGGCAGGAGGGTCAGAGTCCTGTGGCTTTAGAAAATAGCTGGAAAGATTCCCTTGGTTCAAGATGCAGGAATAATGAATTCAGCACCTTTATGGAGATCATCATTGTAGGAAGTGGGGAAATAATTTAACTGTTGGGTTACTCAGCAAATCACCTAGGAATTCATATATTTGTTATGCTCTGAGTAATTTGAAGACTGTGTTTAGGGTAAAGAGCTCAGGTTAGCAACCTGCCAAGACACGGAACCTGTAATAATAAACAGGCAGGTATCTGTGTTCTCTTAGGGCAAATGGAGCAAGGAAACCATTGTGTATATGTCTAAGCTTCCTCCCCTCCTGGGCTCTTAACTACTCTTTTCTGGCAAGGTATGTTATATAAAGGGTCATGTCTTCATGATTCTAAAGGCAAAAAAAAAGTCATAAATTTGGACCCAAAGTTTCTAAAGGAACAAAAATCCAAATGTAATGAATGTGAGTACAGGGACACCATTTATACCCATATTCCTGGAGAATAAAAGGGCAGGCAGGGACTGGGGCTGTGGCTCGGTGGTAGAGCACCTACCTTGCACATGTGAGGTACTGGGTTCGATCCTCAGCACCACATAAAAAATAAATAAAGATATTGTGTTAAAAAAAAAAGGACAGATAAATGAACCACAAAGTCACATCAATGCCAGAACAATAAGACAAACTTGATAAATGAAATTTGATAGAACTAAAAAGACTTCAAACTTGGACACAAAATACAAACAAGAAGACAGGATGTTAAAATACATGCAATGCATGTAAAAATCTCCTATAGTTTAAAGCAAGGAAATTCAGTGATGATGAAAAAACAGAGCAGTAAAAACAAGATAAGGAAAGTATAGGCTGCATTAATAGAGGCATAGAACATAGAAAAAAGGTGGTAACAGTCTTTTTCTGTTCTAGTGACTATATAATAGTTTCCAGTGACTGTAATGGTGACTCCAGTCCTCTAAAAGGATTGCATTTGTTTCTGTAATAACATTCTAAGAGAGCCACAAAAAAATAGGAGCACATTCAAGGGCCAGTCACCCACATAGGAATATGACTTAAAATCCTTTTAATGATTGATGGAAGGAGTATTTGTTTAGATATGAGAAGATGAGGGCACGTTGCTTTTCATTGCAGAATGAAAAAAAAGAGTCTTGGGGAAGGAGGTTTTATTCAGTTGACCCCTAAGCCTGAAACAGAACAGGAAATGCCTTGGGGAGACCATTTTTAACTTCACCTAATCATACAAAGATGTGAAGAGGTGATATAGACTGTCTCGGGGGATGTTTTCCTGCCCTTGGGGGGACAGGTATTCAAAAAGCAAGTTATCAAAACCTTTGATAGAGATGTACAAGGAATCCAATGACTGATGTGAGTTCAGATGATTTACGTTTTCACATTTTTTCCAGTCTCCTAAAACTACGATTTTAATAAATATAAGAATTAATTGCAAAACATCAGGTAGTTTTTTTGTGGGCACTCAGGGCAAAGTTTGCCTCTACCCTACTGGGACTTGCTGAGCAAGTCTATAAGCAGGACCACAGATGTGGAATATTTAATAAACTGTCTGGGGAGACAGCAATTCTCTTTTAAGTTTGCTTCCCTAGAAGCAAGCCTGAGATGAGGAATCCCATACAAGTGATATATTAAGAAAATGCTCCTCAGGGAGAGTGGTAAGGGAGAAGAGAAGATGAACAGGGAAGAGGAAGAAGTCAGCAAGGGCCAGATCTCAGACACAGTTCTTCAGTGTGTGGCTCCGACCTGGTCCCCCAGTGGAGCTCTGGAGTATAGATTATACCTCAGAGTTGTCTCAAACTGTCAAGGGCGGTTCTGGGGTAATGCAAACTCCAGATCGTTTCCATTTCTGCAGGCAAAGCAGTCTCCAGGGACCCAAAATTAACCTCATGAGAGGTAAAGGCTTAAAGACAGCTGCCTGAGAGCTGTTGTGAAGGGCTCCTCCAAGGAGACACCTACCCCCTCTGATGCACTTAATGCTTTAGAAAGAGAATGAGCTGTCAGTTCACCTGCTTCCATCCTGGATCAGGGGATAAGACCCAAAGGGTGAGGATGGGATCAGGAAGAAGAGAACTCTGAAGATCTTGATAAGATAAGCCAAGAAAGTGTTTGATTCATCTAATGAAAGCACTGTGTCCAGCAGCTGGCAAACAACTTAATTAATCCTCCAACCCCACTGCAACTGCTGTCCTGCTCAGTCCCCTATTAACAGATGATTCTTATCTGTGCATTACAAAAGAGAAAAATAATGATTACATTTCTACTTGCTGGAAACAGAGTTAAAAGGATTCAGATTCGTGTGTTTATTAAGTTGTGGCCAAGTGCCTTTCCCCAGATCCTGTGTTTATCCTTTCATTCAAATGAAGGAGATATTTCTTTCCTAACAAAAACAAAGAATATGGTACCTTAATTTTCTCCTACTAATGTTCAGCTCTATATTTTGTAACCTCCAAACCTGCTATCTGGATTGCGTTTCGGTCTAAGATTGGAAATTTCCCTGCCTTGCTGTAATGACATTTTTAAAAACAAGTTGCATCCATAGGCCAACTGAAAAATATCTTGCAACACAATCTGTTTGGCAATTACTCCCCTGTGGTGTTTTCTGCAGTACATAGTATAAAGGCGGTTTGGTGAGTGAAAGGGTAGGTATTGGCCCACATATACCCAAAATTAGTATGGCCACCTTTGGGGGACAGTATAACCCTATGACCCGTCCAAGGTACACAGTAAATTGGTGTCAGGATTGGAAAGAGAAAGGTTGTTTTGGGATGCCTGGCATGGTCCAGAGCCTGCTGGGTTGGTCTGGGCTCTGACCTCCCTTCCCTTCCTTTCTGGGCATTCCAACATCTTCCCTGCAGGAAGCACAGCCCCCTGGGAGCTCCCTGAGTTTCACATGGTAACTGTGGGTCTCATTTCTCAATAGGGCTATGTCTTAAAGACAAATGCTTGTGAAAGAGAACCCTGGGACTGTAACCTGCATCTTAACAGCCTTCTTTACCAAATTCTGCTGTGTTTTGGCTTTTGAGTTTGTTTCGTGAGATCCTTCTTATTTTTCTTAAAGGGCCAGTACAGTAAAATTACCTTCCGGACACCTCTATATCTTGGTGGGGCTCCCAGCGCTTACTGGTTGGTCAGAGCAACGGGAACAAACCGAGGCTTTCAAGGCTGTGTGCAGTCGCTTTCGGTTAATGGGAAGAGAATGGATATGAGGCCTTGGCCGCTGGGGAAAGCCCTTAGTGGGGCTGATGTGGGTAAGTGACTGCCCAGTGGGTTGGGAGGGTTTGTGGGGTTACCTTTCTGGTTTGGGCCAGGAAGGTGAGCAGCCAGAAGGACTGCAGAACTTCAGGGGGGAGGACCGTGAAAGCTGGTGCCCTGTGAACATGTTGACCTTGACTCTGAGCATATGGTATCAATAGGGTGAAGCAAACTCTGGGATGTACCCTGCTGCCATCTTAACCTCTGCTTGAAATGCAGTGTGGGCGCACTGGGCAGAGCAAACGCATCAGCCTTCTCACCCCAACTTTCCCTGGTCCAGTGTAAAAGCCAACACAATCGTATAAGAAGAGATTTTCTGTGTCCTCTGTTCTACAGGAAGAAGGTCAAATTCTCATTTTTGACCACCACGCCAAACATTTTCTGTCTTGGTTCCCAAGGCTGCAGTAACACAGTGTCACAGATCGCATGGCCTAAATATCAGCAGTTCGTTTTCTCCTGTTCTGGAGGCTGGAAGTCCAAGGTCAAGGTGCAGGCAGGCTCTGCTTCTTGCGGCTCTTTGTTGAGCTCTTGGCTGGCTGGCTGCTCTCTGGAAGGGCCTCACGTGGTCTTCCTCTGTGTGTGTGCCCCTGGGTCTTTGCATCCAAATTTCCTCTTCTTCTAAGGACAATAGTCAGATTGGACCTGATCCCCCCTCCCAAGATCTCATGTAACATTAATTACCCCTTGAAAGGCCTTATTTCCAAGTGCAGCCACATTGGGAATGAGGGTGTCAACTTATGAACTTTGAGGAAGATACAACACAGCGCCTATTGGTGACAGCCGTGAAGTCTCACTCCGGCTCATCAACTCTTACTCATTCTTTCACTCAATAAATACTTATTTGAGCACATGTTTAGTGCTCGTCTCAATGCTGAGTGCTAGAGATGAAGTGATGAACGAGACAGACAGGTCCCAGCTGGGCTGTCATGCAGCTGCCATGAGGAGACACCTCGTCAATCAAATAATCCCACGAATCAAAGTAAAATGACAGCTGGGGAAAGTGTTACAAAAGAGAAATGATAGTGCAATAATCGTGTGTAACAGGGAGATTTTTAAGGCCTGGGTAGAGAGAGGGTCTCTAGTGAGTGAAATGACTACATGATTTCAGGTAGCCACCAGAAGACATATTTTGAGATATTTGCAACAAATGCAATGTAACGATACCTGCGAGATCACTAAACTGGCAATGAACTTGAAGTTCATCCCCGAATTAATAGTTTAAGGAAGGGCTGGGCAGGTAGCTCAGTGATAGAGCATGTGCTTAGCATGCACAGCCCTAGACTTAATCTCCAGCAGCAAAAAATGGGGGTTAAAAGAATTTAAAATAATGGTTGAGAGAGACACTCAATTCTGGTCAGAACAATGAGGAGGTAATATTTTCCCCATCTAAGTTCACGGACGCCCTGCACCATTAGCCTCTCTGCTTATTCTACTTACTCAGTCAGATCTGTCTTCTCCTACTTAAACAAGTGCCACAGTGACCCTGGACTGGGAGCCCAGGGAACCTGTCTCCTTTCTTTGACTCTGGACTCCCACAGAAGACATTCCCACTGTCTTCTTGTGCTTAAAATGGAGCCCAAGCAAACTCCTCCTCTGCTTCCTCACTTCATAGCCCCCATCCCTCACTCTTGGCACGGTTATTCTTGTCTCCAAGCTACACACCTTGAGATACTGCTGAAGTCTCCTTCCTCTTTCAGTTTCTAGAATGAATTGGTTCTTTGGGGGTATTTCCTCTGCTCTCTCCCTGTTCTATCCTTGCTTACCTCCCCATGGGATTTCTTTCCTCCCCCCTCCCCCGCCCCTCATCAGTCACCTTGGCCTTGCATGCCATTGCCTGCATGATCTTGCCGAAACTCTGCTTTCATCAAATAAATACCCTGGCTGGTTTTCACATGCAATAATGTCAAGTGATTTCTTCCATGTGCCTCTGAAAGGATCTGAGGACACCACTTTTCCTCTGGAAATAGGCCTCCTCTGAGAAAGAATTGCACTCCACAGAAATAGGTGATGCACAGGGACCTGTGAGAGTTTGGCTCCTTGCCACCAACACTGGTGTCTCTGTGGAGACCGAATGCTGGGTGCCATGTTCTCAGGTTTGTGGCTGAAGAGAGGCCACAGTCATTTCTACCAGAATTCCCAGTGTCCAACAGCTAGAATTCACAGAGTGCAGCCCATCCCAGCCTGGGTGGTGCTCCCTCTAAAGGACTTTAACTAAATCCTGTTAGCAGCCTCTGAAGCCAGTCTCCTCTCCTGGGTACATGCTAGGAGCACCGCCCTGCTCCCAGTGAGTCTATAAAAAGACAAAACTGGACCAATGAAAGCAGGTGGCTGATCAGGAAAGCACGTGACACTTGTCCTACTGAGATGACACAGTCAGGACACGGAGGGCCCCTTGTCTCACAGAGGGGCAGCTTCCAGCCTACACAGGTGCCATGTTGGAGACTGGGGAGGGCAAGCGCCACAGCTGAACTCCTCGGGCCCAATCACAAACGTTCCCCCTCTGCTTCAACCCGGCAGCAGGTGTTTTGCTCTACCCTATGTAGTTCAGGTTTAACATGATCTCAAATCCATACCACTGGGCCGGGTTGTGGTCCCTGTGTCTAAAGAAAGAATTGGAGGACCAGAGAAGCAGAAGGAAAGCAGCCAGAGAGTGTCCATTTGTTTCCCTTCATCTCATAATCTTGAAAATAACAAAGGAGTCCTCTATGCAGCTCTCTGAGGTGTCCGGTAGGGAGAATGGGCCCATCTGAAGCTGACCCTTCAGCAGTCTTTGCTGGAGGGCACCTTGCTGTCCTTCATACAACTGTAACTTTGGAAATAGAAACAGGGATTCCACTTGGCACCGTGGAGCCCTCCCCTCCCCGTCCCTGTCCCACACAGAGAAGTCCACAGCCCAGACAAGTTAATAAGCTTAGGCATGGCTGCTGAACTCCTCCAGCGCTTATCCTGCTTGTCTCAACTTTGAACCAACAAGGCAACCGCACTTAAGCTAATTGGGGTCACACAAATTAGAATGCTTTTAACATAAACACTCTGTTGCCATCAGAGGGATTGAAATCCACTCTTGCGGGAACAACAGAGAGATGGATTAAAGCAGGAAAAATTCAGTCATTCCCATGGGTGGTCCTAAAATTGCCCAATGATTTATTATTTGATTTGTTGTGTCAATCATGTCTTTAAAAGTTCCTGAGGCTCTTTAGAAAGGACAAGTCAAAATCATATGAAAAAGAAGAGAAGTTTCCACTTATGCTGCAAGCCAGTGTGCAGCCGTGCAGGGGTGCAGACCAACAGGAGTGGGGACCAGGGTATAATTTTTCAGGGCCATGAATGTCTGTGTGGTTGCACGGTAGTTGCATGGCTGGCCTGGTGGATTGGCTTTTTCCTTCTCTTCTGCATTTAGGGGAGTGCAGCAGTGGAATATGTGATGAGGCCTCGTGCATCAATGGTGGCACCTGCACAGCAATCAAAGCCGACTCCTACATTTGCCTCTGTCCCCTTGGGTTCAAAGGTCGACACTGTGAAGATGGTGAGAAAGAAGCAAGTTGATGGCAGTTTTTATCTGCTTGTTAATTTGCATGTATACGATATTTCATCAGTGCACTTTTAGCAAAGCCCCATATATTTTTATGGGATCAAGATTACTTTGTTGGGAGGGATGAAAATAAATCAGAGTGCCAGAGTTCCAAACCAACCAAAGATACATTCACTTTGAGATGCTAAGCTTGGGTGGGCTCCTCATACCTTTTAGAAAGCCTGCATTTGTGTGGTTTGTACCACACTGAATTAAAAGTATTTAAAGCTTATGCTTTTTTTAAACATCTGACAGTTTCAGAGAAAAGTTTGGGAAGGCATACACAGAAATTAATGATATGATGAGACAAAAGTGCTCTTATTTTTCTTCTTTTTATGGTTCCACTGAGTTATTCCACCTTGTAATATTGTGTGTATATAAATCTGTGTCTATATATTTATGTACACACACATATGTATACATGTAACACAGGCATGCAAACACAGGTGCAGAGTGGCACATGAAAATAATAACTGAAAATCTAAGACTTGGGAAAGCATACAAGCTTGAGGGTGCTTAATATATCCAGAATTCCAAAATTAAAACAAGACTAGAGCTAAGATCACTAAAGGAAGTCAGATTCCTCTGTGAGTGATTCAGGTTTGGACCTAAGATATCACACTGGGAAAGTTTAAAAAAAAAAAAAAACATAATCTCAAATCCATACCATTAAAAGGGTACGTGTGAGTCAGAATGTGCCAGTTGCACACCATCTCATACTTCAATAGTTATTCTTGCTCAATCACAAGTCACTGCAGGTCAGTGCTGGTGCTGTTGTCACTCAGGGACCCAGGTCCCTTCTACCCAGTGGCTCTCCTTGGCTCTTAGAGTCCTCCATTGATTCCTGCATCCAGCCAACATGTGAGAAGAGACAGCAGGAAGGATGGAAGGAAGTGTTAGGGGCCAGACCTGGGATGCCATTTGATATTTTCAACCCCATTCCACTGGTCAGAATCTAGTCACCCTACCTGTCCACCTGTAGGCAGCAGGGAAGTGCAGGACAGGTCTGTGCCCAGGAGCAAACTGACACAGCCCTGGGATTCCTAACACACAGGGATTCCTAACACGGTGCTTGTTCCTTCAGCTTTCACCTTGACCATCCCTCAGTTCAGAGAGTCTCTGAGATCCTTCGCTGCCACGCCCTGGCCCCTGGAGCCCCAGCATTACCTCTCCTTCACTGAGTTTGAGATCATGTTTCGGCCGGACGCAGGGGACGGTGTTCTCCTATACAGTTATGACACAAACAGCAAGGACTTCCTGTCCATCACGATGGCAGGCGGCCACGTGGAGTTCCGTTTTGACTGCGGCTCTGGGACTGGTGTTCTGAGGTGAGATCTGACACCATCTGCAGCCTCCCCCCACCAAAGACCAAATTGCCCTCTACCAGCCTGTCCTCCTCCTGTCTTCCCTACACTGTTCTCTTTGGAAACCTCTCCTGCTTCTTAAAGATGACAGGCTTCCCTCCTGCCTGCAAGTTTCCTTTCCCAAATAACGACCCAACAAGTAACGATTCTCTGCTCCAAACTGTTAAAAATGGGCTTTTCCCCCATGGAAGGTAAACTGCCTCCATTTCCACCTGCTGTCATGCTCTGCCTTCTGCAGGAGCACGGTGAACTGTAACCAATCAGCGCCTGACACAGAATGTCAAGTGGAAGGGCTCAACCAACACATGTTGACTAGTAAAAAATGTATTCACAAATATTTAACCAACAAAAATGTCCTTCATGATTTCATTTTAATTTTTAAATTTCCTCTTGAGCTATTTGTTTGGTGGTAATCAGATATTTAGCAAGTCTCTTACTTAGTGTTCTCTCTATGAAGGAACCTGACCATAAATCATCAACATAGCAAAGATCAGAAAGTTCCAGAAGGGTGTGTGATGGGTGCTTTTTAGCAGCATGGCAGTACATGGGTGCCTCTAAAGTGTTGGCTGATATTTGCAAGATTGTTCTGACTAGGCAACACTTTCCTCCTGTTATCTAATTTGTACTATTAAATTCCGTAGCAGATCGATGGTTCCTGTACAAGAGGTCAGTATCATTTTGACTCCCTTGGAGCCTGTGTTTTGCAGGTGTTGGTGTTTTTCCTACTGGTTTCTGTCTTCCTCTGCTCACTGTGTTTCTTTCATGGTAGTTTTAACCTTCAAGCCTGAGGGCCACTGATCTAATGCAGGCATTCTTCTTGTTCCTACATTTGTCTGATTCTTCTCTTTTGAAACTCACTAGGGTGTACTTAATGGCACCCCGCAACAGGTTATCAGTTATTCTGTTGTTGTTGTTTTAAGGGAAATTGCTGGCTGTATTCATATTTCTAGCCTGTCCTTTTTAGAGAGTGTGTGGGTGAGATGTTACCACCATGCATTGCCCTTAACTGCTGATCATTTTTCATAGCTGATGGGAAATGCTCTCTGCATTAAGTTCCAACAATTATTTGAAAAGTCGGTTTATTTTTTTCCTTGTGGCTGAATTCCCACACATCGGTGACACCTCCCACCTTGGGGAATGGACAAAACATTTTTGTATCTCTGGTTAAGCAAAAACATCCTATATCTTAGCACAACTTTGGTGGGTATTTAATTGATTCCATTTACATATGATTATGCAAAACAGCCGGAGCAATTCACTTAGAACTATATGTCAAATTTAGAAAGGAAGACACCTTGATATCACCTTGCTCTTTAAATGGCTTCTTCTAGGTAAGGAATGATGAGAAAGAGCTTGGGAAGGACAGGACTCATCAGCCTCCTCTAGACAGCCTACCCTGTCTTCCTGCCTCTCTCTGGGGGCAGCTCTAGCCATGGTCCAGAATTTCTCTCTTGCCCAACTCTGTGTCTGTTTTTGACACATTGTAATTCTAATGTTTTTTAAATGTAAGTTATTTTCCCACCTGTCAGGAAAGGTGATTGGAAAGAGAATTCTTGAGTATTAGATATTGAAAACGAGGCAAGAGTCTCCAAGAAACAAACTGCTACCTGACCCTGGTCCCCTCCTCTGCCCACTGGGACCTGACAACAGTGATCACAGCTGGTATTTCAGATGCCTCTCTGGAAGCTATTTATTTTGAAAATCATTTCGAAGACTTCCCACTTCATTAAGAAAATTCAGTGAAGGGCTGAACTGCAGGAAGTTGTAGAATTGGCCAAACCATTTTGACTTCAGGTAAAGGACAAGATGGTCAAAATCATTATGAACTTGATTCAAAAATAAAGACAATCGGAATGAGCTCTTGATGGCTTGATCAATACACTGTGTGGAGGGAGGAAGCTTATTGACAGCCACTGACCTCGGCAGGACAAGAACATGACAAGAGTGCTGTTAGTTATTATGGAAGTAGACCACTTTAAAGGAGCCTCTTGTTTCTTTATTGCATATTGATTTAACCAAGGTGATTAAATTCTAATTGCTAAGGACAAATCACAAAAGCATTTGCCTGAGCTGAAGAATCAAATGAAGGGGTGGTGACCCTTCAATAATTGTGCCCATCGGTATTCTTTGTGGTTTTCTAAAGATGATCCAGGACCAAAAAATAATTGGGAGGTTCAGTGAGGGCCAGGAACTAGAAATACAAATGCAATAATGATACTCTTTCTGCACACCTCACTATAAAAAAGTAATGCATAAAACACCTCTAAATATCATTTAAGCTTCAAGCTCTTCCACCTCAATTTAGTAATTGAATTTTAAAGTAATTGTAATCCTTTTCATAACATCAGAGAACATAGAATCTATTTTCCCTTGTCTTAGTCCACTTTGTGCTGCTATAACAAAATACCTGAGACAGGGTAATTTATAAGGAACAGAGACTTATTTTTCACAGTTCTGGAGCTGGAAAATTCAAGGTCAAGGGGCTGCATGCTGGCAGGGGACTTTTACTGTGTCATCCCATGGCAAAATGTAGATGGGAAGAGAGTACACATATAAGAGAGGGTGGAAGAGGAAGGGATCTGAATCTATCCTTTCACTAGGAACCCACCCCCACCGTAACTAACTCACTCCAGTGATGTTGGTCTTAATCCACTGATGAAAGTAGAGTCCTCTTGACCTTATCGCCTCTCAACACTATTAACATTGAGACATTGAGGATAAGTTCCCAGCATATGGACTTGGGGGGACATATTCAAATCACAGCATCTCCCCCAAATTTCATTATGAAAAGTTAGAAAACATTTAAAGAGTTATAAATATCATTATATCTAACACCTGTAGTCTATAATTAATGTTTTGCCACACTTGGTTTATCATATCTATCCATCCATTCCATCCTTGCTTTATATGCATTTCAAAAAATATTGCAGGCATCCATATACCAAGGAATCTGTTTTTTGCACCATACCTATATAATTTTTCTCTTCTTCAAAGATTGTGCACAATTACTATAATGTTTTACCTTCATGTCACCTTTTATCCAGGAAGCCAGATCTACTGTGCCCACATTTCAGTCTTTTTCAAGGAAGAAATAAAATTATAAAAGCAATTCTCCTCCCATGAAGGCATTCAATAAATGGTAGTCGCTACTGGTTTGTTACTAAGTAGACATTGTTTTCCTTTTGCTGAATGTATTGAGTTAACTAAGGTTTGTATTAGTTTTTCATAACTAGATTGATGAAAATTATCCATAATATACTAACTAGGGCTTAGTTTCCATCCATATTAGTCAAGATTATCATCAAAACAGAACCTATAGGTTAAATATAGATACACAGAAAGAGTTTTATCTAAGAAACATTGACTCACATGGTGATGGAAGGTGAAAAGTCCTATGGTCTGCCATCTGTAAGCTGAAGGTTCAGAAAAACCAGCGGTGTAGTTCTGCCCAAGCCTCCAGGCCAGAGAACCAGGGAAGACCCTGGTGTAAGCCCCAGTTTGAGTCTGAAGGTCCAAGAACCAGGAGGCTAAAGGTCCATGTCTGAAGACCTAAGAACTGAGAGTGCCAATGTCCAAGGGCAGGAGAGGATGGATGTCCCAGCTTCCTTAGAGAGGAAATTCACCCTTCTTCCATTTTTTTCTTCTATTCAGGCCCACAGCAGATGGATGATGCCCATCCACATTGGTGGGCCATCTTCTTTACACAGTCTGCCAACTCAAATGCCAATCTCTTCCCCAAATGCCCTCACAGACTCACCCCAAAATAACATCTTACCAGCTACCTGGGTATCCCTTCGCTCAGCCAAGTTGATAAATAAAGTTAACGTACATGTCCCTTCCACAGGAGTGAAGACGCCCTCACCCTGGGCCAATGGCACGAGCTTCGTGTATCTCGCACAGCGAAGAATGGCATCTTACAAGTGGATAAGCAGAAGACAGTAGAGGGAATGGCAGTGGTAAGAGCAACCCTTTCTCCCGACTGAGAGTGAAAACCAGGTTACCGTTTTCTACTGAACACAGTGGAAAAGCAGCACTGTATAGTGTTTGAGCACACAGACTCCAGTGCCTGGATGGAAATCCCAGCCCTCCTCTGGGCAATTACTTTTTTTTATTCCTTAACTGTAAATGGGCATAATAATAGTACAGGCTTCATAGGTTTGCTGTATGGATACGTGAATTAATAGTTAATAAGGTGAGCCCTGAAAAAATTGCCTTCTCTCCCCTTTACCCCCTTTACTACCCTGTCCTTATGGGCAGAATCAATGGAGTAGATCAGAACACAGTCTGAGGTAGGGTCGGTGGTACAGGAAAGATTTGTCTTATAAAAACAGACTGTCAAACCATAATGTTGGCATTCAAAATCTAACTTCGTTACTTACTGATGGCATAAGGTCATGTTGGTTACTTGACCTCCTAGTTTATTTGTCTCATCTCACTGCCGCAGTCTGGCTGGGCACAATTAGGAGCCACTTGTCAAAAGAAACTAACTTTATTTTTAGAACCACACACGCCAAACAAAACAGCCTCTCAGGAAAAACCCTCAGAGCCTCAACTGCCACCACCAGCTTCCCACAAGCCTCTCTCTCCCACACAAGCTTCTCTCCACCTCCCACAATCCTCCTGCTCTTGAGGCGATTGGCTGGGTCACGTGGGCGGAGCCAAAAAAGTCCCCCAATGAGCAGCTCCGTGGTCTGAAAGGGCAGGGAAACAGCCCAATGAGCATCACCGCAGAGGAGCCAATCAGCTAGATGTTGCTGGGGCCGCTGTGAGCCAATCATCAGCCGGCAGCTGGAAGTTTGCTGGGGCCCCTTCGGCTGTGGCTCTCAACATCTCACTATTATATTCACACAGTGACCGTAATGACGATGATCGTGACTACTTCATAGAGTGGGTATGAGAAATGCAAGAATTATCAATACAAAGCACAACAGGACCTGGGCAGCACTATGTAGCTTTACTTACTATTAATTATGGTGATGATTATTACTGTGTTAACGTACTATTAAGGAACTCAAGGGCAGAATATTTACTGGAGTTTGTGACTTTCCTCCATGATTTCATTTCTAGGTCATGTCCAGAGAGAAAAAAAACATGACAGAGGCAATAAAGGAAATTTGCTTAAATCACTAGAATTCTTCACACACAAAAATCAGAGCCTCCCAAAAAACAGAGAGAACAGTTGGTTTCTTAACAGTCTCCATTCTGGATAAAGTAAGATTTAAGGAGGGACTAGCAAATTTTGGTATCCTGACAAGCAAATGTTTTGATAGAAAAAGAAGGAAAAAAAGACCTTTGTCGGGAAAAGAGGTATTTGGCAGAAAAGACAAAGATAGATATGCCCAGAAGCCAGCCTTAGAGACTGCAGCACTAGGGGGGCCTGAACCAAGAACCCCCTTAAGATGAGAAGAATCCCAAACTGGGTCTGCTTGAAGAGGTAGACACACCTAGAAATTGTCCCATATATAATTTGTGGAAGGAAAGTGGGAGGAAAGGAGGAGGGAAGACAAATGAAGGAAATCAAATTTTGAAAGGAGAATTGGAGTCACTTCTGGTACAATCCAGAACATTCTAGCAGTATAGACCTGACTGGCTATTGGCTTGAACATATAAATTTTAAATAAAGGGAGGGAGAAAGGAAGGATTGTATCAAGCCCTTACAGTCATTTGTAAAATAGGAATGAAAGCTCAGGATGGAAGTTTTGGAAACAGTAGGGTTATGACCTCCCATTGTAAGTAAGGAGCTCTTCAGCTCATGGTATTTGCTTTTAGGATCCCAGAGACAACCCAATGGTAACATCAAAAACACCACACTTAAGAGTTGATGTCATCACCCCACGAGCGAATGAGAATTAAACCAATACCCTAGAGTCCACTCTCCCTCTTGGCTTTTTTGAACTGCCTGTGGGTGGACGGAGCGGATTGGAGCCTGTGCCCACCTGGAGCAATGTAAACACGCGGGGAGGTATGCCTATGGCGTGTGCACTTGAGGAAAGCTCCCCTGCAGCTTCTCAGCCAGGCATGGAAAGCCCAATGGCTGACCTTAGTCACCCACAAGGCCCTCTGCTCCAGCTGCAGGCAGTGGAGGGCTCCCAAAACCCCCAGTGGTGGTGAGGGTGTGTGGTCGCCACCATGCAGCAGTCAGGTCCAGGCAGGGAGCACCTGACTCAGCAGCCCTCCCTCTGGTGGGTCTGTTGGCTTCTCTCCTGGTCCTGTAGGTGTGGCAGCTGTAGCCCTGCCTCAACAGGAGGGTGACGGGGGAGGACACTGAGTTGATGTTTTAATCAGCTTTTTCACCACTGTGACTTAAAGACCCGACCAACACAATTGTAGAGGAGGCAAAGTTATATTTAAGGTTTTATAGGTCTCAATCCACAGAGAGCCAGCTCCATTCCCCAGGGCTTGAGGTAAGGCAGGACATCCGTGGAGGAGAGTATGGTGGAGGGAAGCAGCTCACATGATGATCAGGAAGCAGAAAGAGAGAGAGAGATCTCCATTTGCCAGATACAAATATATACCCCAAAGCCGCACCCCAATTCCAGCCTCCTCTAGCCACACCCTACCACTTCAGTTACCACTCAGTTAATCCCAATCAGGGGATTAATTCACTGATTGGGTTAAGACTCTTACAGCCCAATCATTTCTCCTCGGAACCTTCTTGTGTGGTCTCACACATGAGCTTTAGGGGGATACCCCACATCCAATCCATAATAGCTGCCAAAAGGAATGGATTCTTAGTCCCTGAGGCCGGTCTCCATGCAGTGGACACAATGAGAATTCCATCTTTTCAGAACAGCCTGCAGCTCTGAAACCTGGTGGGTCCTACAACCTTGCTCCTTTTACCTTACTCTTATTTTAACTCTGGGGTAAGAGCAAAGGCAAGGGAGAGAAACACCTGGGTTTGTGGCAACAGTTCCTGCCTGGTTCTGTATTGTGTTGGGCCACGAGACTTCCTGAAAACCCTTTGGCTTCTTTGATGACCCTCCAGTTAAATAAGGACCCATGGAGTTGTCTCAAGGTTATGGATCAAAGAAAATTTAGTCTATTAATCTAATCAAGATTTCCCTGGGCTACCTGAATGGACCTAGAACCCTCCCAGAGAGAAATGAGCAACCTCCTCTATGATCTCTGTCTCCTCTTCTTCCCCGCTGACATGACCCCAAATCCATTTTTCTCCCTCTGACCAGTAACCTTCCTAAAACATACCTCTCCCCCTCCCCAACCCCACCTCTCTTCTTTTTAAAACTCATTGCCTTTTGGGTGAAGTGTAAACCCCTAACATGGCCTCTAAGGCTCTGCATGATCTGACTTGTCCTTTCCTTATATACTTCTATACCCTCCAAGTCCTGACTCCTTCCAGTTTCTCCAGTCCTCTTGCCTGACCATCTTGCCTATTCCTATGTCTAGGGTTAGGTAAGAGCCATCCCTACCCCTCAGGTGCACCCACAGGAACCTAGACATCCTTTACCTGTGCTGAACCCATCTGCCCATGGGCTTGTCAGTCTTCCAACCAGTATAACCCCTGCAGCACAGGTACTGTGTCTTTCTTATTTGCTCTTGTTTGTCCAGCACTTAACATAATACCTGGGACCTAGTAGTTCCTAATAACATTTATTAAATAAATGATGGAATCATACTACTATTTGTATTTTTTTACCATAAATCAAAGAAAATAATAACTTATGTTACCTAATAACTTGTTTGTCCCCAGGATTCTCAGATCTTTATTTATTGCTGTGTGTTATAACAGTTCAACAGTTTGCTCATGGCTCCTGTTGGAATGAGCTCCGACATTAACTATTATGTACAGATTGTAACCTAGCCCAGCAAGAAACAAGGGAAGCCTTTGGGGGATTGATATTGGGAAGTTCCCTGAGAATTGAGAAAACAAAGAATCTCTCTGGCCTTTGCATTTGGTCTTGAGGAACAACCATCTGCCCTGTGCCCAGCCTCTCTTTCTCTTGTTGATCAGGGCTTCTGAGTTACCCTTATTGAGTTACCCAACAGCCACATTCTGGAATGCTGATGTGCATCCAACTCTGGGAAAAGTGCTAACTACACAGTATCTCAGCCTCCAGGATGTGCTGGACAGGGCTATGGTCAGTCACAGGCAACCCCAAAACATATCAACAGCTTAGGACAAGGGTCAGTTCTTGCTCATGTCACCAATCATAGTAATCCACTTTAGCTTTCATCTGAGACCCTGGCTGGAGGAACAGGGAGGGAGAAGAGTGTGGTGAACCAGCCTGTGACTCCAAAGACTCTCCCCAGGGATTCATTTCTCTTCTGCTCATGTTTATTGCTAAAGCAAGCAACACGGCCCAACCTGAGCTGGGCTATTTAGAGGCAATCTTCCAACAGGGAGGTATTGCTGGAGGAGCACAGAATATGCTCGCTGTGGAACACCTAGGAGGTAGGTGATATGATTCCTGTTTTGGTGACACTGAGTCCCAGAGATGTTACGAAATTTTCCATCATCCAAGTCCATGTTCAGGAACAATGGGAAAGTCAAGCACAGATGGTTATGACAGGTCTTGAGGCCATCTCCACCATTTGGATCCCCAACAGGGAACCAAAGGCACATTTGCTGGTCTCAGCCAGCTATTCTAAAGTTCTGTTGTGATTTGCCACTCTGATCTCTTGGCAGGGAGGCTTCACGCAGATTAAGTGCAACACGGACATTTTTATTGGTGGAGTCCCCAATTATGATGATGTGAAGAAGAACTCAGGCATCCTCAAACCATTCAGTGGGAGTATCCAGAAGGTACAGACTCTGCTTTCTCACTTTGACTTACACAATAAAGACGTTTTGAGGTTTTAAACTTTTAAAGGTTTTTTTAAAAAAATGTTCACAGCATAGTTTCCAAACCCACTTTCTTGTAACACTTGTTCCCAAGTCTGGTCCAGCAGACATTTCATGAATGCCACTCAGGGAAGATAAATTTTTGTAGGAAATCTACCAAAATATTATGGGACTACTAGGGGAGGCAGCTGGCATCAGGTCACCACAGATATTTCTACAATAGGGAAGGAGGTGAGGGGAAGGGATAGCAGCTCTTGGCTCAGGCTGCTCTGATCATTACTTTGCAATTTGCTCAGCCAACTCCTCAGCCAAACAAAGAATCTCTCTGGCCTTTGCCTCACCCACCCCTACATTGGAGCAGTTGTTGCTCATCAGTCATTTAACCAAGCTCTGAAGAGCATGAAGAGAGTCCTTTCCTAGAAGGTTCACTTAAAAAAATAAAGTGGAATAGAATAAGCTGGTCAAAGATATTGACGGCATTTATTTCTGTCTCCTACTCCTTTTCTTGGGGCTGTTATGATTCCTCCAGTTGTGAGGGCATGCTCTGCCTGCAGTAGACACTGCAGGTTGACTCACCAGCCCAGGCCTGCCGGACCATCACACGCTTAGGAGAGGATCTGAGCAGAGCATCTCCTCTCTGGGGGTGTCAGCTCCATCCTCCTTTCCTTTAGCAATCAAGGTGCTGGGTGGGCCATTGCTGGACCTGAGATGAAGTATGAGAGAGGCTAAAATGAAAGAGGGACAGTGAAAGAATATTCTATCATGTTTGCACATCCTGGCACTGAAGTGCCCCTTGGGCCTGTGTCCTTCTCATCCCAAACCTCAGTGTTGAACCTAGGGAAGGGGCCCATGACAACATTTGCTGGCTCTGATGTGCTTCCCTTTGTTGCTGAACCGTGATGTCAGTGACACCTCAGTTCAGGTCACCATCGCCCCCTGAGTGGGATTGGCCCTGTTCAATCATGCTTGATATTGCCACTTAGGACACAGGCTGAGACGATAGGAAGCATTGTTCTCTCTGTCCGCCCTTCCCAGGCTTGACTCTGCTTCACACTACACACACAACTGTTCCCTCCTCACTTTCTAGAAAGACTGCCCTTCCCTCCTTCTGATGGAGTCATTGGCTGTGCCATATCCAACAGGGCACAGTGCCAGTTCTGGCTTGTCTTTAGGACACACTGCTCAGTTCCATAGCCCTTCAAACTTGCAGCAGGCAGAGGGGAGATTGTTTCTAGCTCTTCCCTAGCTGCTTATCCCACTCGGCACTGGGGAGAAGTTTTCTCTTTCAGTGCTCTCCAGGGGTGAAGCAAGCCTCAGACACATGGATCCTTGGCCAGAAGTGCCATTGCTCACCTCTTGTAACTTCCCCAGGCAGTGAGGGCTCTCTGTCTCTGAGATCTGCAAAGCCAGCAATAACTCAAAGTAAATACACATCCTGGGTCAGGAGCGGAAAAAGTTGGGTCTACTTATTTGCTGCTACGGAAACTGGGAACCCCTCCCTCCAGTCCATCAATTTGGTTAGAGCCACATTGCAGGGAAGAAGGTGTGGAGGAACTCTGTACATACACACACAGCAGTCAGGGAGGCCCCGTTGATGGCGTTTTAGGGGACACAGTACAGTTTGTTAACAAAAGCAGGTGGAAGTACACCAGGAAGTTTTCTGGGTTCCACCAGCAGCAATGGCTCCCCTGGATTCCTGCCTCCTGCACCTTAGTTTTATCTTCTCCTTACTCCACTTTGTAGCAGCATCTCTTAGCCATAGCTGCTACTTCCACAGTTATTCTTGGAAACTTTCAAAAGGCACTAGCGACTGGGTCCCACCTTCAGGGACTGGTTCAGCTGATCTGGGTGGGTCTGGGCAGTGGAAGTGCTTTAAAGCCTCCAGGAGATGTTCCTTGCAGCCTGGCTGAGGACCTGGACTTTGCATTCTCAGGTGGTATTCTAGGATCAGAGGCACACTTTCCTCTGTAGATCTTCCCAAGTACTAAACAGATCTCCTTCAGCTCCTGCATCACTTATAAGTCTCTTAAAGCAGTAACTGGGCTCTTTTGACTTTTTTTCTAAACTTCCCTATGTTTAGCTTGGGTTTTCATGCCACGGGAAACTCTAGAAGACCATAAAGATGTTTTCCCAATTTCTGACTCTCTTTACATTTCTCTCCCTCAAGATCATCCTGAATGACCGAACCATCCATGTGAAGCATGACTTCACGTCTGGTGTGAATGTGGAGAATGCAGCCCACCCCTGCGTGGGGGCCCCCTGTGCCCATGGGGGCAGCTGCCGGCCCAGGAAGGATGGCTATGAGTGCGACTGCCCCTTGGGCTTCGAGGGCCTGCACTGCCAGAAAGGTACACCCAGGGTCTCAGGCACAGCTGCCTGGAGGGAGTGGAGGCCACGGACAGAATGTTGGGAATCACCATTCTTAAAAGAAGTTGGTACAATCATAGTGGTTTTTGTTTTTGATCAGTGGCTACAATAAGTTATCAATGGCCAATCATATATAAACTACTACAACTATGTAATAAGAATTAAATGCTGAAATACTTCTGTAACAGTAGGCAAATAGCTTCCCTAGCCACCTCTCTTGGTCCTTCTTTGAGAATCCCCTCATGGTCTCACAATCAATATAACAGGGGTTTCAGGACTAATACATCTGACCCAATCCCAGAACCTGTCCTGGTAGGGGAATGCCTATGCATTATGGTCTGGTAAATATTTTAACTAAATATTTTGACTCCTATCGGTGAGTGCTGTGAAGAGAAATCTTGCCCAAATACAGAAAAAGGTGAATGCCACATTAGTTGCTAAGTATGCATGTCCTTCTGTAGAGTGCTGTTTTCCATGCTACCAAACCACTCTGTGCCTCAGTTTTCTGAATTGTAATATGGGAATGGCCATAGCAATAGTATTTACTGAGGATCAGTGTATACACTAAATGCATTTAGAGTATTTGAAAGAGTGCTTGCTAAGTTCTCAACCCGCACCAGCAATTATTATTATCACTGTAGGTAAGAAGCAGAAAATCTTCCAGCAGGTGCTGTGAGCTATTCTGTTTTCATCTTGCCCTTGTCTGATAGCTAGGCAGAGTCACGGGCCGTGAGTTCCTGCTTAAGGGAAGCAGAGGCCATGGTCCTGTGTATAGAATAGTCCTGCCCACATATGTCCATCAGGTTGGGCTGTGTGGACCCTCTTGTTCTAAATGTCAACATGGCCTCACCTGCCCAGGAACTAGTTTAAAAACAAAAAGCAAAGAGATCTGAAAGAAAGAAGGCTGTGGCCTCTAAAGGAATGCGTTCTTTCTCCCTTTCCTATTTGTTTCCAGGCTCCCTGTTTTGATCAAAACTAGTGCTTAGAGGTAAACTTTAAGTTACAGGTAGAAGCTTTGGTATATAGTAGGGTAGGAGAAGTTGTTTTGCAGCAGTCTTGGAAAAGCATGAAAGATAACAGCCTATTAGAAGACTTAGTGATATGTCTTGCATTTAAATGAGTTCTGAAATCTGCATAGTAAATCATACAATATATCTCTTGATAAAGAAGAGGAAATGATCCGCTTGTGAATTATCCCAATTGCAATTCTAACAAGCAAATTGTTGCTGAGCTAATAGGTTACACTTGTGGAGATTTAGTTCCAGAGTGGCCTATTCATTCAGAAAACTGGGTTTTGATTTCACACTTCAGTGTTTAAATTCCCTTACTCTCCAATCTTACTATAGGCATTCCAAGCTTGCTTCTAATACTGACAGTTAAAATATAAAGTCTAGATGTAAATGAAAACCTAGCTTTGGGAATGAAGAGATCATTTGCGATCTTGTTAGTGCTTGTTTCCTGCTGTAGAACATTGGCCATAACAGATACAAAGTGCTCACACTGGACCTGGGTTCAAGTCCAATAACAAACAGATCTCACCACAGCAATGGGATGGATCTCAGTGAGGACCTGGGCTCCTGGCAAAATTTGAGGGAGTGAACAGAGGCAGAGGACACTGGAGGGCATCCAGACCTCTTTTCCTACAGTGTAGGCTAGAACCAAGATTAAAATCCAAACAAACCCATCTGCCATGCATTTTGTATCAATATTTCCTTCAGCTATGAAATCAAGATACTGTATCTGGCAAATACGGTGCAAATACAAATACTAGGAAGGCTCATATAGATGGAGGTATGGCCAGAATCCCATAATTTCCTCCCTGGTTATAATGACTTGGGAGGATTAAAGGGGCTCTGGGCCAGCCTTCCCAGGCCCCATCAGGCACACAGCTATGGGCAGTTATCCTACAGACTGCTGAAATACTGGCATCTCCTCCCTTGTAAGGATTGGAAAGAAAGGGAAGAGAGATCCCTAGAAATAGAAGAGAACACCGTAAGGGCTGGGATATAGCTCAGTTGGCAGAGTGCTTGTCTTGCATGCACAAGACCCTGGATTCAATCCCCAGCACCACCATCAAAAAACAACAACAACAAAAAAAAAAAACTACATCTTTTAGAGAATTAGGTATTTGAAGTTACACTCAAATATGTGACTGAAATAAAATTCTCATCAACACTGACACTGATAGAATTTCAACTTTGTTAAGAAAAGAAGAAGAAGAGAACACGCTGAAAGTGTTTTCATAGCTTGAAAGACCAAGATCAGTTAGAAGCCATCTTTATTTGTTAGAATTCTGTCCTGTTCAGCAAAGTGATCCTCATACATTTAATAGCTGAAGGAGGTTTTCTGCCTGGAAATCAAATCGTGCTTTAAAAGCAACGGTCTATTCCTAGTATTCTCCTTGGAAGTTAAACCAGTTAAAAAAAAAAAAACATGGAGCAAAAAGTTGTAGCAGCTCCCAGTGCCAGGCCTCACCCAGTCCCTATTGGAGGTTTCTCCATGAGGAAGGTGCTCCTTTCTTCTCAGCGAGGCTAGTCCTCTCTGGACCCATCAGAACTGTAGTGGGAGATCCGACACTTGTTCTCACGTCTGGGCAGCACAGGAGGATGGGACCAAACAAACTCAAATAAATTCCAGAGTCGGTGCAGCCCACAGACTACCATGATGATTTAGAGACCCCACTTTGTTCCTGATAGATCGGGGCAGAACAAAGAGGTGGGCATCAGCTCCTGCCCAGTTTCCTGAGAAGTTCCTCAGAAGTCTCTCTTAGTTTCTCTCCAGCATCAGCAACTACACAAAATTCAACCTTTCCCAACTCTGGAACCCACCAGGAGAGAAGGAGCCAGAGGTTCTTCAAACTCCTAGCCTTAGAGTCAGGCACCGGTAGAACCCTAGGCTTGACTTGGGAGCCCTCCCCACTTTCCGTTTGGGGTAGTCTCACTTGTAGGCATCATCTTCCACCTCAAACTTCAGCTCCCTGCCCCTACCCCAATCCCTGGACCTCTTCTCATCTCACAGAAGAGTGTCAGCAAGGCTTCCCCCCCACCCGCCCCACCAAACTCTACCTTCTTTCCTCCTTTCTCATCAAAAATTATACATCTTGGTTCCCAGTCCCTCAGAGGTCTTCTAAGTAAGTTACTAATAACTTGAAACAGATTTTCACAAAGTACCTGGAAAGGAAATTAAGTTCTGAGGAATTAGTGACTGTTTTGTGCATCCACATATCTGCTCACACCCACATCCTCTCACACACATATTTTCACATGCATAAAATGGGAGCAGGGGTCTGTGGTTAAATTAGCTTGGGTAATCTGGATAGAAAATCAAAGAGCTCTGTCTTCTGCAGTACTTCTCAGAGCCTCTGCTCTGTTCTGAATGTCCAGAAGGGGGATACAGGACATAACTATTCTTCCTGGGTTTTGCCCTGCCAAAAGCATCCAGGTCACCTGGAAAGAACTTCTGAGCCCCAGTACTTCCTTTCTTCCTTTTATTACTGAGAACAGCTTCAACTCAGATGGTGCAGTATCTTGCCGGCCACTAGATGGTACTGTTTCTCTGTAGCAGGTGGGCTGCTCAGCCCACTATAGCTGCAAGAGCAGAGTTCATGAATCCTTGGCTTCAGGCATACATTCCTCAGGAACGCGCAGTCCTCAAAGTCTGATCCTGCCTGATTGATGCTGCTATATCATTCATGCAACGTTTAGGATAGTTTGTGCCACACTTACTAGTTTCACATCATGTTTCTGAGGCTGATTTTGAGCTCTTTTATTGGTCCCAGTGTATAAGAATTTATTTTCTTCATATAGTGTCTCATTAAACAATGGAAGATTTTGTGTGTTGAGACTAGATGCTGATCTTTAGTTAGCTGAAGGGCTAATAGTATAGGAAAAAAGTTTGTCTGTTTGTTTACTTTGTGGCTACAGAATCCACTTAATACAAGGACTGTCCCTTATCCAAACTGGCAGGGACTCAAAGTGTTTCCAATTTTGGATTTTTTTTTTCAGATTTTAGAATATTTGCATATATATAAAAAGATACCTTGGGATGGAACCCAAGTCTAAGTGTGAAATTCATTTATGTTTCACATGCACCTTATATTCAGAGGCTGAAGGCAATTTTATGCAGTATTATTAGTGCCCTTGGATTTTGATTGTGGCCCGTCAGGTGATCTCAGATGTGGAATTTTCCGCTTGTGGTGTCATGTCAGACTTCAAAGGTTTGCAGCATTTTAGAACAGATTTTTGGATTAGAGTTGCTCAACCTAATAAGGAATTCTGTCCAAGAAGGGAGTGTGCTGCCCTATGGATTAGTAAGCTGCCCATCCTGAAAGTGTGCATCAGGTTGGCCGTGTGTCCACCAGGAATGTTGCCGAGGGTCATCCTGGATGTGGGGAAGCTATCAGCAGTGGCCTTTCCTCCTAGGGCCTGTGGGTGTATAACAGAGCCATCTGTCCCTTCAACTCCATATAGTATATTGGGAATTCTAAGTTCCTTAAATGGGGAATTTACTTTGTTTGAGCTGTGGGAATTTTGGTTTGGAAGCCATTACTCAATGGCGTGGGTTTTGTGTGTGTGTGTGTGTGTGTCTAAATGGCACATGCTTAAAGGAATAAATGCCAGGGCATAACAGCAACACCTTTTGACTAATACATCAGTAAGACCATAGCCACAAAGAAAAGAATGCAAAAAACAAAACAAAACAAAAAAATAAATAAAGAGGTGAGATTAAAGTGTAATCATGTTTACAGTAGTCTATATAAAAACCACAAGGGGCCAGAAAGGGCCGGATGGTCATGTCTCGCTTTGACATTTTTGGATGGAATTACTGTTTCTCCATGCACACTGGTGAACCTGGTGGCACTTAATGCTGCATTCAATGGTGTCATTTCTGCAGGATGACTTTACCCGTTTTTAATCACAAAAACAAACAAACAACAACAACAACAACAAAACAGGTCTCTGGAATCTTGCAAAGGGGAACTGGAGGGGGTTAGGGTAATGTTTTCCACTAGGGGAGAAAAGAGGCTGCAGACTGGCTCATCATGCCTTTGTCACATGCAGCCTAGATCCAAATAGAGTAAAAGCCATCAGCAAGGAATAAGCTCTAGTGAGGAGCTATTTCTCTATTTCTTGGGGAAGGAACTTAGCAGAAAAATGAGGGGGGAGAGTGGACCTTTTCTTGTAGGTTTAGAAGAAAATTAGATTGCTGGTTGAAGATGAGGGAGCCCCAGAAGTGTCAGACAGCTTGCTGTAAACTTCTTGGTATGGTGCCCCACATTCCCCATTTAAGCTGCAGTGGGGGAAGGGAAGTGGATGTGCTGGTGCCAATCATGCCCAGGAGAGAATTTCCACAGTTTCTGCTGGGGCCCGCATTCACATTCCATTCTGGACCCTTGGGAGGACTTTGTGGGGGAAGGAGCAAAGCTGGTTTCTATCCCTCTGTGAGCAATGTGTAGTCGAGATTTTATATAATAGATGTGTGCACTGATTCTCCCTGTTCTTTTCATGCTGACACTGGGCAGAGTGTGGGAATTACTGCCTCAATAGTAAGTACAGTAATTGCTGTGGGCCCCTGCCAGGTCAGGCTCTGGCCAGGCGGTGGCACAGTGTAGGCCAACCAACCACGTGTGAGGGGAACCTGGGTGCATGGTGTGGAGGGCGGGGGGGCGGGGTCTTGGACACACCAACCAGGGTGGTGGGAATCTTCTCTGCAAGAGCGCAGACCCTGGGAACACACTTAGCTCCCAGCTGGACCTCAGCAAGCGCCTGAGTTAGCAGGCAGCTGACCCGGCTCCCACAGACGGACCCCTCCTGAGGCCCTGTGCAGAACTGATGTGTGACAAGCATGTCCTGGCCATTTCAAAGAATCCAGGGGAAGGACGACTGTTGGCCACAGGCCCACAGACACAGCCAACAACCGCAGGATGGACCCTGGCTGTATCTCTCGCCCTGGGGGTGAGCCAAACCCAGTGGGGGCCTCCTTGGTTATGTTTAGTGTGAAGGACTCTCTGTCAGTCAGCCTGGATGCTGTCTCCTCCCTTCTCAGTCTCCTGGGATGAGGGGCTGCTGACCCACCAAGAGCCCCCTCCCTCCTCCTCCAGCTGCGCACACTGGAGCCCCTTCCAGGCCTCCCATCTTCTCCTCACCTTCGTCCCTGGGGCTCCCTCCCTCTTTCTCGGCTTCCCCTCCTTTCCTTGCCCAGTGGCTGCCTGTCCACCTGCGTCTCCTTTCTCTCCCAGCCTCTTCCTCCTCTTTCCTGGCATTTTCTTTTCTCCCTTTCTCGCTGTGGCTTTCTCCTCGTGTCCACGCTCCCCCCTCATTTTCCTGCTAAGTTCCTTCCCCAAGAAATTGCTTGGGTAGTTACCTCACAGTTTCTCTTTTAAAATTTTATTTCTCTTTCTTTTCTTTTTGTGTTTTCTTTCCTCTTCCTTTTTTTTTTTTTTTTTTTTTTTTTTTTTTTTTTTTTTTGAGAGAGAGAATTTTTAACATTTATTTTTTTAGTTTTCGGCAGACACAACATCTTTGTTGGTATGTGGTGCTGAGGATCGAACCCGGGCCGCACGCATGCCAGGCGAGCGCGCTACCGCTTGAGCCACATCCCCAGCCCTCCTTCTTTCCTTTTTTCCCCTTTATGAAGAGGTCGTGGGAACATGTCATGGTAACCTGCCACACAGGAACTCACACCTGAAGGCCCAATGTCTGCAGGTTTCTCTTCTCCTGTTTATTTTTTTTTTTTTCTCTCTCTCTCTCTCTCCCTCCTCCTTTCTTTCCCTTTCTCTCCCATCATTCCTATCTCCAAATGAGCCAAATGATCAGACCTTTCTCTCCCAGGTGTGGAGTCCTCAGGCAGTGTCTACTTTGTGTGAAATGCTTTTGTTTTATGAAGCTGTAATTGTTTTGTAAGCTGGTTAGTCTCTCATTTTACACATTTTTTTCTTTTTCTTTTTCTTTTTTTTTTCCTTTTTTTATTTGTTCTACTTAGTTGTACAAGACAGCAGAATGCATTTCAATTCACGGTACACAAATGGAGTCCAAGTGCAAGCACATTTTTTAAATATGAGATTTATTGCACTTTAATTTCTTTAAAATATTGTTTCTGTATCTTTCTAAAGAGGAAAAGAGATATTGCTGTTATCTCTCTTGCAGAAATCCCCTCACCTCATCCCAATTTGTGACATCAACATGGTGGCTTGTCCTGCTCCTTTGGTGTGTGTCAAGGGAGATTCCTCAAGAAAACAAAGTGATGAGAAATTAGGAGGAAGGAAATTCATTTCTAAAAGATTGTAAAGGAAGGAGAGGCCAGGAACCAGAATTAAGGGGAGCTAGCCATTCATGGTGCATTAGTGGATGATCTTGGGCAAATCCCTGATGCTTTCCGTGTCTTGTTTCCTTCTTCTGTAAGATGGGAATAATCAACCTGCCCTTCCCCCACATTCCCTGCTTCTTCGTGAGATCAGGTTGAAGACTGCAATATCACACTTGGAATGTGATATAAACTAAGAGTCAAAGTCTCACACTGCATTTCCCCCATCGACCTCTCAAGGTCATAGCTAAAGGGGTTTAGATAGATTCACATTAAATAAATCCTTGTGGGCCTTGTTTAGGGTTTGTTTTCTCTGCCTCGCTTGGCGATGATCTGGGGTTATCCCCAGCTGCTCCCCACATGGCCCAAGCCCCACTCTTTGGATTCCAAGAATCACTGGGAGCACTTCAAGTTTCAGCACATTGCAAGACCTTCTCAGTAGTGCTGAGACCAGTGACAGTGACTGCCAGCCTTCAGGGAGAAGAAAATGGGAAGACGCCAACTCCGACTGGTCTGCCCTAAACATGCAAGTGGGTGTGCAGCCAGGAGGAAGTTGTTCAATGTGACATTTAAGGGTCTGGCTTTCTTGGTATGTTCCTGTCATGTGTATGAGTGAGAGGTCGAGAGAGAGGCATGCTACATAACTTGTTTTCTGTTCTGTCCCAGCCATCACAGAAGCCATCGAGATCCCGCAGTTTATTGGCCGCAGTTACCTGACATATGACAATCAAGATATCCTCAAGAGGTAACAGGCTTTGATAGCATGAATTTCTCAATATCTTTCCCAAGATTTTTCCTTATCTTTCATGTTAGAAGATAATTCCCAAAGAAGGCCGTGGTCTCGGGGCAAAAAGACAAATAAAATAAACATGGAAACTAGAACGAAACAAACTAAACTTGAGAACATCGGTCTTCCAAACAACAGAGTTACACAATCCCAACCTTTTCTGGTCAAAGGGTCTAGAAAGAATAATGTGACCTCTCCCCTCTCCAACCCCCCCCAGAGTTTCCAGTGCTTTTGGTTTGAGAAGCAGAGTGTGGCCCTGGGCTCTGTGCTGTTGTGTGGCCACATCTGAGGCTCTCTCTGTGCCCAGCTGCAGAAGGGGTCAACTGCTCCCCCAACCAAACACACAGCAAAGCTCAGTTCCCACTAGGTTAGCACCTACTCTGCATCTTCATCCATAAAGGTCTGATGTCTTCTTCAGGTTCTGACTGGTTCGGTGGGGGCTTCTCTGCTCCCTTCATGTAGACGCAATGGCATGGCATGAGGAGATGCCCCAGTCACTGTTGCAGCTTGTCATCTCTGATGGCAGGAGCCCCGGCACTGTACTGAAGTTACTGTAGCTCTTGGATGGCAGCAGTCTGTGCTGTAGCAAGGGTCACAGCCTGCACCCAGCAAACCCTCTGTCCATCAAGCTTGTCTTTGGCACCTTCCGTTCCCTCCTTCTCTCTCTTTTCCCTCCATTGGTCCTTGGTCATGTGTAAGTGTGCCATCTGCCTTACCACCCCAGCTCAATCATTCTGGAATTTTCCTTTCTCCTCAGGTTAACTGCACCTTAGCAGACAAAGGCAAATCTTTAAGCTTTGCTCTTAGGGCAGAGCTTGGTGGCTTTTCAAGGAACAAAAATAGTGAAGAGAAATTTTTCTGGGACATTGGCTGTCCTCAGGAACTCAGTGCACACCAGACAGACATTGCTTCCTTTCTCTAATCCCAGCTTGTGTATATCTGTGTTGCCTTGGCACAGGGACTTAGGTAAAATGTATTCCCAGCCAAGAGAGATCCTCTTCCTTCTTCATCGCTCTTCTTCTAAAGAAAGGTCCTTCAGTCCTCAGGAACCAGAGACAGTGTGAAAGAGGCCTACAGCGTCAGCTTCCAGTGCTTAGAGAGAGATCACCATGCAGTCAGGGAAAATAGAGATTTGGTAAGGAGGAGACAGGGAGGCCCCAAGCCAGAGCAACTCTGATGGTGTGTGCACACGTGTGTGGAAGTTCATGTGCAGGTGTGTGAGGCTGCAGGCAGAAGTCCAGGGTCTGTCTCAGTAAGATGCTTTTTATGTCAAGTAACAGAAAACTCAGCCTACAAGGTCTTCAACATGAAAAGGATTTATTATTTCCAATAACAAGGAGTTTGGACTTTGGATCCTGGGTTGATTAACTCAGAGAATCAACTGTATCATCTAAGACTCAGATCTCATCATCTGCCTGCCTTCTTATCCTCAGCATATCCCTCAGCTACCCCTAGGATGCTCATAAGATGGTTATAAAATATGGCAACAGCCAGTGGAAGTAAAAAAGATTTTCTTTCTTTATTTTCATGTGACTCTTATTAAAGAGAAGTTTCTTTCTTAGAATCCTCCTGGAAATTTTTCTCTATTTTATTGGACAATAGCAAGTCACATGCCTCCTCCAAAACCAATCACTGATAAGATAAATTTGAATGTCTTGATTTGATTATATCAATCAGTATTCCAAAAGCAAGTCAGGGAGGGAAGGAACCTTGAATAAAAATTGGGGAGTAGCAGTTTCCTAGGGAACGGGCTTTGGTTGTACTGTTTCACACCTGGCCTGGTGGACCACACTTCCCCATCACCACTCTGAGGCCATACGGGAAGGCACACCTGGTCTCTTCTGTCCAGACCAGGCTCTGGGAAGCCTAGACAAAAGTCCTTTCCACTGTTCACTATTGAAGGCACATACAGCTTCAGACCCAAGTATGTGAGACAGACAGAGGGGTGTGTATTAAAGAAAACACTTTTCCAGTTGTGCCATGTCATATTAATAGCAATATTAAATCCTGTCTCAATATTATTCCTGTCTCAACTTTGATTCTAGGATCCCAGGCTTATTCTTACCACTTTAGTCAAAATGAGTTTCTGAGTTAGTTCTTCCAAAGTTCTGATAAAGGCACACAATCATGGGACCCAATTCCCAGCCCTGACTATAGAGCCTAGAGTCCACTCTGTCCTCATAGCTTCCTGTTCCTCTCCATAGGACTATAACAACACCCCTCCAGACCGTTAGTCCATCAAGCCCCCTTCCCTGTCTCAGACCTTACCTTCATTCAATCACTGTCCAGATCTATACCCAAGAACACTCATTGCCAGAGCCAATCTTCCCACAGCTGTGACCAAAGCTCAGAGCAGGTGACTCTTGAGTCTCTTGGCAACTTTCTGTTAGGGAGAGGGTAGCAGTTTCCCAAGGGCCCTTGAGAAATAGGACAGCGAGAGGGGAACACTGAAGTGTGTACAGGGTGCAGCCTGAGACTTTGGTGTTGGCCATTATCTTGCTAATCTGTGGCTCCACGAGTGCCCCCCCCATACCTGTGGGGGAGACACTGCTGCCTGCTGGTGTGACTCCTGGGGGATGCTCTTTCTAATTTCCTGGAAGTACATGCTAGCGGTGCCAGATGGTCCTCACACCTGGCTGTTCCAGGCTGGCGGGACAAACTGGGACCACTCTGAAACACATTTGGTGGTTAATTTCATGAACTTGTTTGTGTACTTCCTTCAGGGTGTCAGGATCAAGATCAAATGCATTCATGAGGTTTAAGTCAACTGTCAAGGATGGCCTGTTAATGTGGAGGGGAGACAGCCCCATGAGACCCAACAGTGACTTCATTTCCCTGGGCCTTCGGGATGGAGCCCTGGTGTTCAGGTAACCCTCTCTCTGGCTGCCTTCAGCAGCACCTTGTGATCTTTCTCAGACTGGACGGATCATGCCTACAGCAATTCCACAGGGAGCTAAAATACAGGCTGCTGCAATTGGCTGTGGCCTAAAGCTCCAGGTTTGTTTGAGGTCTCTGATTTTTCTTTTCAGCATCCATGTTTTCAGATGGTAGACTGCAAATTATAACTTGCCAGACAAATTTGGCCCACTACACATTTTTGAAAATAAAGTTTTATTGGAATGCTTTCATACATATGCATGCATATTTCATGTGTATATGTTTGTGTGATATGGCATATTTGAGTAGTTTCAGTAGGAAGGTATGGTAGAGCCTAAAATATTTATTATATGGCTCTCTGCAGAACAATTCTGTGACCTCTTCTAGTGTGTTACTGCTGTAGGTGCCCCACTTACAAATTAGGAAGGAGTGAAAAGAGGATTTTGATACTGCCAAGCATAGTAGTGAGTCCTCAGCTTAACACTTAACAGCTCAGGAAGATGTGAAAATCTAAACTCCAAGAGTCCTGGCTTTAAGTTCCATGCTGCTTCCCTTTAGCTATGGGGACAATCCCTGCTTTCCAGTCTCCTGCTACAAGAAGAACAAAGCACAGATTCCTGCCGCAGTAGATGGACTCAACACTGGCATCTTTGCAAGCACTTCTTGATACGAATAAGGCAGCCCCAAGAGTTCTTACCTCTTTTTAGTGAATTTAGATTGCTCTCAGTTGTGTCAAATGGGTAGTTATGCTGTAAAGAATTACTTGGACAGTATCTCCCTACTACAATGGATGGAAGCCAAGCTTCTGTGGGACAGGATCTGCTTGTCTTGTGAAATATGAAAAAGCTGCTCTGGAGATTGTAATGACACTTCCTTACTTGAGGTTAGAAATGGCTCATTTACACCTGTGGTTTTCCAAGTGTGGTCCCTGGGCCAGCAGCATCTGCATCACCTGGAACTTTCTTAGAAATGCAAGTCCTCAGGCCCTATCATAGATGTACTAAGCCCAAGCACTCTAAGCCCAGGGCCCCATAAGCCATGTTGTAACCTCCCCAGGTAATTCTGATGCCATCCAGGTGTGACAGTGTCTGCTCTCTTTAGATCCTCTGCCCGACGGACAGACATTTCTTGGGCTTTTCCTACCTGAATCACCTCCACCCAAGGTGATGAGCCCAAGTGATCGCTAAATGGTATGAAAGCAATGGAAGTGAAATAGACAAAGGAAAGAGAGCCAAACACGGAGATAATGAAGATTTAACTCTGGGGCTTTTGTCTGCCCTGTGCTGGGATTACTGAGAGCCAGAGGAGGATAACATAAATCTTTTCAATTTGAAGAAAAGGCATTTGAGAGGAATTGTCACTTGTCCAACATCTCACTTGCCCTTAAATAGCAGAGCGTGCTGAGGGGATTCCGTCCTATGATCGTGGGGACTTTCAGTAGCCCCATGTGGCTGAAGCTGGAGTCTGGCAGGGGCAGGTAAGGAGCAGCTTGTCACTGTCTCCAGCTGCCAGCACACCACTGCCCCTCCCAGCCCACCCCTAGTTGGCCCAGAGGTCAGATAACCGAGCTCTTCACACCCGGGATCCAGGCTGGCTGCCTTGAAGCCATTTTCTTGTGGTTTTCCTGTGGTTAACCTCGTCAAGGCCTCAAGTACTTGATTGTGCCCAGAAAAGAGAACCGAAACAGTAGCTGAGCTGTGGGTGGGAAGGCCCAGTTTCCCCCCTGCACTGCCAGCCAAAGTCTATTCACCACCCACTCCAGCCCCACAGGGAAACTGGAGAAGCTCGAGGCGCCCCCCAGGTCCCACGGGCTCCCTTCCCAGCTCTGGAAAGGAAATGCCCCCCTGCCCCTCCCTCTCACCCTCCCCCTGGCCCTCTCCCTCCCCCTCCCCCAGGCCTTCCAACAGCTGCTCTCCATCCTCATGGTTCTGAAGTTACCATTTCTTTCTCAGGTTGTTGAAAATGGTCCCCATGTTTTTCTTTTAATCCTGGAGACCTGATTGTATCCTCTGTAAGATACACCAGGGAGCCTGGGTTGAGGTCGCTGTCAGTGCTGGGCCCACAGCCACACCATTGCTGCCCAACTGAATCACCTTCTTCTGGACGGCTACCAGCCACCCTCCCACTCAGTACAGACCAATGGAAGTGCTGGGCTGGGTCAGAGAGCAATTATGGTGTAGGCTGGTGGCTTAAAAATGCCAGCATGCAGAGGGGCACTCAGCAGCTGGTTTCAAAGATAGATTGTGGTGCCAGCTTCCTGGGATTCTGATGAAATAGGTGTGGATAGGCACTGGGTTCTCATTGGAAACAAGCACTCCAAGTGACTCCGGGTACCACAGCTTGAGAAGCAGGGTCTGAAGTGACTTTGGAATCAGACATGCCCGAAACCCATGGCTGTGTGATCTCATGCAAGTTACCTAACCTCTCTTGAGTTTCTGTCCCCTCATCTGTACATGATTAAATGGAGGATTAAATGAATTCATTCCTGTAAAGGACTTAATGTGAGGTCTAGAACAACTAGTTACTAGAGATAATGATAATTAAAAATTACTATGGTTAGTTAAGTGTTTTCTGGGCTCTGGAAGCCCCCTGCCTCAGAAAGATAACATGGGCAAGGAAGTTAGCATTGATATAATTGCTTCATTAAATTTGGTTAGTATTACCATTATAGTTATTGTTAACAATATAGCTGTCTTGGCCTTGAGGACCTTACATCAGTAGAGCCCAGAGAGTAAACTTTTTTACAGGGTGGACAAACCATTCTTGAGGTTTCAGTGTTTGAACCAGGTTCAGAGCAAACAGAAGAAGATGATGAAATTGCCTCTTAACTTTCTAGACTTTCTTCCTTCACCTAAATGCAGGTTCCTTTTGCTAATTTAGGACTCAAAGCCCTTCTGCCAGAGAACAGACAAGAGCGATGGAACTCTAAAAAAAATTACTCATAGTTTTGGTCAAGGTTGAACATAAAAAAGGAAATCAAAGGTTTTAGCTAAAATGAGTGTGGTTTTCTGTTTTATTTTTGCTTTGTTTCATTTTGCTTTGTGATTATATGTGGAACATAAAACATCCTGGGAGGGTTTACAAACGTCACTTGACTGACATTCTGAATGTCACGCTTCCTGACATTCTTTCCCACTAATTTTGACCCTGTAACATTTTTACGCAGCAGATAAAGGTGAGGGATCTGACATTAGCCAGGTGCCCTGTGCCACAGCTTAAAGGGACATGATTAAAAATGTCATCCCATGAAAGCATGGAGGTGGCCAAGTGCTTTCCAGATGGCCTCCCTGATGGCACCTCCTGGTGCCCACCTTGGTGCCCAGCCCTGTGGCCTTTACTACAACTTCATGTCGAGTGGATCACTCATCCTGGAAGCCACTTACAAGGCATTGGCAGAGCAATCAGACGAGCATTGGTTCATTGTTCCCCTTGGGTACCAAGGTATAACTCATGTGCAGGGCACACATGTTAGGTGTGCAGCTGGGTGAATTTTAAAATACGTAAATGCTGTTTCCCCCACCACCCAGAAGAAGATATAGAACACTTCTCCCACCCAAAAAAGATTTCCTCATCTCTCCTCCAGCCAAGGTAACCACTGTTCTTAGCCATTTATCATTGTACAAAAGGGGGAGCTATTCCAAGGTGGGTATGTGTGTCTGGGCAAGCAGGCGTTCCTTAGAGGATCTGAAATCACACAGGGTGGGGGCTTGGAAGGTCAGGCCATGGAGAGACCAACAGAGTTACCCCCATGACTGCAGTCATCTGTTGGGCTCCACCTTGAGTCCCTCCCTTAAGCACATTCTGTCCTCTGCATGAACAGGAAAGCCATCCAGCTGGAGAAGGGGAAAAAGCCCACCCTGGTCCAGGTGGGACCTGATACAACTGCAAAGGTGTCTTTCACTGGCCCATAAGCACATTTCAGCCCAGCCTCCCTAGACCAGACCCTGGATTCTGAGATCTGGTTGTTCCTGATGTGTTTATAACCTGGGATTCACTCACACATGGCCACTCCTCCAGAACCTGGACGAATTTAACTATGGGTGACGACTTTCTCCTTCCCGCTGGTTCCTCACCGTGTATTGTGATCCCCATATTCAAGCACACTAAGTGCTTCAGGTGTCTGGGATGCTAGGATTGTCTGTTTGTTCCTACTATGTGCCTTGCTGTTTTAGTCAGCTTTTTCACTGCTGTGACTGAAAGATCTGACCAGAACAAATGTAGAAGAAGAAAAGTTTATTTGAGGGCTTATGGTTTCAGAGGTCTTACTCCAGAGAAGGCTGGCTCCATTTCTTGGGGCTCCAGATGAGGCTGAGCATCATGGTGGAGTGTGTGGCAGAGGGAAACAGCTCACATCGTGATGATCAAGAAGTAGAAAGAGCAGACTCCATGCTCCAGATACAAAATATATACCCCATAGCCACGCCCCCAGTTAACCACATCCTCCAGCCACATCCCACCTGCCTCCAGTTACCACTCAGTTAGTCCCATCAGAGATTAATTCACTGATGGGGTTAAGACTTTCACAGTCCAATCATTTCTCCTCTGAACTTTCTTGCATTGTCTCACACGTGAGCTTTTGGGGAACACCTCACATCCAAACCATAAGGCTATCTTACTTAACACACCTGCAATCCTTTAGGGAAGGTATTCTTACCTGCAGTTTACACATGAGGAAATTTAGTCTCAGAAAGAGGATGCAAATTGCCCAAGATCACAGACTAAAAATAAAATAGCAAGTCTGGGGATGCAGGCAGGTCATTGGAACACAGGGTCCATGCTCTGCCACCTCAGATAGAAGAGCCACATGTAGTATCCAGCTAAGTGTCTGCCAACCAGCTCCTAAATTGGCTTCAGAGTCACACATTTCTTCGATAAGCATTTGGCCTCCACTTAATGAAATCTGAAAAATCCACCCCCAGGCTGCTCTGTACAAGGAGACACAACGTGGGCAATTTCATTAGAAAACAGTGGGGTTGTCAGGGTCGGGGTGGCAGCTTTGTCCCATGGTTGGTCAAGTCATTGTGAGGTCTATTCTTGGTTAGATGCCAACTGGCTGTGTGACTTCTTTGAGCCTCTGTTATGAAAGAATGACCTACGTGGCACTTTCTCTGGGGAAAGCCCAGAGCCCTCTGCTCTTGCACGGCTCTCAGAATGAGTGTGCGAGTGCCCTGGTTTTCTTCCCCACAGTCCTGTTTCTTGGGTATGGGGTGAAGGAGAAACACCTCCTCTCATGAGATGAGGGACAAGCTGCCCCTGGTAGAACATCAGAAGCCTGATCACATAGGGTTTATGATATTATCAAGTGAGGACCAGGCAGTTGGCCCAATGCCCAAGGGAGAGTAGTCACCTCACTAAATATTTGTTGAATTGAATTAAATTAGAATAATTGAATGAACATTGGATTAGGAGGGATTTTTCTCTCTGGTAAACAACATGTTCACGTCTTCTGACACCTTTAGGGTATCAGGGCATCTGGAACCTGAAATAAAAAATTGGAAGGTACCAGGCGGTACCTGATACCAGAGTAAAATGGGGAATGGGGCAGATAATACACCAAGTTCAAGTTCTAGTCATTGGCTTTGCAATTTTAGGCAAATTCTCTTAATCTCTTTAGGGCACAGCTACTTGTCAATGTTCTGTTTCAAAAAAAACAAAAACAAATGAAACACTTGTGTTAGTTTCCTAGGGCTGATGTAACAAATTACCACAAGTCGTGTGGCTTAAAATAATAAAAATCCCCCCCTCACCGTTCTGCAGATTAAAAATGCAATGTGTGGCCAGGGCTGGTTCTTCCTGGAGGGCCTGGAAGAACCCGTTCCCTGCCCTGAAGTTCTGAGGGTGCTGGCGATCCTTGCTGTTACTTAGCTTATAGCTGTCTGTGTTTTTCCAGTCTCTGCCTTCATCATCGCATGGAATTCTCCCCATGTGCCTCTCTGTGTGGCCATGTCCCTTCTTCTTAAAAGGATACCAGCCAGATTGGATTTATGGTCACCCTGATCCAGTGTGACCTCACCTTAACTAATTACCATCCTAACTAACTAACTAAAGACCCTGTTTTCAAATAAGGTCATATTCTTAGGATCTGAATAGAATCTAAAAGTTTGGGGGGAACACTATTCAACCTAGTATATCACATTACAAATGATAAAAGTCCTTTTCATTATCCCTGATAGTATATGCTGAGCATATAATTATAGTACTGATGCTTCCAACCCATGAGCTTAAAAAGAAAAAATCAGTCTTGATGATGTTAGGCCAAGCAAAGTAAGCCAGCCCCAAAAGACAAGCATGCCATGGTCCACTTACATGAGATATGTAGAATAGTCAAATCCAGACAGAGAGTGGGAGGGAGGGGAGTGTCAGGGGCTGGAGGGAGGGAAGGATGGGGAGTTATTATTTAACAGGTGCAGTGTTTATTTTGTAAAATGAGAAGAGTCCTGGAGATTAGTTGTACAGAGGTGTAACATTACTCAGTTATATACTAAAAACTGGTTAAGATAGTAAATGTTGTGCTCTAGGCATTTTATCACAATTGAAAATTAAAAACAAAATTCATGGCTCCCTGAATTCATTTATGGGTGACCTGAAAATTGAATACCTTGTGTTGTGTTAAGGAAACTGCATGCTGCCTTCCCAAGAAACACTTTGCAATGAGAGTCCTCTGTGAATGGGTATGTGTCTGTGCTTCAGGGTTTTACTCTGTTCACTGTCTTGTTCTTCTCCAACACCCTTAGCTACAACCTGGGCAGTGGTGTGGCATCCATCATGGTGAACGGCTCCTTCAATGATGGCCGGTGGCACCGGGTCAAGGCTGTCAGGTGAGCACCTAGCCCCGTGAGAGGCAGAGTTCGACTGGGCCATACTGGGAGGTGGAGTCCAGTTCTCCTTTAGTCCCACTGTCCTGTTCCCCAGCCTTGCCTGGCATCCCCCAAGTCCCAGCTGTGCCCCCCCACTGACACAGGCCAGAGGTCAAACCCCACTTCTGTAAGAAATGGTGACTTTCTGGAGAAAAAAAAAAACAAAACTCTCCAATGATTAAACTGAGGAGGGCCTCAAAATATAGTGCAGTGAGGTTCCAGGACTTCAAAGAAGGTCCCCATCTTATCACATAGGTCAGAGTGGCAGAGTGGCACCATGCGGCTGGCTCTGCAGTTGTAGGACTTCCTATTGGCATTCCTACTGTTCTCTTTGTTTTACGTTTTTAGACCCTTATAATCCAGTGTGGTTCACAGGGCCCCATGCATGTATTTCACTCCTCAGTAGGAGTCATTATCCCAACTTCTGATTTTCTTTAGGTGAGCCATTCTTTTGCTCTTCTTTACAGTTTTAGTTTTATTCCTTACATCTATATTCCTAACAGTACATTTTCAGGAGCCAAATAGTGGGTCAGTACTGGTAGTGTCAGTACTGTGTGTTAGATGAAGGACCCAGAAGATGAATCCTGTCTGGGGAAGTCTATGGGTGAAGTCAAAGGTGAGGCCTGAGAAATACTGGGCTCAGCAGGGTCAATTTCCTGCTTAGCTTACGTATAGGCTGGATGGGAATAGCCTTGCTCTGACCACTGTGCCTGACTTTGATACCATAGCGGAGGTGTGAGGATACAGAATCAGAGCTGTGCTTACCTGCTGCCAAGTAGAAACCACTCAAGATAGATGTGTAGTGATGTTGATGAAACCCCAACTCTGTCTTGTTGAAAACATAAATGTTTTCCCATGATGAATACAAACAAGAGTGCATCTCAAATTTGTTCTAGAATAGAAGTCAAATATACAGTCAAATCTAACTCCAGAGTACTCCAAACCATGTGCCTTCTGAGTTCCTCATTTCTCTCTCTCGGTACCATCTTTATAAGGACTTGCACAGACGCATCCAAAGGAATTTGAAATGTGTCAGTTCTTAACTCCAACTGCCCTCAATCCCTACAATTCCTTCTCTGGGGACATCAGGGATCAAAGCACCCTGCTCTCAATTTCCTTGGGTAGAGATGGTTGGTAGAATACATGTTATAGAAGGATATTAAAACATGCACAATTGTTGTGGTTTGATTATATGTATCAAGATACACAGTGGTGGGGACACCAGGTCCTTCTTTAATATCATCTGGGGAAACTGATGTTAAGTGACTTTCCTAAGACTATACAACTGCTATGGGCAGAGCCTAGATCAAGGCAGCCTACCACAACTAGGATTTTGGACTTGGAAGGGACAAGGCAGGGGAATGTTCCTCCAAATAACTTCAGATGTCAGAGTGGCAGAGTGGCACCATGAGGCTGGCTCTGCAGCTGTAAGACTTCCTATTGGCATCTTGATACCATTCCTAGTGGGTCTTAGGTTGCAGTGCGGACGGAACAAAAAGAGCTGTATGGGTGGAAGGATTCAAGCAGATATCACGAGTTATGAGCAGACAGCCGAGAAGAGATGGTATAACAGATCTAAGTGGGAACTGGTTCAAAGCCAAGCATATAAACCATGGCAAGAAGGGTGGGTGGACATCTTAATTCTCTGTTATAGACTCCAAAGTCAAAGATGGGAGAATCAACAGAGAGGAGATCCCTAAGAGGGGCTCTACTTGTACACTGTCTTGTTCTGGGTAATCCTGGTCTGGCAAGCATTATTCTTAGCAGAAGAGAGAAAACTTCTCACTTAATAGACATCTTCAGTGGCCGGATACTTTACACCCTATATTTTATCTTAGTTACTATTCATAGCAGTCTAAATTCTATGGTCTTCTCTTTATGGATAAGAATTATTATATGATGATGATGTTGATAATAGCAACACATGCTTTTACCAGTCTTTGTAAAGCAAGATATGTATCAGGTACCATGCTCTGTACTTGGCATGCACGACATCTGATCCCCATAAGAGCTTTAGAAGATGAGCATGGTTATTCTCATTTCAGATGAGGATGTTGAAGCTCCATAAATTCATTTATTCATTTGTCTACTGTTACAAGCCATATACCATTCAAGACACATGAAATACAACACTGAGTAAAACTGATGTCCTTGCCCTGGTCTTGGATTCTACTGGGAGGCAACAGACAATACGTAACATACACCATGAACAAGGACATTAGATATGATACTGGAAGGCAGGATCACTTGTTTTTCAAACATGCCACTGATTAGAAGACAATTTCTTTAGGGAAGGTCAGTGGAGTAGAAGAAGGAAACCGAGAGGGGCAGGAAAAGGGAGAAAACACAGAATAAATGTAACCAAATCACATCATGTGCATATGTAAATACACCACAGGGAATTTCACCTTTACTTATGTGCAGAAAGTACCAATCCAAAATAAATAAGTGAGCAAAAGAAGATCAGTAGAGTAGAGGAAGGAGAATAGGGGAAGGGAAAAAAGGAGGGGAAGAGGGGACAGTGGGGGAACAGGGACTGAAATGGAGTGAATCAAGCTCCATGCACATATGATTTTGTCAAAATGAACCCAACCACTAGGTATAATGATAGGGCTGTAATAGAAAGAGGCAGTATCTTCATTTTTAAAATAGAAGAATGAAAAAAAATCTTAGAATTAATGAAATATAGTGAGCAAAAAAAATGCAATATTTTAGAATGATGAAAAATTCAAAGGCAGAGCAGACAAGGCAAGTGACTGGGGACATTGCTCATCACAGCATGAAGGTATGAGAGTCCAGAAATGCACTTCCAAAGTGGGGATCCGTGCATGGTCTGTAGGGAGCAGGCAGACAGGAGAAAGCTCCCTCAATTCAGTGCCAGAAGAGTGGCTGTCAAGAAGGGGGCCTGGGCTAGTGCCCACCCCTAGTGCTGCAGAAGCCACCACTTTGGGTTTTGGCAGCCCTGGCATGTGGTAGTGATTTGATACCTTTTTATTGAAATGATTGAATTAGCTCCAAAAATAGCATTCTGTTTTGTTTTACATTCCTTTGCAGGGATGGCCAATCAGGAAAGATTACCGTGGATGACTACGGAGCCAGAACAGGCAAGTCACCTGGCATGATGAGACAACTCAACATCAACGGACCTCTGTATGTGGGTAAGTGACCTTCATGGTGGCCAAATCTAGATCAGGTCAGGGCTTTTTTTTTTTTTTTGCAAGTTCTCTGTTTGTTGTGCCAGGGATAGGTCAGTGAAATATCTGGAAATCAGGAAGCTGTCCTGATATTCCATTCTTCCATTTTCTGAACTTCTGACTCATGGCCTAGGGGACAGGAAGGGACTTACTCAGATGCTCTGTGCTTTGGACAGATCCACCAGGAAAACCATGCTTTTCTTGTTTATAGAACAGGAACCTGCTAAATATAGCTCTAGGAATTCTCTCTGAGGAAGTAGGATCTTTCTGGTCCACCTCAAAATAGAATGAGTAGCATATCTATAAATGGCTTATAATCCGCTAATACAGAACACAAAAAAAGGAAAAGATCTTTAAATATTTTCCAAGTGAACTTCATTGAAAGCATTCAATATCAGTGTATCTCTTTTGGTTTAAGATGCTATCACCTCCAATGACACAACATTTTGTCAACATTATACAACATCTCAAAATTCACTAGCTACTAATTTGGTTTCCAGGTGTTCATTTGAGCCACACTGTGAGTTGTGTATTTGTACCCTTTTGCTGTGTATGAAATTGATCCAAGTGAGCCTGTTCCTTCAAGGACAATGATAAAATAGATGTGCTACACTGGACAGTCTGTCCTATCAACCAAGGGATGTCAGTGGACACTCAGGTGCACCACAGGGAAGCCCCAACTTGCACAGCTGACATACTCTTTTTTTTACATACTTTTTTTTTTGACATACTTTTTTTTTTTTACTCTTTTACATACTCTTTTTTTCCTTGTGGCTTCCTGGCAGGTGGAATGAAGGAGATCGCTCTGCACACTAACAGGCAGTACATGAGAGGCCTCGTGGGCTGCATCTCTCATTTCACGCTGTCCACCGATTACCACATTTCCCTCGTGGAAGATGCTGCAGATGGGAAGAACATCAACACTTGTGGAGCCAAGTAACACCATCTGGCCTTGCCCAGGGGACAGAGCCTCTATCTTGAGAGTCCCAGGGGCCCTGAGACCCTGCCCGCTGCCACACACAGAGGCCCGGGGACCAGGTGTGTTTCCTCTCATCAAGGGGAAAGTACACCCTGTTGGGAAACTGAGCACCAAGACAGGAGGCCCTGGGTGGCCTACCCTGCTGACACTCTGTGGGCCAAACCCAATGGAGCACTGTGTGTCTGAAGCAATGGACTTTGTCCTTTGAATGCGTGGAGTCTGCCAGAGATCACACATCAATGCAAATTCCAGAGCCTGTCTGCTGTAACTGAATGAATGTGTTGTGATTCATAGTGCATAGAAGAGGAGAGAGAGAGAGAGAGAGAGATTGAGAGAGTTCGCATGAGCCCACAGAGCAGTATTAAAATACTTGTCCTTCCCTGGCTCATGACACTTACTCACAGCAGAATGACTGTGTGACCTTGAACTTTGAATTTCCCACCTTGGCCCTAATCCCTTCCACTCTCTGGTGGCTGGCCCAAAGGGCTCTCACTGTTCCATGAAAATAAAGGGTGGGGAAGATTAAACATAGAATCATGGTCATAATGTGGCCCCTCTCCCCAAGTGTACCTTTAATGTGAAATCCCTACTTTTTATAATATCAATCTAAGAAAATGGGCCCCATGATTTTGTAGCTGTACTTTTGTATGTGTCTATTTTTATAGCTGCAGACTGTCTACACGGTATACCTTAGGGTATGCTGGTAGTATACCCTAATTCTTGCACACTTTCCTAAAAATTTTCTCCCAAAGGAGACTTGGGGTCATTTGTGGTATCAATGGAGTGGAGGAGGTGACTTGGGTGGGCAACTCGGGAAGCTGACCATTCTTTTTTGGTACATGTTGGTTCTAGGGGATGAATATGAAGCTTTCCAAAATAAGCAGATTAAAAGGAATATGTGTTACCAAGGTGGGTCATTGTCATTCTGTTTCAAGAAAAGGGAATATCTTTAGTAAACTTGAATAAAGGGGATGAAGAAGACTAGAACTCATTCATTCATTCATTCATGGAGATGATACTGATTCACAGAGGTCACATTCACAAGTGGACACTAAGGCAGCCGGTGCTTCCAAGCTGTACAGGGAGTGGGGGATGTGCCCTTAGCATGGGCCAAGCTTCTGGACAAGAACCAGAGAAACGAAGCTTCTTTCTGCACTGTCAGCTGTGTCCCTCTGCTATGCACACATGTGACTCCATGTGCAGCTGGCTCACTGGCAGATCCCCATGCAAAGTTTGCTAAGGGAAAGGTGAGATGAATGCATCCCCAAAGAGGAGGGAAATCTGATGCAAGAGCCTATAATTAGTCCCAGGCATGACCCCACTCTTGTTTGTGCAGCATTCATTCAGCAAAAAGCTTTGAGCTTTGTGCAAAAAGCACAGTTTTAGGCACATGAAAAATCCTAAAAGATGAATAGATACCCTAGAGAGGTTCACCTTGCACTTCAACCTTCTGCCTCCTGTCTTTGAGAACCTTCCAACACCAGGATCCCCACCTACCTATCCTTCGATGGGTAAATGATGACAACAGTAACAATAATGATTATCCTTTGCTATGTGTGTCACCTTGTGAGTAGGATGGGGAGATAAGGCACCTGGTGGGAAGTATGCCCTGCCACCTCCAATCACCATCACCCCAGCACTTTTTCCTTGGAGAATGCTGGGGCCAGTACTTCCCAGTATACAATGGAATTGCTTTTACAGCACATTTGCAATGGATTGACTCCAGCTGGAGGGGAAAAAAAAATCTTTAGTAAAATAGCCAGCTGAGCTGAAGTCAGAGGGTTGCCTTGCAGATGAGCTCTTGTTCCATGCAAGAGTTATCCAGAGAAAAAGGCAGTGACCCAGGGATGAAGGTGTGGGGTGTGTGTGTGGAAACTGCAGAGGACTAGGAAGCACTTTCTCTCTGGGTGGGAAGCAGCTGGAGCTGAGGGGAGGCGCTGACCTGGTTTAGGATTAAGGCAATAGGGATCCCGTAGGTGAGAGAGCATCAGAGTAGAGGGACCCAAGAAGACGGTGGGGGGCCAGGGTAGGAATACAGGGTCAGAGACAGTGTATCCCAAGCTTGAAACAAGGCTTGTCCATCCTCTCTGAGGACAAATCCGGAAAATGTGGGATCAGTTTATATCAGAGGTGGCGGTGAAGATAAAGATCTTAACCTCAAACTGAAGTTAGACCTCAGTTCTAGGGGCAAGAGAGCTGGGAAGGATTCTGCTTGGCTTGTGATGTCCCAGCTCTCTAAGTGTATCTGTTATCTTTTGCCACAGTGATGGTGCATAGTAACCACAAAACCTCCGTGGCATACAGCAGTGTTTATTGCCTACTCACCCTGAGTGAGCAGCTTGGCGGCTCTGGGTTGGCTAAGCCCTTCTTCTGGTCTCAGCTGGATGCAATCCCATGTGTGGGGGTTGTTAACTTAGGGTGGCCTCTGCTGGGGTGGTAAGGTAACTTGAGTCTGTTCCATGTGTCTCTCATCCTCCTTCTATGACAAGCGGGTTAGCATGAGTGTCCCCTTCTCCTGATGGTGAAGGAGGACCAGAGGGCCCGAGTAAAGGCCTTGGGCCTTTTACAGTAAGTGCGGCATGCCCACATGATGCTTCCGCCACATCCAATTAGTCAAAGTCTGTAGGTTCAAAAGATGGAAGAAATAGACTCCACCTCCGTGGCGATACAGTGACACCTCGCCGTAGTGGGAGGACCTACTTAGTCACCTGGAAAACTGAGTGAGTTCAAAGAGGGGTGAAAAATCCAGACCATTAACAAGGCCAGTCCTCCACGACAAGCAATGCTGTTGAAATGAGTGGTATGGTAGACCTGAGGTGGCCACCCCAAGTTCAGCTCTTCTGCAGGGACCCTTGGAGCTGGGGACAGGTTTATGAAGTATTCAGTGACTGGCCAGACCAGGTTTCATAGGAGTAGCATTTGCCTCTCCCGTACCCTATCTACCTGCCTGTCTCCCTTATCCATCTGTCCTCCACCTGTTGCTGACACTTGACAGTCGACTGTTGCTCTGAGGAGGGACCAGCAGGGACACCGGATCTCTGCTTTGGCTTTTGGGTAGCTGCTGTGGTGAGAGGCTGGTTGGAGAAGGCTGGCTGGGTTCTTGGGGAGCCTCCATCCCTGTCCTGCAGAGGAAAGATATTGTGAGACATGCGTTCCTGAAAAACTTTTGTCTACAA